>NC_071285.1:36136111-36208611 GCF_943735745.2 Anopheles bellator
TCTCTCTCTCTCTCTCTCTCTCTCTCTCTCTCTCTCTCTCTCTCTCTGTCTCTGTCGTCCTCGGTGAGCCCGTCAGGAGCCCTCATGCGTGATGTTCTTCAGCGGAAACGCTCCAATAAATCCTGCCAACCATCGCCGCCCAGTTGAGTGGTTTTGGGTTCCGTTTTCTTCTCGGGGTCAACATTTATAAACAGCCTCCGGTGGAGCATAGGCCAACTCAAACATAAAAATTTCCACAGCAGCTGGGCCGGGGCTCGTTCCCATTTCTGCTTGCCGCTGCCCGTGCGGTTTCACTTTTTTGGTGGTGGGTCGATGGATGCACAACACCCGCGGGAAGGGAGTTTGCTTATCATAGCCGGGCTATTGGTTCCCCGGGATCCCCCTCTCCCCCAGGAAAGGTAGGCAGCAGGGCAAGGAACACCCTGTCAACCTCGGCTCTATTGAGAAAACGTGCAGAAAGAAAAAAACGGGAAGTAAACGGGAGCGACCCGTTTGAATGCAGATCGACCTTGCCGTGGCGTGACCGCAAAGGACTTTTTCTGTGTTGGCTTGCGTCCCGAGCCATGGGTCCTTTATGCTGCTAACGAACCGACCACTTATGAGTTCCTAATGCGCCCGCCTCCAGCGTGCCGCAAATTGCGCTCGGTCTCGGGGATACCACCTACGCGTCTGTGGGCGTGTGGGACACGGAGGGCTGTGGCCCTCCGCACGATAGACAGCAACCCTGAACGGTTGCTGCTGGCCGGTGGAGTGATATCTTCTTGTTTGGAAAGCTTCGAATGTTTTCACTGGGCAGGTGTTAAAACATACAAAAGCCCCCTTAAGCCGACGCCCCCTGATTGAAGCCTGTTGCTGGCGAGGGATAAGCTGCACCGAAAGGGAATTGCTCCAGAAACGACACTAACGCTGAAGATTGAGTGCTTCCTCGTACGACGCTGGATGGCACTCGATGTCCGGGAATCTCGAAAGTCATTGTCACGTGAGTAAGTATCCCGGTCCGGTGGATGGTTAATTATATTGATCGCTATCTCTTTCCTGCTCGTGGTATGTGTGCGGGAAGTGGCTCGTCTGATACGACCCAAACGACTGTCTAACCTGAGCGAGTTGATCGGAACCGATTTTGCGTACGATTATAACCAGTCTGTACTTCGCGATGGAGATTGGAGATATTTTGTGAATTCGCAAAGCGAAACACATTCGACACGTAATTCTAGTTGACAATGTTACAACAACAAAACGTATGACTACTTTAATGAAAGTATTGTACGTCGATAGCTACTATTTTCTGCCATCTTTTGGATAGTTTCTCGATTCCGTGTCGATAGATATTCTTATCTTTAGGAGCAATCCTTTCAGAGGCTCATTTTTCAATACTTTCATAAGAAGTGAACCGCTGTGCTGCCAAATCGTTACTCATCTAACGGTACAAATACTATTCCGAAAGAACAACATCTGGTGAATATAGTGGCAGGGTTAACAGTTCCCATCCGGCATTTTCGTTTCGTTTCGATAGGTTTTGAACGGTTTTGTGAAGTGAGGTCGAGCGTTGTAATTTTGAAAAATCAGCTTATCATGTCTTTTATCCCATTCTCGTCGTTTTACGGCCAAAACTTTGCTTCAAATTCATTAATTGCTGTTGGTGGGTTTGTCCTTCAATAATTTCATTAGATTTTAAAAGCTTAAAATACACCACACCTTTCATATCTCACCATATACACAGCATAACCGTAGCGTAGTGAATATTTCGCTTTGGTTGCGATGGACCTGTTTCACCAAGACCTTTTTGGGTTTAGAATTATTGCTATAACTCCCCTTTTCATCACCAGTGACGATTCGGTACAAGAATCCCTTTTTTCTGCCGTGCAAGAAGTAATGAAAAAGTACTCCCCGCAAAAACGCTTTACCGGGAACAAAAAGTGACATGTTCAAATGATTATAAAAGGTGTTGTTTACAATTTGACCAAACAATCTATACTGCGTTAGATGCTTAATTACAGTAGCTATAAAACACATATTTCATAAAAAAATATTAATTATATTTGTAAGACCGCACGAATTCATTTGCAAACCTAATAATATTGGTACAATTTTGGAATTACCTCGGAAGAAAACTTTCCTTTAAAAATAGCGTAAACCTCGTCGCTCATCCTAAACGGGACCTGCCACGTCTCCTGTGTTCTTCTGGGCGGCCTACCGTAACTGTTGGGGCTAGACTGTCGCCCGCGCTATTCTCATGACATGACTAACCCAACGGAGCCTAGCGAGGCGTAACCGTTGCAGTGACAGTGAGGTCGTCGTACAGCTGTTGCAGCCGCTACTAGATTCTTCTTTCCTTTCACACATGAGGGGTCAAAAATCCATCTGACCATCTTCCTTTCGGACGCGGCCAAGAGAGTTCCGTCAGTTTTGGACCGAGTTCATGTTTCAGGTTTGAGCATATTTGAGTACCTGTCATTATACGTACAATATAAAGCTTATTTTAGAGGTTACATTTCCTCTAAAATAATCAAAGCAACTGCCGAAAAGTAATCAATTGCTGTCGATTTGTGCGACGATTAATTCTCTAAAGACCATCAAGTAGGTTCGATTGTGAGTATGCGCAAACCGTCGCATTACTTACGGTTTAGTTTCAAAGCTGAAACCAACATGAAACAATTGCGAGAAAAAATTAACTTATGTCACATAACGAGTTTTTTAATTAATTTCTCCTACAGTATTCTCATTATTATTAGAACGGACAGAGTCGTATGAAGCACCAAATTATTCGGTGCAGCGCAGACCGATGATCTATGGACACGATTTTCACAGAGATGCTAACTATCTATACTGTGATACTCAAATGTTTAATACCCTTTAAGGTGGCACTACTCACGATTAAAAGCATAACGCATAATTTGAATCCTGTAATAAGGACCAATGTGACCAAACTATATCTTTATATGAGCCATCTCTATTGATATTGAAGACATCCTTATGCAACAAAAACGAGCAAGCGTTCTGCAGTATGTCCCACCCAACCGATAGGCATCAATCGAAATGTCGAAAACATACCGCCGGTGCTTTCAAATTAGCGTGGCACAAAGCGCCGAATGGCGTCACAAGTGGTCTGCGTTCCGCGAAAAACCAACGAACGATGTCTTAAGTTTTGCCAATCAATCGATCGCCATCGTCGGCAAAGAAACCGGACCGGATCCAGAGCAGCAAATAATGGTGATTGATGTGAAGCAGGAATTTGTTAGGCATAACGCCTGAATCGCACGCATTTCTAATGTTTTACCGTACGGGTTTGCTTGGTGCTTAGTTGCCGAAAAGAATAAACTTCTTTTCGTTGCGCTTGAATGGCCTCGAATTTCCTTGAGTGACTCGAACAAAATGTGCCAAAAGTTTGTGTTCTCCATTACACTTTATAGCTTCACACAAAAGTGCGGGGTGTGTAGTTCAAGCTCGGGGCCTCGACGGAAGCCTCAACAGCCTGCCTGCGGATTGCTACCGTGCGCAGCGCCCCGAGAGCACAAGTTGCAAATTCAATTTCAAAATGGTCCTCCAATTAAGTTTGACCTAAAATGGATGATGGAAAACTTTACCACGAAACCCGTTCCCTTCAGGGTGACCTCGGTCTGACTGCTCGGTGACGGGAAGCTGACCTCGGGAGATGCAGCTGGGAGCGCTGATTGCGGTGGTGCGGTCTACAGTAGCAGTAAAGCTGCATAAATTATTGATCGATTGATACTGTGCCCAGTGGCTTGCAGGTAAACAACGGGTGAAACTTTGAGAAGTATTTGGTCCGAATTTACGACCGTTGCAACAAATGAGGCGAGGGAAATGTTTGCTTCGGAATGCTTCAAGGAGCCGCCGTTCCACGACATTGAGAATGCTGGCCACCATTCGGGGGCCGGCGCAGCAGTTATGCAACGGCAAAGGCCTCCCAATTCGAACGTCGCCGAGGCCCAGCTGAGGTATTGTGTTTGGCGTGGCAGCGGAAGCGGATACTTGAGAGAATCTAAGTGTAGCAACAAACAAACTAACGGATGGCTAACTGCATGCATAACAATGAACGCACTGGCCTAGGCAGAGGTTTAATTTTAGGTTTAATTTTCCAGTTTTCCGATTCCGACAAGGCGTACGAGTTCGCACTTCGACGGTGAGAGTTGATCCAATCGGTGCATCACTTCCGTTTCGACTGGCCGAAAGGTGAGGTAACAACAAACGGAAATGAAATGAAGTAGAGTGCGATGCAGAGTGAAAAGCGAAGATGCAGAAAAATGCGCAGAAAATAAGAGCATAGACGGCACCCGGTCTCCTTTGGAGCCAAACCAGATCGGTACTTCGGAACAGAACGGAAGCTAGATGAAACCCGAATCAAAACGGCATATTCAGAACAGTGGAGTGGAGCAGTGGACATTGAAGAAACGGCAGATAAGCGTCATGAACTTATGGAAACTAATTTACCAATCCGCAAGTGCTGAAGTGCATCTCGCACTCGTAAGATGCTGCCGGGGGCGTGAAGTAATCGCATAGTGTGTGTGCGCGGCAAGGCAGTGGAGCAAGGAGCGTGTAAAACAACGACCACCACCGGCGTCGGCTGACCTACACACACCCGTACAATGGAATATTGTGCTAGAAATGGACCGAGACCGAAGCGTTGGCCATTTACCGTGTCCGACGGTGATGGTTCCGATCTATTTGCTGTGTGTTACCACTACTGTAAGGACGCAAGGACGATGTAAGTTTGGCGATCGATCGATTTCGTAAGGCAATCATAACGGGAAGAAAGAACAAGGTGTGATTTAGTAGCCAGAAGACAGCCAGCAACAGAGCAATAGATATGCGCGCCACACCGAAACAATAGTGGAACAGAGAAAGGGAGAGAAATAGAGCAGCAGAAGTGAGGCCAGAGCGCAGGAGAGAGAGCGTGAGCAAACTAGGACCTATTAACGAAACAAAAACGGGGGTTCGGGGGAAATCTTCCAGTCAAAGACCAGACCAGAGCTAGGGCCAGAACCGAGCCAAGCAGCATGAAAAATGATGATGCCCAATACTACAGACACAGACACAGAGTCGAGGCGCGTGGTGTGTGCGTGCACAGATCGAGAAGGGACTGATGAAGGACTGATCACAGAGTGAGAAGGGGGGCGAAAGGACAGAACGAACAGTCGAGTTTAAACTTACGATACGATAACGAATCGCTATCAAGCCCATCGGTGTGGAAGCCTCAAAAACCCGTCGCTTGCCGGAGGCTCGGTGGCAATCTAATCTCAACGCGATGACCCCGCTGCTTTCGTCAAACTTTCCGTATTTCCTTATTGCTCATTTCGTTCCGGGAGCTGATCGTCTAATTATCGCGCGAAATGGGATCCCTTTTTTGTTCCCAGACGTGTCTCGCCCGGCCTAACTTGTTGCTGCCTTATTGTTCCTTTGGGCGGAAAACTAAAGATCGGATGGTCAGATTAGTACCACCGAGAAAATGAGGCACCAAACGAGCAGCACACCGCCTCCCGCTGCGCTGCTCTATTGTTTCCGGCCCGGAGTTCGGCTGAAAAATGTTTCCACGACCCAAGGAAGCAACAACCCTGCCCGAGGAGAACTGAAGAACTCGACCCTCGAAGGAAGGTGGGAAAATTGTTAATGATTTTTCGGTACACTCACGCACTCGTAGCTTTACGCGTTACTTTTGGCCGATTTCACCTCCAATTATCGGTCCTTTTTTCGCCCTCCTCTTTTTCGGTTCTTTGTTTTGGGGAACTCCTTGACGACTTCCGACTTCCGGAATATTCCGCCCGGTTGGGGTTGACTACCGCTACTCCGCCGAACGGGACGAATGTGCGGTGCAAGCGATCGATTACACCGTCCTATCTCGCCAGAGTCATGTTTTCACACGTGTGATGGTTTATTCAGCATCGCTGGTCTCGTCGGTTGCGCTTCGATGCGCTTCTGGCGATCTGGCGGCAATTCGATTCCGGAGCATCGGCGTTCGTCCGGAGCCGACGGCGAACTGGCTGTGGTCCACTAATCTACTGTTGTCGAGTGTTTGTCGGGTTGTTTGTGCACGTTTGACGTTTGATATCACAATATTATTCGTTTCTTTTTGTTTGGGGGTGGTAGAGTTGTTTTCGAATCTCTCTGGAGGACCCGCAGCAACGCAGCAAACCAAAGGCGAGATATGCTTGCAGTTGCTGCCCTTGCTTTCGAATAACGTTCTTAGGGGCTAAATATATTTAGTTTCAACGTACGTATCTAAGTTGCAGCGCCTTGTATGTATAATAGCCTATAACACAGTGTTTAAGGTTCCGTTACATTCGTTCGTTACGACTGACATGGCATGACTTCTTCCATAAAAACCCGGCCGAACCGGTCCAATGGCTCCGCACTCAGTCGAATAAATACAAATACACTCGCACACACACACACACACACACACTGTCGCGTTCTTTCGATAACACACACACGCACGCGTGCGACTTACAACAATATCACAATGACACTACTTCGCTCTCGTTAACCGGTAAAGTTGCTATTTTGTGCGTTTGGGTTTTTGGGGGTTTGGGCCAAGAGCTTAACAAGTTGTGGGCTGGACTTTGGGCCGACTTTCCACGGAAGGCAGGCTGGAGGCTGGCGGTGTGGCAGACAGGTCTGGTTGACAGATGCGTCGTCCGGCCCGCGAAGAGTGAAGCGAAGCGTTACACGGCCGTCAACCGACCGGCAAGGACCGGAATCGTCGCCCGGTCGGCGTTATTTGTTTGTTATCACGGCCGCACTCCCACGGCGCTCGGAATGCTGGCTGGAAGCTCGCAGAAAAAAGGACCACCACCAGCGCAGCGAGTGACGCGAACACGAGCTCCCGAGCAGGATCCACATAGACACTCTCGGGACACGGACTCCGTGTAAATTGGAGTAACGGCAGCCCCACGACGGCAGAACGGTGCGAACGGGACTCGGAAGTGGCTTTTAGCAGCGGAAGCCAATTTTACAGGAAAACGCAGCACGACCGAGCCCAGCTGCTGCGTGTGCGGTGCTGGAAGGAAACTCTGGCTCCTGACGGTGGCCCGTGAACACTGTGGCACCGCACTGGACACTCGTCACTTTCGCTGGCGCTTTCGATATGTTTGCGATCCAAAGCAGCAGCCAAAACCGGGAACCGACAGTCGACATGCGAACCGGATGCTGGAGCTGCACTCGGTGTTCCCCGGAAGCCAGAGCTGACCAGAGTGCTGGCACTTGTGCTTGGTGTCCGGTTCGCGACCTGGTTGCAATTGCAAGCCAGCACAAGGCAAAACAGGTGATAGACACCACCAGCAGCGTTTCGGTGGTCGCTCGGAACTGTCCACCAACGCCGATTGCGTTTCGCTGTGTAGCGCCGCTGCTAGGAGGCCACCGCGTGCCGTTGTATGTGTCCGTACGGACAGGACACGAAACAGGCACGGGCATGCGCACTCGCGTTGGCGGCGCAGGAGAACCGAGGGCCACGAGCCTCGAAACAACACATTCCAACGGACCCAGCGTGTGTGAGGTTTCGGGGTGCATCTGTGTGTCGGTGGGCCTTGTGTGTAGGGACCCGGTTTTCTCAATGAAACAACCCTCATGGTTGTGCAATATTGATAAGCACAAGCAGTAACACCGCACCGAAAGCTTCCAAGCTAACTAGAGCCGCCAACCCACTAACACCAGGAGCAGCAACAGCAGCCTGCCGACCGACCGACCGAGGGAGGAAGAATTCTTGTGCAAAGTGCAAAGGAAGAAATCAATTTTTTGGCAATTTGCTAATAGCAAAGAAGCATCGGCGCTCCTATCTAGCCGTCGAAGAGAGCAGGTGGCGAGCATTTCAAATGAGGTGTAAGAACGCCGTAAGGGTAGAGACAAATGGCAGCTCAACATATTTCGATACCGCACCGAACTAAGTGAATGTTGTAATCAGCTGCGGGGCCGATAAGTATAAAGTTTTATTTTCCCATGTTTCAAGTAATGCCGTCTGCCGGTGGAGGCGCCTGGTCGTTGTCAATCATCGAGAGAGAAATGGAGACGCCTGGTGTTTTGTGCCATAGTTTGCTTTACATCGGCATATTTTAATCGGCTTTTTTAATATTCTACAATGAGGGTTCAAAAGGGTGAATCGTTGATAGTTTACTTCAAAGAAAAGCTTTCGAATACGGGTCTGTCCGTTTTCAAATATAGAAACTAAATTTCGCGCAATGAAACGGAATTTATCGCCCAAATTCAACGACCAAAGCGAGTGTGAACATTTCAAGTGAAATATTTCACCAGCGAAACCGAGCGTCCTGCCCGGTACCGAAGCTTTCGCAAACGGAGAGAGCTTTCGCCGTGAGCCCGAGCGTTGATGTGAAACGCTTGAAACGGTTTCGAAACAGTCGGGCCCTGTTCAAGGGCTCATCATCAGTGTAATAAGAATAGAAAGCAATTGCAAAATCAATCGATAACAAACGGTAATAGACAGCTGCAAGCCAAGTCGAGTGACCAAAGCGCTAACCTACGCAACTGTAAGCCTAGTAATCGTCAAAATAGTAAAAATCCGGAGAAAAGTTGTAAAATAGCTAATAATAATAACTACAGACAGTTCTCACCTGAGCGCGGACCGCAGCGAGATGGATTTGCTTGGCTCGTACGTCGAATTTTTTCATCGAGATTTCCTCCTGCATCTCGTTCGCTTTACTGTACTGTTGGCCGTCGATGCCTCTGAGCTGTGTACGAACTAAAGCGTCTACAGAATCCTACGGAACGGAATGCAACAAACGGTAACAGAAGAAGAAGAAGATGGGAATCAAACAGAAACGAACGGTAAATTGAACTGTGATGCGCGCCTAATGCTACCACACATACACAGACTGGTAACACGAACCACACAAACGCTACTTGAAACACTGGAAAAGAACCATGACACGAACAACACGGAGCTTCAAAGCGCCTAGAGCAACGAAGATGAAACCCGCAAACCGGGACAATGTTTGCGCGTTACCGCGAACAATTAACGAAAGCCAACATAAAATTAACAATATTTCCATGGCATGGCACACAAACGCGCGCGCAACAAGAAACAATAGGAGCTGCAGCACACACGGAATACACGATCAAAATGTGAGCCATCTTGTCTGTCTCTCTCTCATGCAGATGTACCGGAAGGTCCGGACCGAGGATACCAACCTGTAGTTGTTTGATTTGAATTTCCAATTCCTGTGACTCCCTTCGCAGTGCGTCCAGCGATGGGCGCACCTGAATGGATGCACCCCTGTCCATGACGAGCTCGTCCTTAAAAGCGGGTGCCATCGGGTCCTGCCAGTGCCGTGAAGTGAAAGAGAAATACCGGGAAATTATTCAACGTTTGTGCAGGAGCCGAACCGAATGCAGTTACACCGTGCAGCTGGTCGTGGTCAGGCTCATAATAATTGGCCGTGGCCAGCGGGTTCCTGATTCCAATTAAAAACCGCCCTCTTGCGTCCTGACGGTTACTCACCATTCCGTAGTCCGCCAAATCTTCCGCGCCCGGGTCCTCGCCGCGGGTGCCCGCGTTCGGTGGTTGCGGCGGGGCGAATGCCTTTCTCGGGATACGTTGCACGTTCGGCGGAACCGGAAGGGTGCGAACGAAGTATCCGAGATCGAGCGTCGGCGAGACATTCTTGCACTGCGCCGCCAGCCCATCGTACCGTTTCGCCTGCTCGGCTGCCTGCAAAGTTTACAAACGGAAAACGGAGTCGCAAAGTGAGAAGCTCCGCACTCGAGATGCGGATGACTGCGGTGGCCTGCGATGCCGGTTGTCTGAAACTCTAGAGGGATTCACGTCTCACTGATGGGGGGACCCACCGAGGTCCTGTGCTGGTCGTCACGAGAGCGCTGTGTAAAAATTTCAAGTGTCTTCACAATTTGAAGTTTCCGTTTGCTCGCCACGACTGTCACGGGTTTGCTTGCTTGGGAAAGCGATACGGTCGCTCGCAAAAAAGGACACTAATTCTCGTGGCGGCGGTATGTCCTCACATTACACACACAAACAGACAGCGTCTTGAGAGCCGTCGGTTGGACGGAGAAAAGGCGGAAATTTCTTTATCATTAGCAGAGCCCGGGAAGAATCTCTTTGAACGAACCCCGTCGGCAACGTCCTTGTCGTCGTCTTCAGCGTCGCTGTTGGCAGAAGATCTTGGCCGAAGTCGTCGTCAGCGGACGTAATGGTTTCCGAGTCTTTTATCACCCTTCGATAACTCAAACTTGCCTCGTGAACGGTGCTGGGGCTAATGGAATGTCGCCCAACGACGTGGCCGAAACAGATCTACTATCTGCCTTTTTCTAACGCCATCAAAATGTGGATAACAGCTTAAAGGCTTCTGGGAGGTATCAGGTGTTTACGGTATGCCGCCCGGTGCCTCCGAAGCCGCCCGGTGCTATGCTTTAAGGTGCAAAGTTTGCAGCTCAACCACGAGGCTGCACTTTCGCCGCAAACGAAATTATTTAACGAAACTTGCGTGCAGCAATTAAGTGTTGGAAAACTTTCGCACGGCTTCTGGTGCTGCTGCTGTTCCATTAACGCAGCCACAATGCTGGTACCACAGCCGAACACAACTTTTTACTCGAGGCCAGAAAGCAGGCCAGATGAATAATGAAGAGCGAATCCTCATTAATGATTCGATGTTTCGTCGCCGTCGTCGTTGTCGTTGTTGTGCCAGGAAATTACCTTCGGCGCGTTTTTAACGATCGCTGCGATCACGGGGACCGGTGGCCCCTGGTTGGGCTGTCAAATGTCAGTTTCAGCGAAAGCGGTGGAAAGTCATAAAACAGGCGAAACAGCGCAACATGGCCACCAGATAAGGGTCTCGCAATTACTCTTGGATGGAGTTAAAAGTGCGGCGAAAATTAATATTTTATCATCTCGCCGAGGCGCTGCGCGAGTGCAGTTTTTGCTCCGGTTTGTAACACGTAACAACTGAACTTGCTTTACGTGCCGCTAAAGCGCTTCCGGTTAGCTGTGTTGGCTGTGTTCCCGGTACGTGTCGGTGTTACAGGTCAAAAAAGGCCGGCATCAGCATCGCACGACCGTAACTTCTACGCTTCGTCTTCGTTCTTATGCAATTTATCAGCATTAGTTACGGAGGTGCGGATGCTAGCGTTGGTGTAATCCCGACTATCAGTGTTGCCTGTGCCGTGGCAAAGGATCAATCATCCGCGACCGCGTGGCTTATGCTATCAACCATTCCGCGGAGTAGAGCAGATTTTTGCATATTTGCCTATGCTTTTTGCCACAAAGCCAAGCCACAACATCAAAGCTAGCAACCAGGCGTGGGAACTCAACGTGCCGGATTGCCATGTAGAGCATAGCGCGGCGTTCGACAGCGATCCCACCACGAGGTTGTCGGGGTTGTGGGTAGGTCTTTTATCGTCTGAATTTATTATGGTTTATTAATGACTTTTCATTGAGAAGATTACCCGCTTAAGCGGCTGGGAGTATGGTTTTATCTTCGTTCGCACAGGTCGTGCAAAATATTGTTGTAATGGGAAATGGTGGAATTAGGTTACGGCTATTGTTTCGTTCTTTATGTCTGGTGGGTTGTACAACGGGGCCGGAGTTTATGCTGCAATTGAGACCAACATAAACTGATTTCTTGATCCCTAGCACGGTATCAAGGTTGGCATTTAGGTGTTCGTTGTTAAATTTATCTCTATTCCATTCAAAAATATGATGTATCTATCCCGTAAATATGACGTATAAAACATCATGGCACGGTTTTGACTTGAATTGATTACTTTGCCACTTGTAAATTTATTGTTTATTGAACTGATTTTTGGAATGCTTTCTTCAGAATCGGAATCGGTAAATAGAAGCAATGAACGAAACTTTCGAACTTCAAAATACTGTTTCCATCTCAGTCAATGACCAGGATCACTGCACTGAACCCACTGCATATACATATTTTAAGTAAATTGGACGGTGCACTTAATTAAACTTTAAGGACTAGATATTAAATTCTCATACCTGTGAAGCCATATCTAAACTTGATGGAAGCCATTTTGTATTGTGAGCGGCGACTCATAGCCTTGCGAGGCGATCTTTGCTTTGCCTTTCCTTTTGCCTAATAGAGTCCGTAAAGTCAGCTCTAGAGCTTTATGTCTTATTTTAGTAGAAATCAAAGTAGTTGAGGCTTATTCTCTACACTCACTTCATAAACGATAGGCCTATTAAGACGTTAGAATGTTAAAATACCGTATTTTATGGTGTATAAGTCGCGCTTTTTGTCTGTATTTGTAGGGTTTAAAAGTCGCTTTCGACTACAAGGAAAGTCAACATTACTTGTAGTCGAAGAAAACAAACTGTTCTTTGAAATTTGGTGAATCTAAGTGTTTGTGGCAACAAACCATTCAAGCAGATAGTTTGACATGAATGGAGTAAATGGATGGCAACTGCAAGCGAAAATTTGACACCAAGGAAAATTTGAATTGGAGAATCTAAAGAGCTACTCTCAAGAAAGAAGTAATTGTTCATTCTTTTAAAATGACAGGAATCAAGTAACCTGGATGGGACTGAGGATGAAGCAGTTTGGAAAGAAAGTTATGATCCACATGTAAATGAATTGATTGGTGTTCAACTTATACAGGACAAAACACGGTATTAACTAATAGCCATGCAAGAAATATTTTAATAGCTTCGGGATGTTTACTGCATACATTCTTATACTTTTGTTTCTACTATATGCTAGCCAACCGACGGTGCGATAAGAACGTTACATGATTGTTCGATCCAAAGTCCCACTATGTTTAATAGGTTCACTGTCACAAGTATTTCTGTTAATTTAAAAACCGAATACTTTTTCCACAACCATTCCAAAACGATTATCCAGCCCCTGTTTGTCGATCTGTCGCTAGAAAGGCATGAATTCAGAGTGCTTCCCATTGCAGACATTGTTTACGATTCATCTTCTGGATCAGCACCTTTGCCGAAGACGTCTCTGTAAACGGCGACGAGTTAAAAGGACAGCACAGCACTGTGTTTACAGTGTGCTTCGCACCCTGGCCGCTTCCGGGACATGCAGATAAGTGTCCTCCTCCCCCGGGGGCACCGGGCAGGTACACCGGGGATCAAAACGAATCACACTAAACACCATCCGCCACGACAACGGGGTGCCGTGTCACAGCCTTTCCAATGTTTTATTAATGAGCGTCCCCGACTTCCGCTCCGCTCCGTCACTAAACATGTGACACGACACCGCGCTCGTTAGACAACAATGGGTGATAAAATATTCACAATCACACGCGTCTTGTAAGAGGGCCACAAGATGTGCCGTGATGGTGTGCCGTCTCCCAGCGGCAGCGTCGATCGATTAACGGTGAAACCGAAAATAAACCCCCGGCTCTCCCCGGCTGTTGGACCCGTTGAACCGTGCGCCAATCAGGCAAACAAGGTAAAAGGACACACGATTTTTTTTTTACGGCCAACGTCTTACCTCGGGTTTATCGGTTCGATGGCGTCAGGAGCGTTGGGTGCGTTGGTTGGCTTATGTCAGTCGTCTTCCGGGAAGGCCCCGTGGCCCTCTGCTTCCGGGCACGTGTTGCTCGTGACGGTACCTTGAACCCAGAGGAAGGACACCCAAGCAACACGTCCCCATGGCCCTGATTGGCCCTACGGCCCTACGTGTATGCGTGTAGAGCCCGGAGGTCCTTGACAGGCGCCACACGACGGTGGCCGGTAGGAAAAAAACGGAGATTTGCTCTCGTTCTCGTTTGTCAAATCTATTTCCGTCCGACTAAGGCCGTTAGGGCGTCATTCAATTTAAAAAAGGGACCAACCTCCGGGATACGAGGCCCACACTTAATTGGTGTAACTCCGACCGGGTTTCCGAGGGGCCAACCCGTCATATATTGGATTGACCAATTTCAAAGTCTAATCATCAGCCCGTGTGTTGGCGGCGAGCAAGAGTAGTTCCGTCCGACTTGGCCCCACCGGATGGCTACTTCCTGGCCGTTGTCACGTTCGGCGGAAGCCGGTGGTTCAAAGTGCGGCCATTGTGTTTCTCGAGAGCACCAGTTCTTTGCGAAGCTCGTCCTGGCGGAAACTTCTTGTGCCGGGGAAAGTCCAGGACTAGCATCAGGGATTACGGAGCTGGGATTGCGGAAGGCACCCACTCGGCAAGATAATGACGCATGTATCCGAGATGTGCGAAGTGGTGAACCGGAGCACTCCCGGGGGAAGTGGCAATTTGTCCCGATGTGCCCCCGGGCCCAGGATCCTGCCAGCTCAGCTCAGGCTCAGCTAGAGCAACGGGCGGCTGTGGCGGCTAGTGATAGTTAAAGGTAATTTCCTCCCATCAAGAAACACTACGGCGCCACACATCAGACCATGGCAGCCACGTAGATTAACAACCGGCAACAACATCACAGCTGACGAAGAAGATGATGATGATGATGATGATGATGGTGGTGGTCCTGGTACTCACTTTGGCGGCGATGGCTTCGGCGCCCTGCAGGACAGCTTCCGAGACGATATTGCACAGATCGTTGTATATCTCCTCCAGCTCCTGCATCAGCTGGGGCAGCGTCTCGCAGTGGTACGCCTCGAGCATGGCGTTGGTCGCGTGGAGCTGCTGCACGTACGCATTGTGCGAGTCGATGTACTGCGTCAGCGTGTGCTGCGTCGGGTTCTGGCGATGGGCGATGTAGCACTGTTTGTATTCGATTCGGCACTTGGATAGTTTCTCTTCAGTCTTGGAAATGATTGTATCGAACGACTCCCGGTGTGTAAATACTTTCCTACTTTGGACCTTCCGGTAAAATGAGCGTTCCAGCAGCGGGCGAGCGACCTGCGAAGAGAAAGCCCAACAGGTTAGCACACCGACACCGGCCAGGATTGCGTGGGGTTTGATCGGATCTTCATTAATCCTAGCCACCCATGCCCAGACCACGGTGGCCAGCGGGTGATTGATTACCCGGTCGGATACCCGTTTTCATTAAGTTTCCACGCTAAAGCTCGTTCATCCTTGGAAGGCCCAATTTCGGCGCACCGAGCGACGTGCGCGTATGATTTATTGACAGCCGGAGGTGGAGCTCCGGAGCACTCACCTGTCGGGAGAGCGTGCTGGCCACGTCGATTGTTGCCTGCGAGTCTGCCTCTATTTCCTGCAGCAGCGATTCCCAGGCCGCAAACAGGTTCGACTGACAGGCGGGCCTAGGGCGGGCGATGGGACGAGAGAATACCGAGTGAGTGGACCGGGGGTTTGGTTTATATTTAGCGGCCCCCGCATGGAGCGGTCACCCGGGGGTTCGGGGGATGTCCGATACTTACCGCTCCTTCCGCAGCTCGCCGTTCCGCTTGCGGTAGCTCGAAACCAACACTTGCAGTGCCTCGGCATGCTGCTCGTACAGCTGGGCTAGGGTCTCGCTGAAATCCGAAACTGCAAAAGTTAACGAAGATACGAGTGCGTGCAGAGTTAATCAACCGTGGGAGAGAGAGAGAGAGAGCGGCGAGCGCTGATGTATGGTGGTGGGCAGGCGGCAAATGGCTGAAAACACTGCCCAACCGAACCCTATCGTAGCTCAATTAAAACGACGTGACGTAGGCACACCGTCGGTTGGGTGAACAGTTACCTGAGCTTTTCGAAACTAGAAGCCTTCCACGGTGGACTGGGCCTAGTGCCAGAGCCATTACATTATTCTGCAGGAATTCCAGCAAACAAAATTCCTTGCGAGAAAATGTATTGGAAATCAGAGTTTCAAGTTGTTTCTTTTATACAGGGTGATCTAACAATGATTCTCTTTTTCATTTGGTTATTCAAAAGGTTCATTCATTACATTTTTTTTAAATAAAAACTCAATTTTGGTCAAATGTCGACAACGATTGGCAGTAGCTTTTTCGATCGACCTATGTTTGAGTACATTTCCGATTGTATCTGGTTCTATCTCGGCTATAGCAGTTTGAGTTTATTTCTTTAGATCGTAGCGCCGTGTAACTGCTGAAACCAAATGCCGTCCAAGTTCTCAGCTTCAATTTTGCTGAAGAACCAACACTTTGGGAATAAGTTTTTAATATTTACCAATTTTCTGCAACTGTTCAACAATTTTTCAAATAACTGTTCAAGAATCGAAAAATATTCAACCGTTTTATTAGAAACAAATGAAAACAAAAATCCTTAATGGATTACACTGTATTTACTCAAAAAAAAATAATTAACCAACGTAACCACATTTGATGGACAAATGGACGTTTTGATTGTTGATGGTTGGGAAAAGGTCAATGCATCGAGGGCTCAGACCAAAAAGATCCATTTTTGTACACTCTTCATATGAACAAATGTATAATTTCATTTCAATCGATCACTTAGTTATTTTTTTACAAGTCATTTAGTATCGACGTCGAGCGGAAAAAGTCAAGGAGCTTTTATTTTTGGACAGTTTAAAAGCAAAGGAAATTTATAAACGAATTTTGATAGTGTATAAGGACTCCTCGCCTTCAATTAGTACATTCAAAGGGGTGTTTCTGAATTTAAACGTGGTCGTACAAGCCTTCAAGACGATCCGTGTCAAAGACGCTCAAAAACAGATACAATTCCTGAAGTAGAAAAAAACACAGGATATCGAATTGAAAAATCGTCGAATGACTGAAAGAGATTCAGTACAAGGCTCCGAACTTATTGAACAGCCTAGTATCCCTTTCCCAATCTCAGCACAGAAAAAAAACGAGGCCGTCACGAGTTAATGAACTTAAAAAAATCTTTCAAAAATATTCTTTCGTAGTCATAGCGTAAATTAATATGCACCGTAGTTCCCAACATTGAATACTAAAATGATTCAAAACAAATCAAAACTTTTGTTTTCGAAAATCGACCCGAAAAGCCTATTCACTGTTCGTTCTACCCTCACGCGCTGCGCAGCCAACGACGGCCGACATTTTTCCTGTGTACGAATCATTAGAGAGTAATGAGGTAAACACACTGACCAAAAGGTAATTGAAAGCTTCTTATATTGGATTCGCGGGCCGTGGGCCACGACCGAATCGAGCGGCGTTCGGTGTATCGATAAACTTCTTAAGAAAATAATCTCCATCCTTCCGAGGCGGCACGTGCCGCGCCGTCAGCAGCGTGTAACGAGCTTCCGTCGCAATTCCGTCGGGGTCAGACGTCGGGCGTACGTAGTAATATAGTTTATTTAGTGTTGTTTTCAATTAAAATAGATTGCGATTACACGTAGTGGCGTCGCCGTTGTTGTTGCCTCTTCTTTGATACACCGGTCATAACCGGGGGGCTAGCTGGAGAGTTTGGTCGCGCTTTCTTCGTTAGTGGCTTCATTAATATTAAATTTGCTAGGGTTTTTGGGGGGGGCTCAAACCCCGGGTGGAAAAGTCAATTACGCGAGCACGAAACATGGGGTGGATCCCCGAGAAGAGCGAGGATGCCCTCGGCATCCCCACGGGGCCAACAACGGAGCCCGGTACTCGACCGTTAACTCCTTCTTCTCTGCCACGCGTTGCGGTTGATGTGCCTTGTTGAATTTATTTGCGGACGGCGGATGGACTATTTGCGAAAAGTGGATCGTTTCGTTTCCTTTTCGGTGTGGTCTCATGGATGTAGCCTCCTCGACCTAGGTTAGGTCGGCCCCATAGAGAAAGTCCGTCAGATCGACTGCTGTTCGACTGCAGATGTTCAGTGCTGCTGTCGGTGCTTGAAAGTTCCACTTCGGGCGCGGTGGTCCTGGAAGCAGGATCGCCGGATTCTGAGGCTACGGTTGCGATTTACCGTTTACCGGTGCACAATGGCGCTGCTTATCGCACACTCCAAGAGAAGCACCACCGAAACGAGTGGATAGCTTTTTTTTTATCAAACATACACATTTCGTTACCGATGATTTTTATGTTTGTTTGCTGAGGTTACTCCAACGCGCCCCGTGTATGTGTGTGTTTGCATAACAGTGCCCAGATACAATATTGGTCCGAACACCCCGTGCCAGTGTCGTCTGATTTCAATCATTCAAATGGCCATTCACAACGATGCTGCCAAAAGTTGCAAAATAAAAGTCGAACCACTCGCGGGTCGATAATTTATTATGGATCTGGCTGCCAAATAAATAACGCGCGAGGTAATAATATCTATACCTGCACCAGAGACCAGTGGCCACATTTTGCCACAGTTTCATTGACAGATCGCTCGCCCAGACGGCCTGCAACTACTACGCGGCGAGGCGGTCGCGATGTCGTGGAACACGAATTCCCTGGATTCGAGCCGAGTCGAGAACCATAAAGACGGGCAAAAAAAAGAAACAAAAACCAACTCTTCCTCGTCGGGAACCACAAACAACGTCGTGCGCGACGGCAGGTTCTGTGGGGTAATGATGGTTGAAATAAAACCGCCGATCAACCGCCGCTTCGTCGTGCACCAGACAGTTCCACATCCATCGAACTCGACGGGCCTAAACCAGCGCACACACACCCAGACACAGGCACACGCACGCACGGAGCAGCATACCGAGGTTGGTGTCTAAGAATAACCTCTCATACACCTAGTTTCTAAAAATATTGATCAACGGTCTGAACTTTCTACAACTTGGATTAGCATAACAACAACATATTAATTTCAATTCAAAATCGGCACCACCCGGCGCACTCGGCGCATCGTGCATCTGGCTCCTGCCAGAGTGTTTGGCCCGGTTCGGCCCGGAATTCAGGACCTGTGTTGGCACGAAATGAGATAGAAGAGAGAATTCCGATGACCGGTGATTCGGCCTCTACCGAGCCGATACATTAATCGCGCGTAATTGGAAAACTATGTGAAAATCTGCGAGGCGGCGTACGTGTTGCCGAAGCATTGGGCCGAAGTTTTAATCCCTGTTACGCATTACCTCGATTACCTTGCATTACCCACAACATTAGCACAGGGAGGCTGTTGTTCAACGTCATCCCCCAACATTGACAAGTTGAAGAACTGTGGCCAAAAACTAACGGGAACCAGTTGTGTTCCATTTTTGGTGATTACCTTACTTGGCACCAGGTGACATCTAGCTATTCGCTAAACTCATTGGAACCAATTCACACATACTGGGGTGTTCAATAAGTTCGGAGCCTCGATAAGAAAATCACAAATTTTATGGTCTGAAATATACTTCATTATTCAGTACATTATTTAGTCTTGCTTAAATTCAAAAACACCCCTTTTTAAAGTACTAATTAAAGGCGAAGAGTCCTTATACACTTTCAACATTCGTTCAAAAATTTAAATTCAATCACTGCACGGCACTAGAATTTTTCTGTTGTAAAAAATACTGTGACACGACTAAATGCCTTGTAAAAAACAAATTAAGGGACCTATATAAATGAAACTTCACATACGTTCATATGAAGAGTAACAAAAACATAACAAAACAAAAATGATTAGGCTTATTACGAACTCGAGACTCCGAACTTATTGAACAACCCAGTAGATGCATTGTCCAGAGTAAGAATTAGTGAAGGTAACATAAATTCAGGAGAATGGCGAAAACATTTCCGTGCTACAGGCGAATTTGGCCGACATTGTTTGGCCACGCAGTAGAAGCAGTGTAATTGCCAGCATGTTTGTGGCAATCACACGTCCAAAAGTTCCCTGTCTCGATGCAGCCCCGCAACCGAACGGTATTCTTCGTAGCGCCATTAAATCCCGGCTCCGTCCGGATTACTGTCTACCTGCCGACTGACGGGCTGACAACCTGGGTCCCGGGTTGCCCGAGGATGTCCGCAATCGATACGGAGAGTCGGGGCTTATAAATTCTTAATTTTCATTTCCTGCCCTGCCCCGTCGCCCGGGCAGATCGGGTCGGTTTCCGGTGGTGATGAGCACCATTACCTGGGAAGACCCTACACGGGTAACGAACCCGGAGCTGGTCGTCGGCTTAACTGTACTTACCTGTTTTGACTAACTTAAACGTCACACTGTTGTGCGACTTGAGCGCCTCGCTTAGGCCGGGATGACCTAAATCCTTCAGCACTCCGCCACTGGAGGTGGACATGCTTCCTCCGGCATGCGCCAGGAACGCCGGTCCGGCGCTCGGAGTGGTTCCGCGTTTGCTAAATAGGTTATGTCGGTGGCTTTTCGAAGACTCTGCAGCCGGCCAGCGGGAAGGAAAGAGAGAGAGAGAGAGAGAGAGAGGGAGAGAGAGATGGGGAGAAAATTGTATCAATACGCTGTACCGAAGGTCGCCGGCTAGCGAAATGTTTTGTTGGTGTAAAAGTGTGATAAGGCACCCAAAACTAGAGCGATCTATAAATCAGTGTTGTTGATTAGACTATTTATTATTATCTCATTCCAGGAGGCATATTTTTGCATGACAATGTGGCGGCTCCACCCGAACGCTCCCACGTGCTCCCGTGCGCGGGCTGATATCACGCGGCACGCGAGTCCTGTCGCGAGTGTCTGCCATTCTGGGGAACGGGGCCGGGGCCAAAAAAACAAAAAAGGAAAAACTAGGCTCGGCCCCCGGGAGCCTTCCGTGGCGTGGCTGGTTTCCTTCGTTTGGCATTTTATGAGGTCTGCCAGTTAAAAGCCCACTGCCCAGAGGCCCGGGTAACCCAATCGGGGCTTTCGGTGCTAAAAAGCAAACACACACACACACACACACACACACACAGGACATACACAACACACGCACGCGGAAGTGCTGCGGGTATGGTACGCAGCCGTGCAGGGAGGCGATTCCGTTGGCGCGAGAAGCGAACAAGGGATGACGGGTCCTACGGGAATCCCGGGTCACACACAACACACGGATGAACTGGATGGTTGATGTGGGGACACAACAATGGGCAGAGTATGTACAGCGAAGGTCCTCGAGGATTTGGTCCACGCGAGTTGGTTAGTGAGCGGACGACACCTGGAGTGATGGTGGGTGGAAGGACACGGGGGTCACGAATGTCTGTGAACTCACTCAGAAATTAGAAAAAAGTATAGAGAGAGAGAGAGAGAGCAACCACAAAAACACATTTGCAGGTGTGTTGGTCTGGGGGTGGGGGGTGGCACCTGCCGTCACCTTTCTGGGACTCTTCGGCGAACTCGTGCTCGGCGCTCTTGGAACGTATGCTAATCGGTGACTTGGGCTTCCGGAAGAAGCCTAGCGAGCTGGGCCGGGGCTGCTCGAGCCCGGCCGGTCCGCCATCGCCGGCCGCCAGCCCCGGATCGGAGCCGCTCGAGCCCGGAAGCGTCCCATCGAGGGGTGTCCGGGCCGGGGGCTTCTCGCGGACCTCCAGCGAGTAGACCTGCTCGCCGGACTCGAAGAACGCATCGAAGTTGCGCTGGCGCAGGTTGTCGCGCGTGAACACCGGATTCGAGACATGGATGTGGAGGTCCTCCCGGACCCGGGACGCCGTCTCGCACTGGTCAACCGAGGAATGTGGCCGCAGGCGGCCCAGCTTGAGCTGCAGCTTCGACTTCGACTTGGCACCCTTGGCCGGCGGGGCGGCGGCGGCGGCGGCGCCCGCAGGACCTCGCGCGCCTACGGGGATGCCGTTCCGAGGGCCACCGGAATCGTCATGACTGTAGGTTGCCAGCTCGCTCGTGTCCGCTAGAGGGCCGCCTGCGTCAAAGTCGCCCGATTCGTACGAGTCCTGCTGGTCGAGCAGGGCGTTCGCGATGCGCTCTCGTGCCACGGACGCTGCAAGTGGTGCATGGGATGGCGGTGGTTGCGGTTGCGAAGATCCTGGCCTCGGGACCGCCGCTGCCTCGTGGCCGCTGCCTTTTTTCGTGACCGGCGACTTGGACGGTGGCGTGGGTTTCGGTGTGGATGTGTGTTTCGAGGGTGTGGTGGTGGAGGAGGTGATGGTGGTGGTGGTGGTGGTGGTGGATGTAGGCCTACTGCCTGTGGGCACAAGTGGCTCCCGCAGGTTGTCCAGAGTTGGTCTTGGCGGTACTCTCGGTACGGCGATTCCGTATGTCAACAATATTAGTTCGTCCGCCGGAAATATTACGTACATTCCTGGCCCCGGCGGAGCATGGCGAACGAGTCCAGTGGCGACCGGTGCGACTTGGCAATGGCAAACTTCACACACGACCCACTCGCATCACTCGCACAATCACCCGCCGGCCTCTGGGACTCCCGCGGGGTCAGCACAAAACAGAACTTGCGACTCCTGTCAGTGTCCAGTGTCCAATGTCCTATGTTACGGCCGGTCGCGGCGGTTTATCTGCGCTCACCTTCGGTACCGCACCACACTAGCCCTCTACGCACTCAGCTCTAAGAAAATGGACGATGGTCTAGAAAAAGAGCGGGGGGGAAAGAGATAGACGAGCGACATTTAATAAATCCACCGAAGCCCGATTAGCGCGCCGCGGCCAACCGCATTTATGTTGGCATCCACTAAACGTAAACGTAAACGTCCCTATTTACGGCATTTCTGGCGGCATTTCTGGCGGCAGTGTCCGGTTTTCATTAGCAAATCAAAGGACCAGCGACTAGTGCCAGTGCCAATGATGCGATACCAGTTTTTCTTCCACACCGACTCACTTGGGGACTGATTGTTGCTGATCGGTGCTTCAAAAAATTGATTGGTGCTCTAATTTTATGACTTCGGTCGGGCCATTTGTGGGGCTATTAAGTTAGTCGGTTTATCGACGACTCCAATTCGCAGGACTCAGCGTACTCGAGGAGACGAGCAGTGGGGAGTGTGTTGCGTAAGTTGCTGAATTATTTATCACTTGTATCGATCCTGGCCTATCGGAAGTACTGCGGCCGAAAGGTCACCGGAAGGGCCAACGCGCTATATCGTCGTCGTTGCATTAGCACGCACGAATCAAATACTGGCCCCTATCGGACAGTGTGTTCAATACTGGCCTGGCGAGAGCTTCGGGTTTCGATACGATCAGACAAGGTTCGAGCCAATCAATCGGCCGGTGTGTTGCCATGTGTGCCGTGCTTGAGACCAAAATAGAGATCGAGCGAACCCCCGGCTCAATACTGGTTCCGTTCCCAGGATATAATTCCTTTGCCCATACCGACGGCACACAGCGACCCAACCATCGGTTCCTGATTGATATCGGGCCTAATCGGCCCCAACAGTACCAGTAATCGTTATTATTGGCCGAGGGTTGTCAATTATTCAGTATTCCGATTGCTGAAAGGACCGGTACGCGGTCCGCAATGTTGGTTTAGCTTACCAAAATCAATCATTATGTCATTTTGAGGGTGGACCCTGAAACAATACTTTCTATTCATCAATCAGGTGATTAGCATGATGCTACGGATTAAATCTCATTAAAATGCGGGACACATTACATGAAATTGAAACAATGGAATGTCGAGCAAATGAGATAAAACGGTTTCGTTCTATCGAAACACATCCTTTTCAGAATAAACTCCCCAAGCCTGTTCGTATCTGGATGGTAACTGGAGATACGAAAATGTATTCCGTTGGTCGTTCGTTTGAAGTTTGCAAGTGACACACAGAAAGTAATTCGAATCCTTCGTGCAGTCGGCAAATGGTTGGTTCTCAACAAACGGTCCCATAACTTGCCATTATGCCTTCTACCAAGAATTTCAAGGGAATGTAATGGGAATCCTTTTAAAAGTAATTACTAAAAGTACTGACTAACTATGAGTTTGTATTACTTATGTAATGGACAAAACTTTCACCGTAATGTTGGAGCTGGACGTAAGGTTAACTTTCCGATTTCAAGTGAACTCCGGGGAATACTTTGGACATTCGATGTTCGATGAAAATATGATGGAGCTATGGACACTATGGAGCGTTGCTGTAAACCTTCTGGCAATAAAGTATTCCGGTCTGCTCTCGGTCCTTGAACACGACGATGATGCGACAAACGAGCGAAACAGTTTTTATGGCCCTTTCAGGTCATTAGTAACGCAACTAAATGGGTTCGCGAACGAGAACGGAAAAAAGACGTATGCTTTCAATTAAATGACACCAGCTCACCAGGGTACTGAGTAACTTGGAATTTATCTTGATTTCGCACTTCCACAATCACTTCCAGTGCGCTGGCCGGACGATATCGTCGACCCCACAACCGTCGGTACATAATATTCCCATTAGCATGCAGCCGGACGAACGCAACTTTAGCACAGTTCCTTTTGCGCCCCTTGGTCCTTGGGCCCACCCCCTTGCCGGGCTGGCTGGCTGTGTTAATTTATGAGTGTCCCGTGCAGTGGATGTTTTGAAAAATGGCATATGTAAATACGGGGGCCCACGCTCTCGCTGCGTCCGTCGGGGAGCTGCAGGACCTGCTAAACACCTGCACCAGCGTGTGGGGGGGAAAATGTCGGACACGCTAGTCCTCGACTCGAACGAATGCCAGGAACGTGCCTGCAAAACTGGATGCCCGCTTCTCGATATGTTGGCCACGGTAACATAGATTTTCAATATTCAACGGGAGTCCTTATAGTTCTTCCATTCTCCAATGTTTACTCCGTAACCCAACACACTTTTTACGGTGAGACCCACGTTACGGGCAGGTTCCAGGGGAGAGCTGCCTTAATCTTCACGTAGCGCGAAAGTTTTGTGTTTGCGCACAGAGAAGTTGAGGAGCTGGTTTTTCTAGTGCCACGAAAACTCCCCGGAGGCGTTCAAAGGGGAAAGTTTCTTAATCCGAAAGAGTGACACCAGCGTGCCTCGGTGGGTAGCATTAATTTATACTTCATAATTCAAGGCGCGTACCATTTGTTGATATTATTTCTTCCGGGCGTGAAAGATCCGTGAATAAACAGCATTTTCTCGCCACCCGACCAGCCAGCCGACCAGTGAACCATTCCACCACAGTAAAGGCATTAATGAAGTATTCATTAATTCAAATAACGAATTATTTTCTGGGGCATTCGTGCATTTCGTGCACCCAGAACTGGGCCAGAAAATAATTCAATTAGCACGTTTTAAAGCGGAAATCAAACGCAGCAGCGCGCACCAGAATGGTAACCAAATTTCGACCCCAATTTTCCTACCCAGCACCTAGCCCCTTAATGCCGTTCCAATTACTAAATGACGAAAAAAAGGCTGAGTTCTCACAGTGCAAGGACGCCGTTCCGGCTCGGAACCACCACCACGGGCTAATGCGTGCGTGCGAAATATGTTTTCCATGAGCCGTTGCGTTTGCCGATGGCCAAACCACGGGCCGCCATCGAAGTAACGCCACGGCGCTGGGAACGGCGACGGGCAAAAATATTGAGCAAATGTTTAGGGTGACAGTTGCCATGGCAGCTGAGTGAATTTGCCGCAGGAAAATGGGAAATGCTCGGCTCATTGTGTCTCGGCCCTTGGCGGGGGAGGAGGCCACAGGCAGGCAGGTGTGTGCGCACCTTTTCCGCTGGGATGTGCTGCGTGAGGAGCAACAACAAAAAAGGACCACAACAACAAATTGGGGCACTTACCATCGCATAATATGCGAAAGCGACTGTTGTGTGTGGCATGCCACCGCGCTCGGGCAACATACACCTCGGAAAGGAAAAGAGCCGGACCGGCTTTGGCAAAGTTTCAAGCGAGTCGTCGGCGAGGGAGGTCGCGTCTCGGAACCACTTAGCAGTACACGTCGTTTCGTGGCCAGATCGCCGACCGAGGCTCCGGGTATGATCTCGCCAATATGCGGGCCTCGAATGTACGCGCTTCGCACGAGTAATGAGATGTATGTGAGGGACTGAGCCGACCGTTGCCGCAGCAACGCAATGCTGGATCGAAACCATTTGTTTACCGAAACGGCACGAACATGACGGATTTCGATTGTTTCTGGCCGGAGATCCGGTTGCCGCTAACGACACGTATAGAATTACTTCAATGTTACTGCGTAAATAGAAGCGATGAACACAATCACTTTCGCCGAGAAAAACTAGAGACAATCCGGTGGATAATCCGAATCAAATTTTATTCTCCATCTCGGCTACGGACTTCATGTCGCCGGCGGCCAAATGTGAGGATAACATCTACACACCCACACATACACACGAGAAGATCAGAAGAGATTCAAATATGTTTGAATCAAAAAAAAAAAAAAACTGAAGCAAGTTCTAGATGAAACGAATTCCGGCAGTTCTCGACCCTCAGTAGAACTGGGTCGGGCGGCCCCTCGGGGAGGCCCGATGTCCGGAACACGCATGCGGGCAAGTGGCTCCTCCGCCGAGAGTGCCCGGAGGATCCTTTTCGGGGGTCGTGGGGACCGTTGTTTTGCAAAGCGGACACCCGCACATCTCACACCAGACGGACGGTCGCGGCGTGTTATGAGAAATAGCTTCAAAAATCCCATCTGCATATCATTGCGTGTCTCCACGTACGTGGCTGACAAAGTCCCCGTCACCACATCCATCAGTGGCACATAATTTCGTCATTCGGCGACGGCCGAAACCACCGACAGCAGGTGGTGTGGTATGTCAGGAGCGGTATCGATACCCTTTTCAGGGTTTGTTCGAGTGGAAGAAGATGGCGAAAGTTATGCGTTAAGTTTCGGCCAAGACGTACGTTTTTTTTTGCCGTACGGATGGGTATTTAATTTTTGCTTAAGAATGATTGTAAAGCTGGAGCCACACGTAGGCGTAAAATTAATCTGTAATGCCATATCGTTTACGTTTCTGTCAAAAAGTTTATACGTCCGCGGAGACGTAAAAACTCGCGTAAAACCGAGCGTAAACACTGTTTGTAAACGGTTTGTTTACAAACATAGGATCTTATTTGATTTTTTTTTAATTTACAATTTTTTTTTAATTAAAAAATATTCAGAAATTAATTTATCTCTTCGATTTCTATCGATTTCGAGCCAAAAACACGAATGTAAACACGTTTGACATTTCGGTATAAACTTTTTTATATTTCAAGCCTGCGCAACGAAGCGTATACGGTTTGGCATTAAAAATTAATTTTATGTTAGCTTTTACACTTCGTGTGGCCCCCACCTTAAGTATTTAACCTAATAAAAAATATTTTAATTGTTCTGTTATCGCTTCAAGTACATAGCAATTTGGTGAAATAAAGACATTTAAGTGTAGAGATCAATAAAAGTTACGAGTTCCATGAAATAAGTTTGAAAATAATGAAGACACATTAAAAACAAATAATGAAACAACGACATGTACTTTAAGTATGAGTAATAACTGTGTAAAAAATCAATAGATAAGTAGAACAATTTATTAATGAAGAACCTCAAGTACTATGTTTTCGTTTTACTTCCAGTTAATTTTGAAAAGTTATTACAAACTGCCAAAAATGTGTAGCTCGCTGACAGCAATTTACTTCTAAATAAACCCATAATGGTACATCTGCAGCTGAGCCTGGCAAATGGCATTCAGAAAATTAAGGTTCAGCCAATGGCCGAACGCTGCTTTTGCAAAATTTTCTCTGTCTAACGACAATGAGCTATCCAAGAGGATGGCCAATTGATGGCATTCGCAAATGGCCCTTTGAAGTGGTGGCAGACGTTGTCCAAATTTTCGGCGTAACTCTACAAAAGAGAGAGTAATTGAAGAAAATCTAATATCCCAAAGGAAACCGCCCCGAAGACCATCATAATCCACCCGCAGCCATCGGCGCGAGTATTTGAAAAATATATGTATACAAAAATGACTGCGAATGACCGGTTTTTATGGCACCTTATTTTAATGTTACCAACGGTCGCACCGGCACGGTAACTAATTCCTGGGCCATCATATTATATTTATAGACATGCGACCAGCGACAGTCCGACAAAGGCCCCGTTTCGCAAGTGGTTCCTCGTGCAGCAGCCAGCGAAGATGTGTGTTCGGCACCGGAACACGGACATTCGGCGTTGAACATAATCCGCGGTTAATCCTCGTTTGTCCTTGCTAATTAATATCAAACCAACCGCCCCCCGTGACCGCTACCAAAAAGCCACTCCGAGTTGCCCAAAAATGCACCAGTTTTCCATTCAGGGTTTTATGCTCCAAAAGCTTCCGTGGTGGCCGCTGTGCACAGTGGCGCCAAATACACTAGGCTTAGATTGAAATGGACCAATAATTCATGCTGTGGCACCCGGAGTGTTAAATTGCGTGCCACGAAAAGTTTTGGAAAGCAATAATTGACGATAACCGGTGGCCCCATCGGTGGCTCGTTCGTTGATTGTTCAATTCCATCGCACCCGGCATCTCCCGGTATGCTCGGCTGTGCAAAAAGCGTTTTTAAAAGCTATCAAACTAAAATCGATTATTGCGTTTCGCAAGTTCGGTCCATCCTGTTGGTGCCATCTGTGGCACGAAGTGTGAGAGGTAGCGAGGGGAGTGGAGATCAAAATCACATCCCAAATTGGATCTATTGAATCATGCACGGACACCGAAAAAAAAACCTCACGCCATTGTGGCCCATTCGAGTATCCTGGCACAGAGCATGGCGAAGCGGGAAGCGATGTGGAGACTAATGTTAAGTTACATCGCTTACGGAACTTGAAATTGTCCGTTCCAAAGCCCGGGCGCGGTGGGGTAAGTTGATAAATGGTTCTTGCTTGTCACGCTGTGAGCGATGGTTCAGCAGCTTGAAGAGTCGTGGCGAGAATGTTTGGTGGACATGGCTGATAATATAATTAAGTTGGCCAACACTGTAGAAACTACGCCCGTCAACCGACATGGCTGATGGTTGCAAATCTGGAACGTGAACAAACTTTGTCGTCGAGTGCCAAACTTGTAATACGATTTTCCACTTACAGTGGAGTGGAGTACGCTGTCAGGGATCGGGAAAAAATCAGGCTACGGCTGCTGGCAAAGAGTATGGTAACATCTTGAGGTGTTGGTGTAAAGGCGTGAAAGCTATCTTTCGTATTTCCAGCTATTACACCCACCGTTTTATGGGATGTTCCAGCTAGCCAAGGTGTGGACATAAAAGTCAATTAGGGAACATCCTTCCGGTTACGTTTGCAAATGGATGGGCGTGTAACCTGTTCGTGGTCTGAGAGCGATTCGATGTTTGGAGTCTGTCACAGGGATTTTTCGATTCGATCCTTGCACAAGTTTCTATCCTTTAGTCGAATTAATTCAAACTTGAACAGTAGCCGCAAAGATTTCTCTTATGAATATAGACGAAATCACGAGATCTATGCGCATCTAGCAGCAAGGATTCTGGTTTAAAGAAAATACCCGGTCGTTAATCTTCGGAGTCAGAAACATGTCGTTAGTTTGTTCGCCTTTCAGCCACCTCTCTTCGTACTATTAAATATTCATACCCGAATGGAGCTGGATATGAAAGAGCTAATAAATCTTCCCGGAGCAGCTCCGAAAATTCTTTCATGCCGCGAATAAGAATCAAGATTGAATTCGCCGAACCAATTTTGGCCCCGTACCGCAATACACTAAATCACGTTCGCACTGAAATCCCCGTTAAGAACTGATGGTTAGAGACCTAAACATAACACTATCTGGCATACGCACCTTTTCCGTACTGCAATTCCTTCCCACATGAGACACATCTTGACGGGGCACAGTTCGGTTTTCACATCGCGGGTTAGCCGGTCAACATGCGCTGAGCTGCTATAGGGCACCTAAAACACCACCGTTTGCACCATTTTCACTAAATCACCACACACACAAACACCGACAGGACATTCAAGTAGGAGAGGCCCCTTTCAATAGTTCTAGTGCTGCCGAGCTTCTCGCAGGACTCGGGCGGGAAAGGTTGAAGAAAAACGGTTCCTTGGTTCGTCACTTCGGGAGCAAGCTGGTCGAGATGTGCGCTTCATTAAGTCGACTCCCCCGGGCTAATGTTGCTCAATTCTGTTCGGCCTGCCTGAAGTCGAGTGGCCCTAGAAACGGGAAGAAAGCAGGTGTACTAGCAGGTAGTGTATGCAAGTGCGCAACTAAGTGCAGGAAAATTAGTGCCATTACGTGGCCACGGTGTCCTTAACCCACAATTATAGTGCACTCTGCAGCTCTCAGCCCGGCAGACTGGCAGGGTCAGGTTGCGAAAGCGAAAGGTGTTGGCCGGTGGGCTTGGAACATTCAGCTTCTGGTGGTGGGTTACTTTCGCTACACCCCGCCGGGCAGGATTTGTTACTTGCACTTGACTTTAGCCGATTGGCGTTCGTTGGTTGGCGCGACATTCAGGACGAGAAAGCCAGGCCCCGTGCCCGGGGAAGCAATTAATTATTTCACTTTTTGCACCTCGGTTGCCCAACCGACCGACTGACCACACCGACGCCACACAGCTGTGTGCGTTTGATGGTTATTTTTATTCATATCGACTTTCACATTTCGCATTGCGCATTGTTTGGTTAGAAAACATTGAGCCCCGTCAAATGGCGCATGCACCCTGCCGGTTGCCAGCGTTTTATTTTCACTCTAAATACATCTCAGCCCCATAGAAGCCCAGCTATGCAGTTGGCGGGGGGGCTTGGGCGGCAATCTTGAAGCGGTTTCCTTGTGTCGGAACCACGGCGCGTCGGATGTTGCAATACGCACCCAACGTATTGCACTTTGCATGCTCGATCCCATTTTATTGACCTTCTGATGAAGGCGACCTTGCCATTTCGAGCACTCGGCTTCAGGACGGCTCTCGTTGCCAGAGGACTCGCTATGGGATATGAGGGATTTTTTAGTATCGGTAAATGGCGGCAGACTCGCTAGACGGTAAAGACAAACACCCGCCCAACATGTCTCCAGTTACATCTTGGCGGGCTCGGGGGGCGATGAGCCCGCAGAATAAACCCCACTTCAACCACGGCAAGGATGTTTGTTTTGTGCTCGGGCACTCTGGCTCCGGTCTGGTCTGGGCCATTATTAGTCATTATTGCACTGCAATGCACTTCGCATTGGGCAAGTAAATTAAAATATCGTTTGTTTGGCTTGCTGCATGCTGAGTATACCATTAGGTATTAGGTACTAGGTATATAGAGCGTATATGTTTGCATAGTTACTCATACGGCGCCGAGCCGATTGATCGGCACGGAAATTTGTAATTAGAAACCGGGTTCTGCCGTGCTGTACTCCTTCACACGTTCGTGTTCAAGGTCCCCGGTTCCCGTATTTGCATGCAGTTTTAAAGTACACTTTCCTTCGATTGCGAAATCCGAAGGATGGCCTTATTAATTTGAAGAGCCTGAAGAGCTGCGCAGTGTACCGTGGGCACCAGACCGGAAACCCAAGTAGCCTAGCGTCGCCTCAACGGTAGAACAAAACACGGCGACCTTCCCGACCCAGCCTCGAGCCCACTTGATCCCCAGCAGCATCCTATTGACATTCGGGGTGGGAAGGTGGCACTACAGACACGAAGTACTAAACTCACGGCCCACGCCACGCAACGAGTGCAAAAACTTCCGATTCCGGTGCTTTGCTCCGGCTGCCGATCGCAGGACTCTTCATTTCGGCCGTGGTTCGTTTCCCGGCAGCCGGGAGCTTCGTGCCAGCGCGCGGTCCTTGAAATGCGAATCGTTTGCAGTTCGAGGAAAAGTTGACAGTCCCGTCCACCATCTGTGATCCAGGGCGGGATGGGTGGGTCAGAGAAAGAAACCAATCCAGGAACTCCAGGCAGGCCACACAGTTCAATAATGCAACGGTGGAGCGGGGGTCCTCAGAAATCATACTATTTATTGATTTTCTCGCGTCACCGTGCTGGTTTGAATATGCATGTCAAACATTCTTCAGCACAATGGAAGTGTTCGTTCCATTTGCCACGCAGACTGCGTTCCGTTCGCATTGTTTCGCTTTTTTTTATTTATCCACACCATCGATTGATCGAATAAGTTTAAATCGAATGGAAAAGTTTGTGCCTATTTCGTTACTTTTGACACATAAGAACATAAGTTCGTTTAAAGCCTTTCTTTTCGCACTTATAATGGTATGAATGGTACTTTGACATGAACGGTGTAGCAAAGCAATAATATATCTCAAAAAAATTTGAAGCAGAAAATGTAGTTCAACAATCAAACGTTTATGACAAGATTTTGAGTGGTATTCAATTTAAAAATTTTACTGATTGCATCATCAAAATGAAAGTTTTAAATGTTTAGGGCGTGACACTCAAGTTTTTAAACCTAATGAAATTTACTAATCACTCGGCATCCTTAGGATTTATGCTACACATATGGTTATGTCCTATGTTCTTACTGTTTGAAATTGTCCTTAGCCGATAGTTTCTATTCAAACTTTGCATACTAACAAAAATTTGATCTTTCCCTACTTTACTAAGATTATAAATTGCAGTGAAAAACTAGCAACGTTGGAATTATTATCTTAAGGGACAGTATAAATTTAGTACATAACTGTATTTAGAGCCATCTCTTATTGAACCACCAGCTTCGATTTCTTAAAACTCATGATATATTGTTAAGATGTGTGCACCGTAAAGTTGTTAACATGAATTAAACATGATTAAAAAGGACACTCTTCTCACTAAATGCTGTATGGCGCTGCAACCGATAGTCACCATTAAAGCTTGTGAACTTTGCTAGTGCCAGAGCTTTCAAAATCTTTGCAGCGTTTTATCAAACATACGCAGTCACACCTGGCGTGTATGGGAACCCATTAGCTGCTCCATCGGAGATTGCAACCCGCTCATGGAGACGCTTTCTTGATAAATCGGCACAAATACCCGTGCATTAATTAGATTAGAAACGGGGACGCCAGCACCCCGGGGAAGGCCTCCTACTTCACTGCGGCTCACTTTTGGCTCACTTTTCACCTGCAAAGAGTTGTGTCAAAGTTCGCTCACTCACTCGCTGCGCTTCTCGATGAAGCGGCCGTGCTGCGACAACCACTTGCTGATGGCAAAGTTTGCAAAAAAGCAATTCCACCAAACTTTCGCGAAACAAAAGTAATGAAACTCATTTCTCTGCGAAAGTTTGCATTTGCACCTGTGGAAAGAATGTCAAATGGAGGACATTAAAAGAAAATTCTCACTCCCAGTCGGGGCAAGCAGATGTGACGGGACGGGAAACATTTTACGCTTCCGTTGCTCGCAAGGCTTCGAAATGAATGTTGGACAGACAGAAACAAGCACCCAGAAGAAGCCACACGGTTCGTTGGCCAACGTGGGACAAGTGTTTTGGAACACGGCGACGATAGACTCACGTGGCGACCGTGTTACAGGGTGACTAGCCACTAGTCCTAGGGCCCGAAAAACAAAGCAAAATGGGACGCATAACGTTTTTTGTCCGAATTCCCGTAACCACCCCGAGTCATCATGGTTATTGCCGGTCGTCACGAAAAAGTCAAACTTTGCCAGCTTCTTGCGGTGAACTCGTAAAACTTTGCCGGCGTGGAAGTTTTAAGTCATGTTGTGACGGGTCACGCTGCGCGATGCGTGTCGCCTGGGAGTGTGGCCAGTCGACGATGGTCCGCGTTTGTGTGGGGCCGCTTCCCTCAACTTTTAATGATATATCACAACAACAGCAAAAAAAAAAAAATAACCGGCGGCTCGTTTCTTCAATGTTTCCATAAATTTACATTACCCGTGCGAGGACATGCTTGGCTTGCAGCCCATACTTATCACCCGGGGCGTCCGCTTTTATCTGCTGTCTTTTTTTTTCTTAAGTTTCCAAGTTTTATGGGTGCCCCTTTGGGGCGTTGTACTGGGACGCGACCGGGAGGAAGATTCAAATTAAATTATGCGACACAAAACCGAACCACATGTACAGCGGGGCACATGTGAATGACTTGTCGACTTGCTCGAGCGTCAACCCGGGGCCCTCCAGAAGCTGCACATGCCTCCACCAGAATCTTGTCCCTCTTCGGAGGTCCCCATTGCGCGGGACGGTTGTTTGCTGTTTAGGTTCCTTTTTTATTTCATTACTCCCACACCGGTTGGCTGCGCTGCCAATTGGCTTAACGGTGGAGGCGCCAGGTACGCCAGTGCCTGGAGTGCCACAGCAGAAGTTGCAGCTTCTCGGCCTTTTATGCCACTGTTCCGACTGACAGCCCAGCTGAGCTCGCCTTCGCATCGTCTTGCTGTGTCTTCTCCCCATATACACAACAGACCGGGTCCCGATCCATTAGACGGTCGCTAGCTAGCGGGCCGCTGTACATTTGATCACGCGGCACTTTGGTCGCGTCCATCATAAGTTTACGAACCGTTAGACAAGTTCGTTAGCGAATCGAACCGTGGGCTCGACGGTCGTGAAATCTGATTTAACTTCGTTTCGCCATTTCGCCAGCCTGCCATTCAGGAGGGAGACGCGTCAATATATTTACTTTCTTGATTTGTGCTGCGCAAACTTTGCGGCCTCCAGGAAGCTGCTGCGGCTGCTGCGGGGCCGGATAGGAAAAGCGTGCGCCTCTGAAGAAAGCCTTCAAAAACGTACGCGAACCTCGCCCGAGGCTCGTTTATATTTCATGCAGATATTTCCACGGTGCAGGATCAAGAGAAGCCGTGAAGGGCCGGCTTGTACAGCATGGGAACTTCCAGAAAGTTCCAGAAGATTTTTATCGTTTATTAATGACTTTCGAGCAAGCTCGGAACAGTCATCTTTACTCACGGGCTGATGTTTATTTTTTTCATTTAATTCGTCATTTATAGAGTTGTGTTTCCATTGAAGACGAATTTTGTATCCTACAATTCTTGCTCTGTACGAGTATTTTTTTGGTGGTTTTCATACTCTGGATACCACTTTTGGGCTAATACTCCAAGGAAAAAAAATGCGCCCAAGCAATTGAAGTGATCAAGAATGTGATCAACTATTTTTAATGTTTTCTCATTTACATCCCGTACAATAGAGAAACTGTTACTCATCGTTCACTTTGTGAATCACTGGAATTGGTACCATTTTTTAACAGCAACACTACTGTGTGCCCACAAATAAAAACCGAGTGCCACCTTGAAAGTCGGACGGCACGATATGTTGAACACGCTCCGAAACTCGAGTTCCTGCTTGTAGTACCCGAGATGCCGAGATATGCGGTTGGGAAGTGTCGAATGGTTCTAATAACACACCGTCTCTCCGATGCGACAGATGTTCCAATGACGTCATTTGAAACGCCGCTGTAAAATTGAGGGATGTTTCTTCTCTAATTATACACGTGACTAATTGGACACGGGGGTGTAGAGAACCGGGGGGGTTGTTGTTTTTTTTTCCATTCCACTCATTTCCAGTGGTCCACCTCACTCAAGGATAATGGCGGTGGACGCGAACGCGGTGGCTTGTGGACCTTGGAGCAGGATGCAGGATCAATCGGCGGTAATCCTGCGGATGGGCCCCTTATAGAGGGCACTGCAATATCGACCGAGCGTCGAGTGCGAGTTTCCCAATCAGGGAGCCAACCGTCGAACCGTCAAATGATGCAGTTAAAATTCCGATCCCGCCACCGGTTGACAAGTCGGAGACACACACCGCTACGGACACACTAACCAGGGGCACACACGCGCGCACGTTTGACGTATAAAAAAAAAAAAAAAAAAAGGTGGCCGGTGGCGTGGTGAAGGGCGAGAGCGCGCGCGCGTTCGGGGATGGCGTGAAAAATCACCCAAAATCACGGTAATCATTACGCAAAGAGAAATTTACACGCCTAGAAAGTGTAACTGTCCCCACCCGGGGTCGGTTCAGCTGCTCTGCATGTGTTTGCCCACGCGCTTGACCGTGGTGACGATGGGTTGCTGCCGCTGCCGCCGCTGCTGCTACTACACAACAACGCTCTCGACACTCGCTTCCTCGCGGCCGACGGTATAATTAGATTTAGTTAAATGTAACGGACGATAACAAGTGGCGGCTTCACGGTGGACCCGGGTACGGGAAAGAGAGAGAGCCGGATTTGGCGGCGGAGGTTTTCGAGTCAAGATCGCGGAGTGCTGGCCCCCTGGATGCACCATGGCGGAAATGGCGAGCAGAGACACAGAGCGAGCGAGAGAGAGAGAGAGAGAGCGAGAGTCACGGTGGCCAGCAGAAACCGTCACGAATGTCACAAAGCGGAGCTGGGGCGTGCTGTGTAAAAATAACACCTCACTTGCACATACCACGACGACGGCACGACGACGGATCCGACTGGCCCAGGATCGGCTGCCGCCAGACACCACCAGCCACCAGTTGATAGCATTAATCAAATTCGGCACTCACCTTTCGCTCCGGAGAGCACGCGTCTGCGGTGGCCACTCGGGAATGCACTCACCACCGGACGATGCACTCGCGAAGGATGCACCACACCGGGTCAGACGGGAGAGCTTCAGGGTCGAAAGGCAATAAAATATGTTGAAACGAATATAAGTCACTTCACCGTGGCCAACTACGAGCGCTCCACAGGCCCGTTAGATCGCCACACGGATGCGAAGGAAAGGCAGGCAGGCAGCAAGGGGAACAGGAATGGCCGCGGCACCGGGTGGCCGGGTGGCTGGCTGGCTGGCTGGCTGGGAGTTTATTTTTACAACTGATATTTAATAAGTTATTGAAATGTGATCCCTACGCGCCGGAGACGACGAACGAGCCAGCGGAGACGACATTTGGGACGACGAGCTATTGGCAGCCGCGCGCACATCACCAACGAACTGCAACGCCACCACGCGGTTTGACGAGGAGGTCCTTCAGGTCCCACACCGGGACATCGCTACGCAGCCACTTCCGGTTTGCGCCGAACAGCACGCGGCGGATGAACACACTCTCTCTTTCTCTCATTCCCACGGGATCAAGTATTCATCGAAAAAAAAACCGCGAACCTACCGCTCTTCAACAAGTTCAACTTCCGTAATGGATGGACGGGGACAGCAAGGCCACCGCGGGGTCGGGAAAAAAGACAACAAACGAACTCACAAACAGGGGTAGTGACAGCAGGAAAAAAAACCGGGGAAACCAACACCTTCCTGTAGAGAACCTGCGATCACCGGGGGGGCACGCCGGGGGTTTGGTGTCTCTCTTGAGCCCGCACGTCAAGCCCCCGGTGAGATAAACAGTTGTGACGGCTCTGGCTGGTCCCTGCCTGCCGCACGCTGCGTTTGTCACTTACACTACCTCGCACCCACACACACCAACACTCGGACACAGAGCGGGCCTGCTTCTGGGGGGCGCACGACGCACGCACGGAGCCAACCTCTACAGCGCGTCCACGCGGCAGCGCATCTCGAATCGAACTGGCTCTAACCCTTGCACGGCACGGCGGCTCGGGCTACTAAGACTCCCGAGACGCACAGTGCGTGCCCGATGGAGAGCGACACCGAGCAGGCACTCCGAGTGACCCGAAGTGGGCGCTCGCCGGAGCGCCGTCGAGACTGAGTCGAAATATGGAGACGCGCAAATAATGGGAACCAGGCCCAGGGAGTGGGCCGAGCGGGAAAGTGGTGTCGATCTCCCTGTCGCGGCTGTCATCGGTGCGTGCGTTTTCCTTCGATTCGCCTTCGCCTAACACCTATTCATCGCCTGACCCGTGCGCGTGGGACGATTTGTTTGACGGGTTCGGAGACGGAAGTTGCTGGACGACGGCAAGGCGGACCCACATTGGGCGATTGGGAAAAGGGTGGGAAAAGCGTTCGAGGAAAGCGCGCGAAAAGCGGCCTTGCGAATCAGGTACGCTGCGGCAACTCTTCACAAATGACACAGGACTTGGGTAATTCGTTGGGACACCTCATGGAGTGATTTTGGTAACCAAAATTAGTGACCCTGACGTGAGGTGTCGCAAAGAATTATGCCCAACGTTGCCTTTCTCTCCTGGTACAGAGTCTCTCAGGGTATTCAAATAGGTCGAACGCACTAACGGTAGCGATGGTTCTAAGAGGTGGAATTTTCATGGAATCCCCGCAGGAATTGAGATGAAATCCTGGGAACTCCTACCTTTAGGACTGTGTGGTTTCCCAGTCAACTTTCGTACTCTTCCCATAATTTGTTATGGCTTTCGAAAGTTGATCCTTCGCTTCTGTTCCATATCCTCGAGCATCTTTTGTGGACTGTCGCCACACGTGGGAGCACGCTGCTTCGACCACACACTCTGTAAAGCTCACAAGGTGGGTGTGCATTAAAGTTACATCATCCACGGGGCGAACTTCCCGTTCTGCTTACTGGCTCGCCAAGGTGATGGTGAATAAATTGGGAAGCGACAGTGTTGCCCACCTGAACCCTGGCTCGTTTACTTTGGGCGTACGGTTCGGGCCTGTTTTTTGCAGGATACCTGAGAGGTGTATTACTTTCCGGTCGAAACCGGAACACGCTTACGGTGGGTGTCTATAAACATAGATCGACTCCATTTTCAACAGAACAAGCAAAAAACATTCCCAGTAGTGGCGCAATCGGAAACTATTGCCCTCGGAACGCTTGGGCCACGTAGCCCATCAGATGCAACACGTGGTTGGTTTGGCAATCTCTACAACACGCCCGACGTGAGCCACAATCAATGAAGACCCCACGTTTGGACCCCAACATGAATACCGAGTAGTCCGATACACAGTTCCCAGAAATGTGTGCCTCCGTGTGAAGTGCTTGGCACCCGCGACAATGGTGTTTTAGTATGGAAAAGGGACGTACATTTTGCAATTGACGCATGTTTGCTCGGATCGCAACCCCGCGAACAGCCTTTTTGAAATTTACCTTCCAAAGGTTAGGGCGATAATGTTTCCGGTATCGCCTACATCGCAAACATGCTGCAAGATAGCACTCCGTTGGAATTATGGGAAAATCACCAACTGGATGGGTGGAGTGGAGAGATAAAAAAGACCAGACAGACCATGCGGAGATGGGTTCTGACAGTAATCCGCAAGTAATAGAAGAAGTAATCCATAGCGATTGATGCGTATTGCGGGGGAAATAATGTAAAAAGTATTGCAAAATCTACTGTATAAGTTATATTTTAAGAAAATTCGTAAAGAGTTCTTAGCTATACACATCGTCAGATGGTGTGGTTTACAAAAGCGAAGAATATATTGAGAGATTTGAGTGAATTGTTTATCAAAAATTTAATCAATCACCTTTCCAACGTATTAATATTAACATTATTTCAAGTGCGAGTATCCGAGTGTTGATAATGTTTTAATTTATTAATATAATCTAACTTTATATTAAAGTTTAGAGGATAAAAAGGAAGATTTATGGGAACAAAACCGTACAAGATTTCATATATCAGGTGTATGAAAGTATTGTCCGTCGTTAACTACTACTTGCTCCCATCTTCTAGGTCGATCCTCGATTCCTTGCCGATGGAACTTCTCATCTTTATCAGCAATCAGCTTTATCCCGTTTTGTTCGTTATACCGTTGCGCAGTTGCGATGGACCTGGTTCACCAAGCTGTATCCAGGCCTTTTTGGGTTTAGAATTATTGTAATAACTCCCCTTTTCATCGCCAGTGACGATTCGGACGAATGAAAAAGAACTCCCCGCAAAAACACTTTATCAGGAACAAAACTTGACATGTTCAAATGCTCAAAACAGGTGTTGTCTACACTTTGACCAAACAATCTATACCGCGTTAGATGCGTAATGACAGTAGCTATCAAAACACATATTTCATATAAAAAAAATTTGTTATAATTAGTGAGTAACGCTATCTTCAGTAAAACGGCAGGAATTAAGTAATACATCTAATATTAATCTCGAAAATAAAATGACTTTACAAACCAATAGTCACAATAGTCGACCCCCGCTGATAGAGTAGTCGGTAACGCTCTTCGCTGTCAGCGCAGCTGGTCAGGGTTCGAATCCCGGGACGAGTTGCGACTCAACCTGCCATGGTTTCGATTCCCGATACCGGCGCTGACAGAGGGGGTTGGCGCGGGACCAACAACCCCGCCCGTAAAAACGAACTGTTACAGATAGCACCAGGGATAATTGACATTAACAATTGTCTCTGGTGCAGGCCAAGACCGCACAGCGGTTGTAGTGCCAAAGAAGAAGAAGAAGAAGTCACAATAGTTACAGTTATAGTCAACATCAATGAACACTCTTCTCTTTTATTGGGTTTTTGCCGCTATCCGCTAACTAGAACTTTCGAGTCGTCGTGGCCTGCAATTTAACATATTACAGCCCACTAAAACTATTTTTTGCCAAATGTTTGCAATCCGCTTAAGTTTAGCAGTATAAAATACTGACTTGAAAATTCATTAATTTTTACAGTATTTATTGTAAATGATTTCGATAGACTGATGTCTTTTCCGATTGACTGCCGCAATAGTAACATTGGTTCAACAATCAACTATCTTTTCAAACAAGGCTCGCAATCATCTTGATATACTTTTATTAAAACTTTACATTTGCTCCCTATCAGTTTTCAATAAACTCATTGAGTGCCACCATAACTTAGCAATTACAAACGTTGAATAATGCGAATACTCACCGTGCGACTGTCGAGCTATCAAATGAAAGCACTTGCAGTGAAAAGCTAGAAGTTTCCTCCAAAAGCTTCGTCCGTTTGCTCCGGTGCGTCACGTGCGTGTCTTGGCTAACGGGAGTTTCGAAAACCTACGTTTCGCACACCAACATCAACCAGTGTGTGCGTGGGAAAAACGTCAAATTTCATTCATAAAAATCCTCCCAACCACAACCTCCCACAGTGCCCCCACCCACCAGCGACGGGAGGACGTCAATGCTTGGCTTCCGGACAGCTCATGCGCACCGCTCGCCGTGCTGTGCTCTCCCACACCTAGCCAGTGTGTGGTAGTGTGCGGAGGCGACGTTTGTAAATAAGATCAATAATTGAGATTCCATGCCAGTAGTCCAACGCAAACACATCGCCCGACGGTAGAGAGGCTCTTCGCTAACGACACGATTGCAGTGCTTGAAGTTTTGGGCACGTCCGTGGGCCATCACCACCACCACCACCAAGTTACGAGCAAGTTGTTGCGGAAATCGGTTGTGAAAAAGTCGCACACACGCCGCGAGAGGTGATTGCCTAAGCAAACGCAGTTCGAGGTCCTGCCTTCGCCGAAAAAGCTCGTCGACGGAGACACGGAGCCTTCTCAGTGCTTTTCTTCCGTTCCGTCATCGTCAAGTCCCGTCCCGCGTCATCGTAGTCCATATTGTTTCCCCCTCCCGGAGAATCGTTCCCCCCGAGTCCCCGAGTGTCTGTGTGTGTGGGTGGGATACGCCAGCAGATGGAACGGCAGAAAAAGCACAGGGAACAATTTTGACACATAGTTTTTCCTTCCCGTCAGGGCCAGTGAACAACACCAGCCAGCAGAGCGGTGGCACCACTCTGGGGCAAAGCTTTTCCACTGTTCGTGCATCGATTCAGCAGGTGTGAAAAAGAAAGCTAGGCACTTTGAAGAACGCTACGGCAGGAGCTCTATTTACTGCTCCGCCGTTACTTGGCTTCAGGTCGGACGCGTAGCAATCGAGAATAAAATCTTCTTCCCTACATTTTAGGCTGACAACTCTGCGTGACCTCGTTTTCCGTGTGACAAGTGAAGTGCAGCCGAATTCAGTCGCCAGTCCCGTGAATGTTGTGTGTGAATTAAAGTGAAAGTGTGCAAAGTTATCGATTCGAAGCAGCGCGGAAGTCGATTGTTGCCTGAAGTCACTCGGTTCCTGCTCGGTCCCAGGCCCCCAGGTTCAGTGTTATATTCGTGTTGAGGTACCACCTGCGCCCTGCAACCACACACTCCTTGCGCCACCGAACGGAAGTCGTCGCATCTGTCACTTCACACACCACATTGCTGCCTGCTGGCTGTTTGTTAACTCCGCAGCTACGCTTTCCGAAGGAATTTTCCGCCAGCCCCAGGAAGCAAGGAAAAGGTTGGTACAAGGATTTCGGGAAGTCCATCGTATTGCCCAAAACCCTAGAGGGTACAGAAATTTCTGTCAACCGTGGCAGTGCGAAGTGGCTGGCTGGAGTTGGGCTAAAGCTCGGCATGTTTTTCTCCGTTTCACTCTATTACGCAAGATATGCTTCAGCCAGAAGGTCAAGCGCATACACTCTAGTGCCAAGTGGCCACACCGCAGCACGAGAAGATGTGTTGCTCATACAATGAATTTATCATTTTTGTTGTTTGGATGCAGAAATTCATGCATTATTTAGAAAGTTTTTTTTCTAAAATAAACTTGCGAACCTGCGAGTTTCAAGGAAACAACTGTTAATTATATTCTTAAACCCAAGCTAGGAAAGCATCTGCAGCCTATTCACGAGTGAACGATGGGTTGATGCAGGTTGTCGGAAGTTAATAGGAATTTCAAATTTGCGAGGTTCAAACCTCAACTGGTCAATGCTGTCAACGTGGCGGAAAGACGTGGCTGCCTTTGTCACCATCGCAAGCAAGCAGATACAAAATGTCCCCGTCCCTGTCAATATAAGCCATTGAATCGCCCATCAACAGACCGATCTGTAGCTTTGCCGTCACCGGAAGCGGCTTGGAACAGTTTGGCAACAATCGGTTTCGAATTGCTTTCTTATGGAAATTTCGGTTCAAACTTTTGGAGTGGAGCATTCCACCGCAACGGAAGCAAGTTCTCTCGGCTCGGCTCGAACGGTGAAGCGGCGAACACAAGGCGAACGGACTTCCATTGACGACTACACCGATGAACCCCCAATCAGAGATAATCCGACCGCGGGCGATCGGAGATCTGGAAGCCCCGAAACACCTAACGGGTGTTTCGGGTTCAGCGCCCAAGAATGCATTCCTCCAACGGCCACCGATATCATTAAATATTCCAATTCTAATCGCTCATCTTTCGGAATGCATTGATACCGCGATGCGATCTCTGCTTCGTCTGAAAGACGTGTTTTTGTCCGTGTTCCTCTGCCCAGCTGCGGATCAGCTGGCCTGGGAAAAGCAGAAGGAGAAATAGGGGGAAAGAAAACACCACCCAAACGGGTGCCCTTTCGGAGGATGGGGGGTCTATAAAACATGCAGCATAAAGATCGACGATGGTCAGAAGCTTCTACCCGGTGTCCGGTAACGGTCTATTGGAACCGTTCGGTCCCTCTAAAGCTAGCTGATCGCGTGGATTGTACGAGCTGGCTCTCCTATGCCCTCGGCGGCCCAGAAGCCGCGTGACAGGTGAAGTGAAAGTGTCTGAAAAGTGAAAGTGAAATGAATAAGGCCAATTTGTACCACCAAGCTAACGGCGTCCAGCGGCACGACGCCGCGGAGATCTTGAAAGAGTACGCCCCACTCATCAGCAAGTCGCCGGCGAGCGAAGATTCTTTGCTGGACATCGGCTGTGGCAGCGGGGACGTGCTGGTGGACTTTGTGCTTCCCGCACTTGGCCGCTTGCGGAAAGTGGTGGCCGCCGACGTGTCGGAACAGATGGTACGCTATGCCCGAGAGGCGTATAAGCACCTCACGTCGGTGTCGTTCCGAACTCTCGACATCGGGCTGAAGCTGGACGCAGGTGGCTTGGGGCAGTTGGGTCAGTTCGGTCACGTGACTTCGTTCTACTGTCTACATTGGGTCCAGAACCAGTAGTGAGTAGCGCCCTTCGTACTGTATTACTCCCAGCGCTTATGTTTCCACGACCGTAGCAATGCTTTCTCGAATGTCTACCATTTGCTAAAACCGGGCGGAAACTGCTTGCTGGTGTTTCTGGCCAACAATCCCATCTTCGACATATACAACCAACTGTCGCGATCACCGAAGTGGTCCAAGTACATGTACGACGTGGAGAAGTACATCTCGCCGTACCAGTACTGCGAAAACCCGGCCAGCGAGATCGAGGACCTGCTGTGTACGGTGGGCTTCCAGCACTACCAGATTCAAGTGCGCGACAAACTCTACGTGTATGAGGGACTGGAGAACCTAAAGCGTGAGCCGCGATCGTGTGGGAAACGGACATGAGCTAACCCTTATACATTGTTCCCCTTTTCGATCACCTTCAGGAGCGGTCCTTGCGGTGAACCCGTTCAGCGAGCGAATGCCGCCCGATCTGCGGGACAAATTTCTGCTGGACTACATAGCGGTGGTGCGACAGATGTATCTGTCCAAAGAATGCAGCAACGAGAACGAGTGCACTCTACAGTTTATTTCGCCCTACAAGTTGGTGATCGTCTATGCGAAGAAATAGGACGAAAGACTCGCGAAAGATCCTCAACTCCTAGGGCTAGATTTTTAAGAACAACGGAATGGATCGCCCTTGAACCTGTAGCTAGCGTGTATTTAATAAACTAGAATGGTGCCTAACTCATACTGCAGAATTAGTAGCGAAAGAAACACTGCGAAGTAGAAGCCGGAAAATGTTGCTGATAACAGACCCGTTTACGTTCCCTTATCAACATGCTAGCCGATCCACTGGGAAGGTGTTTCGCACTCGATGCTCATTAACCTATACGCGGTGCGCGCCGTTTCTTTATCACAAGCTGGCAACGGCAGCGTTCGAACTGTAGAGAACCATTCAACGTTGGTCGGTCTGGTTCGAGTGACAGTTTTGAGTCAACCTGCGAGCGACGACAAGTCTGTTGATTCCCTGTTCCGAAACACTGCGAAAGTGGACCCCAACAAGTAATCGAATCACCCCAAAAAGTGTGAACTAATCAGTGTTCTGCTTGCGCTTTCAGATGGCCGGTGGTGGCGATCCAAAGTGGCAGAAAGATGCGTCCGACCAAAACTTTGACTACATGTTCAAACTGCTCATCATCGGCAACTCGAGCGTCGGGAAAACGAGCTTCCTGTTCCGTTACGCCGACGACTCGTTCACGTCCGCGTTCGTCTCCACGGTGGGCATCGACTTTAAGGTGAAAACAGTGTTCCGTCACGACAAGCGCGTCAAACTACAGATTTGGGTGAGTCAGTAGTAATCGAACGGTCGAAGGCTACGATGGTTGGCTAAAATTTGCGCCCACTTCACAGGACACGGCCGGCCAGGAAAGGTACCGAACCATCACAACGGCATACTACCGGGGAGCGATGGGTTTCATTTTGATGTACGACATTACCAACGAAGAAAGCTTCAACTCTGTGCAGGACTGGTAAGACTCCGTTTTTTTTCGTGGTGACATCATCAGTATTTTGATTTGCTTCCTGCCACGCAGGGTTACGCAAATTAAAACCTACTCCTGGGATAACGCACAAGTCATACTGGTGGGCAACAAGTGTGACATGGAGAGCGAACGAGTGATCTCCTTCGAGCGTGGCAAGCAACTGGCTGACCAGCTTGGGGTTGAGTTCTTTGAAACATCCGCGAAGGAGAATGTAAACGTGAAGGTACTGGCCCCCCACGCCGCAATGGCATACTGTCCGAGTTCCAGCACCCACTATTTCTCATTCCATTCTCCCTCCTTTCCAGAACGTGTTCGAGAGATTAGTAGATATCATCTGCGATAAGATGTCGGAAAGCTTAGACTCCGATCCAACACTCGTCGCTGGCGGCCCGAAGGGTCAGCGGTTGACCGATCAGCCCGGGCAGGGCCCTCCAACAGCGAACTGTAACTGCTAAAAGTTGCAAACGCGAAACACCCTTTCTGGGATCGCCGATTTGGCTGGTTCGCGGCTGAAGGCGCACCACATACGCAGTAAACAGAAACAGTAAACAAAGCAACATAACAAGTAAACGCCCACATTAGCACTCGTTATTGTCTCGTAAAGTCAAAATTAAAACCACACAGAAATACCGAACAAAACAATCCACAAGGCAAGGGTCCGAAAGCAAGGGACCGAAAGCAAGACGCTGACAACTGATGAACACTTAACACTTTTGAATCACAGGCCGAAAACGGTCACAAATCCCGGTTACCGACCGACACCGGCTCTGTACGGAGGGACTATGTAAAATTTGTGGAACGAACAGCCCGAAGAGCCAGTTGCAACGCAGGCAGGCAAAGCATGGACGTTTGTAAAGTATCGAAAACTGAGCAAAAGAAATGAATTTAAACTGAAGCGAAAGGGAAAAACGAACCACGGGTGCGGATGATCGGCTAACGAGGGCAAATGAGAAAGAGCAACAAAAAAAAACTACAATACACAAATTGATCGATTATTAGAAATTATTCCGTAAATTAACTAAAGTATAACTTCAGTAAGAGCAGAAATATTCATATCGCATCAAATCGCAAACAAACAAACTAATATATTGATCGTCATTATGTGTAGGCATGGGTTGTTGATTTAAGGTAGGAGGGGCTGGTGGAGAAGAAGGACTTAGCGCTACGAATGTTTATATAGAAACCACGTTTGTGTCACGTTTCCGAACCATTTCGGTTGTAACGTCGATTGGTGACAATCGCCGCCGTCGTCGTCGTCGTCGTCTTCGATCCTTGGCTGCGCATATGTTGAGTCTAGGTTGGTATGTAAGGTCCGTCAACACATGATTGGCTGATTGGCTCAGGATCGTTCAGAAAGTTTGAAGTTTGATAACAAACCCAACACGAACACGTTGGTCCCGTGTTGGGCCATATTCAATTCGATTCGGATTCGCCTCGGTTTCGTCACGCATTCGACGCAGAACTATGAACCAAGCCTCTTTCTGCATTGGTTGGCTAGTGGACCTTCGATGGACTGTAATATTAACGTACGGCAACATACACGCAAGCGCACCAAGAGATGGGCGAGTTTTGATTGTGTCTAGAATCGTTGTTTTAGCGAGTAGCGACAATAAGCATAAATGGAATAAACGATCGAGATAGTCGAAGTGGCACGAACTTAAACGGCATTAGGTAGCCATTGGGCCATTGGGCATTTGGAAAATCGGTTTGATTTTCGTTTCAGTAGTGCGTAAATATTATTTTCTTAACACTCTACATTCCTCAAGCGTAATGAAGACAGTATTACAATGTTTACAGCATTATCGAACAAAAACCACCAGCCGGTTTCCGTTTATGTTTGAGCAGACCAGACCATTATTCCATCGAAGTTAGACCATTTGGTTCGCGTACTCTTGGTTACGACTAGCTTCACCAATAAATCGACGTCGTTAGAGTCGTGCTGTTGCTGACAACCGATCCGACGGTTGTCCTAAAAACGGTTCATAGAAATCAGTCAATTGAACAACCACGGTTTGACCAAAAGCCATGTTAAGCGTAGCAGTCGATCTATGCCTCTCGAAGAGAAGCTTACTACAGCAGCCCTTTTTGTTTCGGTACAGGGTACTTTCGATATCAGGCCGCTTGTTACAGGAGGCGCAAGCAGAATAGGGTAGCAAACAGGGTGAGCTAAACTTATGCCAACAGTTATGAGGAACCGTCATGTTTAATCACGCAGGAATGCATCAATGTTACACGGCAATCATCGTATATGTATGGGCTCATATGTCTCGAATCGGATTTTACTCGTACGGTGAACAACCAAAAGTTTTGCATCTACATGTGCCTACACTACCAGCAGCTGCTCAGCGTATGGCGTGAATGTTCTGAAGAATTTTTGCTGTCTAAAAGATTCATGAAACTTCGATTCATCAGGAGTTTGGACTCAAACGTGACAACAGCGACGTTTGGTGTGGGGTGGCGTCTTTACGAGCTGTCGGTACACCTAGTATAAACAACGATTACTGTCCTTGTAAAGCATTGTTTAAAACCTTCAAAGCTGATTTTAAACCGTCGGCCACTAACCAGAGACCATTTCTCAAATCTAGCAGATGAAGAAGTCTTATGAAACCCCTACGAGGTCGGAAGCGTTTTGTGGTGGCTCACAAAGTCTAGCTCCAAATCGGCTTCGAGAGAAACACTTATTAGAAAAATTATCACAACACACCCCGTAGGCAGTCTGCTGCACGACTTCAGACACCGACACCGACCGTCCACGTGTGGGACTGGTGCGAGTTGCAAGACGAAACTTGAAGCCTCATTTGCGACTATCACAACCATTGATTTGGTTTCCGTTTTTTTCAGGCCGCGTAAGCAAAATCATTTACTCCGAAGGAGCTTTATTTATGTTTGCACATAAATGCCGCCTCAGTCAAGCTATCTAATGTTAAAAGAATGCACACTTTATTGAACTTCTTACACAGAGCGAGGTCTGTATACCTTGCGGGATGACAAGTTCAGCAGCAACAGATTTCCTCAACAGCAGTAAAATATAAACCAATCGTACACGAAACGAAGCGAACTGTATCGACAAGAAACTACAATACGAACAAATCCCATACCGTTGCACTCTGGTCAACACACAATGGCTAAAAGGCGGTATAGAAAAGCGAAACTGTTTCGAAAATTCAGCCAACCAGAGCGCAAAGGCAAACTAAATTATTGGTCATCATAATTGTTGTAATAATTAATTAAAGTATATAAATATATATACACATATATATTTAGCAAAATATATAAGGGAAAACCCAGGTCCTATAAATGTGATTTTGTCTCTTATTGCTCGTGTAAATTGAAATCTTCGGTTCTTCGGTAAGAAAAACACAATGTTAGCATTTGAAAGATACTTCAGCACCCGTCTTCCAGCTTCACTTGTGACATCGCGGACAACCTTCACCAGATCAGAAGATCGAATTGACTTGTATTCACTGGCCGGTGTCATAAAACTACGCTGTGCAAAATTTTACGTGAATTGCTTCAGTAGTTTTGGAGAAGTAGCGGAACAGACGACGTATTACATTCGAAAAATATGAGAAATTTTGTAAAAACTCTGAAACCCGAAAAATCCAAAATTTTACTAGGGGACAGGGGAGCAGAAGCGACTGGTGGGTAGGTTGCATACAACATTGCATGCAACATTGTATTCTGTATTGTATACAACCTTGCATACAACTTTTTGAAACCAAATGATGCATACAATGTTGCATCACTGGTTACTGGTTGTGCCCTTTGCTCCTGCTCCCCTAGTCAAATTACGGATTTTCGGGTTCCGAAGCACTTCAAAAAACGGACTTTCTGATAGGACAGAAAGGTTGCTTCTTCTTCTTCTTTTTCAGCCTATAATATCCACTGCTGGATGTAGGCCTCTCTCAGCTCCTTCCACCTTATGCGGTCTTTTGCTACTTGTTGCCAATTATTTCCTGCAACTCTTTTAATACCATTTGTCCATCGTTATGGTGGTCTGCCCGTCGGTCGTCTTATAGGGGATCTCCAGTCGATTAATGTCTTGTTCCAACGTTCATCCGACATTCTTGCGATGTGTCCTGCCCAGTTACACTTCAAGGACGCTATTCTCTTCATAACATCTACGACTTTAGTCTGTTGTCGGATCCATTGATTTGTCTTTCTGTCCCTGAGCGAGATTCCAAGCATACTTCTTTCCCTCTCTCTTTGCGTAGTTCTTAACTTATTTTCGGATGCTTTAGTTAGAGTTCGAGTTTCAGCTTCGTATTTGAGCACTGGGAGGGCACACGAGTCAAACACTTTGCGTTTTAGGCTATTATTCATTTTACTTTTCAAGATTAACCTGAGTTTACCAAATGCCGCCGAATTCTTCACCTTACTTCTGTCGTTTCGTTGTCTAGGCCTAATTTCAATTTGTGGCCAAGATATACATAACGCCCTTTCGACCCTTTCAATAGCTGTATCTCTGATCTTGCCCTCGTCCAGGTCCGTCATGTCTTTCGTTTTTGTTCAATTTATTTTAAGTCCTACTTTGCATGGTTCTTCATTTAATTGTTGCAGCATTTTGAACTACATGAGAACACTCGTCCCATTTTGAATTTGTCCGTGTTCTCATGTAGTTTTATGCACGCCGTATCGTTTTCATACACGTATCGGATTAAGTTGGAATACCTCGAGTCCACTCTGCATTCGTCCAATAACTCTAATATTGGCTAGATTTCGACCGAATCAAACGCCTTTTCGAAATCAATGAAGATATCCTGTACTCTTTAAACTTCTCAATCGAAGTTCGTATTACTTGTAGATGGTCATTCGTACTAACACCGGATCTGAATCCGGCTTGTTCGACGGGTTGGTGGAAGTCTAATTTATTCGTGATCCTTTTCATAATGACTTTCCTCAGTAGCTTGTGGAGCGTTGATAAAAGACAGATGGGACGGTAATTTTCAAGTGTTGTTATATCTCCTTTTTTGTATAATAGAATGTGACGCTTCACAAGCTCCTAAAACCTGATGAAAACAATAATTCAGATCGCTACTGACAACAAATGATCAATTTGAACAGTTTCTAGTATTCCGGATGGAGACGCCTGGTGGGGCACAATGGCATAAACAACCTGGCGTCTCCATGCCACAATGTTTCAGGATACTATCAAATCATTTGGATGAGAGCTGCTATCCATCCCCGCGTTATCTACCAGACTTGTCTCTTTCCGAGTTTCATTCATTTTCATCGATGGGACACGAATTGGCTGAGCAGCCCTTCGTTTTGCTACGAGGAAGTCGAAATTGGATGAGTAATTAGATTACTTAAAAAGTCGAAGAATTCTTTCGTCTGCGAATCCACGATTTACCAGAGAGATAGGAGAAATGTATATCTAGCAATGGCGCCTACTTTGAGTAAAATAGAATTTTCATTTCAATGTTATAAACATTTGTTTTTTTTAACAGTCCAAATCTCACGTTTTAGACTAACCAAATCTAACTTTAAGACACAACCAGTGAGCAAGCAGTTTTTACTTGAACACTGTGCAATGTTTGGCGTTTAACTTGATAAACGGGCACCTCAAATTCGAATCTGCCAATTCACAAAACCATGGCCTTCCGGCCGGAGAGAGAGAGAGAGCACGCAACGAGCGCATGGCCGGCGAAAAGCTCAACTCAACAGCGAGGGACGTTTCGAAGCGGCCTTTCCCATTTCGCCCATCTCGCCGCAATTCCCACCCGCCACCGTGTCCCCGCAGGGACTTCCTGCCCTGCCGCACCCCCACGGGGTGTGCCAGTGTCAAACGCCCTCCGTAATCGAATGAGTTGCGAACGAGGAGCAAGTCGCCCCACAGAGTGACCGATCGGTGTACGCAGCAGCAGCGGCGCGTTGTTCCCCCGAGCGCCCGAGTGTGTGTGCTGTCCCCCCACCCAGCCGGAGACCGAGGCCCGAGGCTTCGATTCGATTCGCGTTACGCGGTAGGCGTTGGAAGGAACCACCGTGGAAGGACCCCGGGACCGCGCGGAACACCCGTTTTTTCGCCACATCGCTGTTGGGCGTCATCATCGTCGCGAAATCGGGGTCGCCGTCGCTCGCTGCCTAGGGAGTGCGTCGACAGGATACGAGACGGGGGCGCTTTGGCCACCACGGATCCGGCCCACGGGTAGGAGAGAGAGAGCGAGAGAGAACAGTGTGGTAGAGTGTGGTGTGCGACAGAGAACCGTTTTCCAGCAGGAAAAAGTCACGGCCTCCGGTCTGCCGGACCGAGCGGATCGTCAGCGGAAACGGAGCACACCCGACCCGAGGAGTGAGGCACCGTACGCCCCCGTTTGCCCCCGAGACCGAGACGGCCACCGCCTACCCCGGCCGCGATCCGGAACTTCCCGGATGGAAATCGGCCGGATCCACCGGAGTGTCCGCAGTTTCCCGATTACGCGGCGAGAATAGACGCGCGGCTGGTTGCATGATTGTGTGTTGAGTGATTAGGGGGGACGCGGGGCACCAGTGACCGTGGGAGGGCTGTGGGCTGTGGGGAGTTAGTGACGCGGCCGTGGCACGGGATCCTAGTGCGAATGCTGCCGCTGTGAGTTGCGGCGAAAGGCGTTGCTGCTGGAGGTGGCCTCTCGGGGGGCCGTGCCGTGTGCTGGTGGTGCGGGGTGTGGGGTGCTCTTGGTCCGTGGCCACCACCACCACCACCGTCGCCGTCGCCATCGCCGTCGTCGTCGGATGGAAAGGAAAACTCACGGCACTCAGTGCGCCGGCGCGCTCGGAGCCAAGTGAAAAGCGATGAAGTGAACTGCCTTCCAGTGCCTCACGCACACACACACAGCGCACACCACACACACACACGCACACGCATGCACACGCGGCGGAGTGCGGCCTAGAGCCCCGTGTTGGCACGAGGCGGAAGTGGGACAGAGAGCGAGCGAGAGAGGATATTCGAAGCTCCGGAGTTCGATCGATCGCTATTGGAACAGTGCGCGGTGCGGCTGCGGCGATGGGACGGCAGCAGCCGCTTCGGGAACGTAGGAGGTTCTAGGAGATCCGCGAACGGACGGACGGACGGACAGCGACCGCCCCCGCGCCATGGAGCGGAGAGGTGCACAGGGTGTCGTCACCGTTCGGTCGCTGTGATTCCCCGACGGGCCGGCGGACGGGAGTGGTCGGAGCCGATAGATGTCGTGTTTACCACCAGCCTGTGTTGATGCAGCGAGGGGGCTCGGACCAGTGCCCCCTAGTTCGTTCACCTGAGGCATGTCGTAATGGCAAGAGAGGTAGGTCTCGGGGACATCCCTAAACATCCTCCCGCCCCCCTAAAACAACACATGATCCGCCCAGAGCTCCCTCTCGCTGACAGGACACGGTGTGGCGATGGGGCTCAGGCGCGAGTCAGTGATCCTTGCGTTACCGTACTGTGGGGGTCTTTAGACTTTAGACCCGACCGATCCTAGAGCCACCCCCCGAAAGCCGCGAACTCCGGCTCACCATGAGCCTTTTTTGTTGCACGTGCGTGGGTGTGTGCGTGGGTGTGCGTGTGGGAGTGAAAACGTGGTAGTCGGTGAACTGTCGGTGATAGAGCCTGACACGCACACCCAAAGGCGGGGCACTCACCGCTCACCGCAAGCGGAGATCCTGGGAAATCCGGAGAGGTGGCCATTCCGGAGAGAAGTCCTGTCCGGTCCGCTCCTGGATCGCTGGACCGTATCGCGTATATAGAGATGGAGCAAATCGGAGTCGGAGCAAAGGAGTACAGTGGGGCAGTGGCCTCCGCAGGGGTGTATATATAGGGGGTTGGGGGGGTGGGGGGTTGTAAATTTATTGCACTGTGCCAGCAGCGCGCTACTTGGTGTCCGAAACGAGGTTACACGACCGACGACGCTCGGTTCTAACGGTTTCGGTCATGAGGGCAGTGCACTTTGTGTCAGCGAGCCGCGTATCCTGTGGTCACCGTGGCACTCTGTCAGACCGCGCGTCCTGATCGAGAGACAGCTCGGTCAGATTGCTGACGGGATAGGGAGGCCACTGGTCGAGAGTCGAGTGGCCATTGACTTAGTACGGTGAAATCCGGTCCATCGACAGCGCTAGCTGATGGCCGATAGGTCACGTTGTTTTGTGGTTATTCGCATCCCTGATCCCTGGACCGTAGGAAGGTCGCGTCAAGTGGCCAGGCCGTGAAGGAAGTTAGGCAATCACCTGCCAGGCTGCCAGGCTAGGACAGTGAATACTAGAAGAACCCAGTCTTGGGATGCAGGAGCAAACAGAAAAAAACAGGGCGCTGCAAGCTGCGAGACAATGCGCGAGTAAATGGAGGGCGCCCGATGAAACCCGTGGCGAAAATATAGGACAACCGAGAGTCCGGGTCCGGGTGGTGTGTAGTAGTAGCGTGCTCTGAGTCGCCCTGCGTGGTGAAGTACATACGCCGCCGCCCGTTCCCTCGGCAGGACTCGCCGTCGTCGTCGTCGTCGTCGTCGTCGTCGTCGGGCTCGTTCGGGGTTCGGGTCGACAGCGACACGACCTGCTTGCTCCAGAGCGAGACAGGCGAAGCCAGAGGAGTTGGCCGTGCTTTGCACAAACAGTGTGGTAGCCGTCAGCACCGAGTCAGCAGTGTCAAGCCTGGACCCTGGTTGGGACCTCCGCAGCACACCGCGAAAGGGGCAGTTCGCAAGTAACAGGTTAAATCGGGGTGTAGCCAGGATCCAGGACCTGTGTGACTCGTGAGGCATGTGGCCATCCAGTGGGTTATCCGATCCTGCAGACCAGTGTCCCAGTGTGCGAGGTCAGCGGCAGCAGTTGATGATGGTGGCGCACGTTCCGCATAATAATTAGTTGCTGCTGTTTGCGCTGTGCTGAGCAGCGCCGTAGTCAGCAAACAAAATCCAAATCCCTGCCTGCCTGCCAACGATTGTGTGACCCCGGATGTGGATGTGGTCCGAAGATGTGGTCTGCAGCGCTGTGTACATTGGGCGTTTCGAAACCTATTTGGGGCTGCAACTGTTTGAACTTTCGCCAAGGAATGTCAGTGGTACGTGATTCCGCCCACCACCCGACAGGGGGTGTCCCGTTGTCCGTCCCCTGAACAAACCAAGAAAAGGAATCGAAGACCAACCAAGACCAACTGGCACTGGCATACTAGTGTGATGGCAAAATACTGATGCCCTTTCGTTTGCTCTTTTCCCCCCCGATTTTTGCAGGAGTCTCGTGGCAAGAGGCCTTTAAAAATCTGGGACAGTTGGCGCAATGTCCGTAAAGGTCTCGTAGTAGGTAGCTTCGAGGAACTAATAGTTAGAGGTAAGCATAGACGCACGGCTCGCAGGAGCAGCAGCAGCAGCAGATCGCGGCCATAGCACACCACAGCAGGAGCACTAACCTATCGTAAAGCTGCGTGTTGTGCAACGAAGCAGTGTAAGGTCCGAGCGCGGGCCCCGAGTGGATGCATATGTAAGAATCCTGTCACTCCCTGTCGCAGGTCGGGAAGCGGCAGCGCCGTGTTCTGGCGAGGAAGATGCAAGTGACCGAGTAACGGAAAGTAGGCCAAACTAGGGCACACCGAAACTGCCATTGCCAATTACGTTCCCCACGCAGCGATGTGTTCGTGGAGCCACAGAAAAGCTCCCCACACAGCCACAGCGAGTGAGTGAGTGAGAGCGCCCTCCCGAAACACATAGACTCTCTCTCTCTCTCGGTTTGGGGAGAGCCAAAGTGCGAGAGAGTGCAAATGAGCGTGCGTTAAAAATGAGTGACGGTTTGCGTGTGTAGGTGTTGGTGGTGAGTGTGTCTCTCTCGAGAGAGTGACGCGAGTGTCTCTCCGCGCGATGAAGGTGCAAAGAAAAGCTGTCCTCGAGCTGTCCACACTCCGCCTGGCAGCGCCACCATTATTCTGACGGTCGTTCCGTGGTCGCTGTCGAAATGTGTCCCAGTGTCCACTTTTACAACAATTTGCTACACCTAGGCCGTCGGACCTAGGCAGTGGTTCCAGTGAAACGAGCGGTCGAACCCAAGCAGGGCCGATCCTGGTAGGCTGGTCCAGTGCGACAATCAATATTGTCGGAGCCATTTGCCGACTCGTTGCGGAGGTTCAGGCCCTGCTATCAAGCGCATCGTAGTCGACATCGACCTGTGCTGTGCTGTGCTGTTATCTGCTGCTCCTGCTGCTACGGCTACGGTGTTGATAATGCGTGTGTTTGTGTCTGTTCTCTTTTCTTCCCTTCCGACGGTGGCGCACAGGGAAAGATAAATTAGGAGTGCCAGCCTCCGAACCAGTGCGATTAGTGTTGGAATGTGACGGAACGCAGGTGGAGGATGGCGAGTACTTTAGGACGTTAGCGAACAACACGGTACTGCTACTGCTCCGACAGGGCGAGCGCTGGTATCCGACCGGTGTCGATGTGATCAAGGCTGGTAAGTAGTGGCGTTGGCGGTGGTGGATATGCACCCCCCTTTTCTAACGTTCCCGTCTCTCTTTTCCGGTGCACCGGTGATTGGCCACAGCCATATCAGCGATACCAAAGATCGTTTGCGAGACTATACATGCGTTGGAGCTGCAGGATGAAACACCATCTTGGAAGATTATGGATAACAAGGGTCGAGTTACTGTTGTGCTGCACTGGGATCAACGGCAAGGCGGCGGCGGCCAGGGAGGCGGAGGCGGTCAGGGAAGCTCTAGCGGACCAGGATCCGGTTCGGGCACCGGCGGTGTCGGTGGTGGGCTAAGCAACGGGCCGACCGGGGACAAGTTTTCGCCCTCGAAGAAGAGCCTCTCGACGCAGAGCTCGATCGACAAGTCGTCCATTGCGGGCCAGGTGCCGCGCTTTCCGAGCCCGCAGATCACCGTGATCAACCACGATGATCCGCAGTCCCAGATCTACCACTCGGCCCGGCGGCTCTCCAAGCAGGGCGGCTCGTTCGACAGCGCCGTGGGGGCGGTGCACGTGCACACGCCCGAGTGCGCCCACCACGCGCACATGCCGACCCGTGCCGGGAGCCCCGGGGCGACCGAGTGTGACTTCCACTGTTGCGCCCTGCACGAGGAGGGCCGCAAGATTGCGGTCCACAAGAACGTGGCCACCTCCCCCATCCAGGACGGGTCCGCCAGTCCGCAGCCTCCGCCGAGCAGTATGTCCGACAGTAGGCGAACGTCGACGACGAAGGGGCACGTGCGCTTCCTCGATATCGGCCCCGAGCGGGACAGCAGCGAGAGCGAAACGGAGAACACGGTCATGGAGGACGAAACCGTAACGTCCGAGAAGTTTCTGCTCCTGATCGACCAGCTGTCGGTCGACCAGAAGCGCCACCTCAGCATCAAGGACATCGGTATCATCCTCGAGCGGCTCAGCTCGAAGATCCTGGACGTGGAGCGGCTTGACCGCGAAAGCGAATCCGACGACTGTTACAACTGGACTATCAAGGCAACGATACGCGGGGACGCGTTGCGCGAATTAGGTGTTATTTATAATGGAAACTACTACGCAATATCAGAGCATCCTGGCTACAAGGAGGAAAACGAGGAGAACGGCGAGGATGCGGAGGAGGAGGACGAGGACCGGTTATAAAGGTGCGAACGGACAGAGAGAGAGAGAGAGAGAGAGCGGACGGACGCCAACTTGTGACCCTTACACGGTAAGTTAAGTTATTCTAAGCCACGGAAGATTGTAGCTCCGAAGCACCTCCCCCCCCGGCAACCTGGACTGGCGGGGCCGAAGGGCTTCTCTTCAACTTCAGCCGCACAGTGGGGCGCCACTTCCTAGTGAGACAGTGATTGTACTTGATCTCGTCAGTCAGTCAGTCAGTCAGTCCGTGGGAAAAAATCGAGTAGTAGTGAGTCCCGGGCGCAGTTAGCAGTTTCGATTCGACGGCAGGCACACTGACCGCATTTTGTAACCGACATGGAAGCGAAGACCGGACCGGAGAAAGCCAACCCGTTACATCGTTACAGACAGACGCGTCACACGTAAATCACCCATCGAAAGGGCGCCACAGCAGTGAGTAGAATTTTGTATGAAAACACAAAAGGAACGGCTCTTGTTGGAGGTGTGTGCACGTGTGTGCTGGTGGTCCTTGAAAACTCGCCCACATGCCCAGCAGGTGCCCCCCCATTCGTCCACCAATGTCAGCGTGTCTCTTGTAGTAGTGGAACGCGGGAAACGACCCATAAACCCCCATTTCGCCCAGTTTGGAGCAAGTGAAACCGAAGCTGGGTTACGCCAGAGTGAGAACTCGTTGATAAGACATGTTTAAAGTGAATACGCAAAACCAAAAACGGACAGCGTGAAGCAAAACCAAAACACACATTGATAAACGGAACTAAACGGAAAATTACGCTCGCCGTGGAATCAATACGAAAGAGAGAAGAGAAGAAAAAAACGGTACAGTACGAACGATGAAACTGTTGGAAGAAGAGACAACAAAACACAAACATGCTGCCATTTGTGGGTGTCAAGCGAAATCAACGTAAAATCGAAATGTCGAACACGAAACAAAACGAAAATGGACAAATACTAGGTGCCAGAACATATTGGATCGGGGGACGAATCGGAGCTGCATTCGAAAAGGGGCGGCCGGCAGAAGTAGTTGTTGGTAGTAGCGTAACATGAAACAAAAGTCACAATCTCAAAACCAAATAAATACCTAATGTTGAAAAAAAAAAACAACAGAAAACAAAAAAGCGCACACCATAGTAATCATTTCATAAGCGAAACGGCGAAACATTACCTAAAACTGTGGCTAGATTATATAACGAAAAGTAAAAGAAAACATAAACGAAGCAATTAAATGAAGAAGAGCCACGCGTAAAACTGGTAACACGATAAAAAAAACAATGGAAAACCAATCGGGTATAGGCAACGTAGACGCTCGTTCGAGTGGCCATTATTAAAACGGTATTAATTATAGGTTCCAAAAATACCATGGCTACACTAGAATAACAAAACAAACAAAAAAAAACTAACTGTTGCCACACCGGGCGCAGTTGCACGCGGCAAGCAAGGGATCCGAAATGGGATAGCGATTTGCTGCCGGGATTGGAATGTGGTTAAAATTTGTACACGTAAACCCCTTTTTCAAGGCACGCAGGTGACACGGTGTCTAATACAATGATAGAGCGTTTGGGTAACGAAAGCGGTAAAGTGGACGAAAATCAGTAAGAGAACTAAGTTTCCAATTTGGTGAAAACGGCCGTGCGCGCGCCCTTTGTTGCAAACTAATGCCCACAAATCACCACAAACCAACCTAAACGAACGCTGGATAAAATTATCGGTAATCGGCAGAGCAACAGAGCGCACCCGCCCCCCCCCGGGAGGGGTAGAATCGTTGTTATCGAACAGGCAAAATTAGCATTCGTCGCCACTCGTCGTACACGAAAATGTGTCAAACGGTTAGATAACATAAAAGAAGTGAGAAAATAACGCATAAAAATCAATAGTAATCTCTATAGGACAAAACAAACCAAAACGGCATACAACCAAACTTAAACAAGAAAAACGAAACAAAAAAGTTAAAAAAAGAATAAAACAAACGTAAATCTAATGGGAATTTGATAATTGTTCACCCAGTTCCCCTCCCTGACAGTAACCCTGAATCTCCGACACTCGGCGCAGCTATGCGCAGGACCTTCTACTCGTACTGGTAAAGAGAACTTAAGCCAAACAAACAAACATTAATAACTAAAACAGACTCAAGCAACTATTCCGACACAAAAACGGGCGCATTAGGAAATAAAACAAATCATCACACAGACACACAAAGATGAAGAAAATCCACCCACCACCATATGCGTTAATGGTATATGGTAGTGTAAGCGGGTGGTGACCGGGAGCGGAAAATAATATATATTATATTATTGATAGTGACCATCCCGAACGCAGCGCACGCCAACAAAGATAAGCCCGGATCGGCGAAGAAATAAAAACAAATGCAATAATCATTTTGGTCGTTAAATGATTTGGTGAAATACGGCAGAGAGGAGTGGCTCGTAAACGAAAATGCTAGAAGCTCTTAAGGAAGGTTAAGGAACCTTTTTTCCTACGATTTTTTGTTTTGTTCGTATTTCCATTTTAGCGTCGATTGAATTGGTTTTTGATTGTTAAACAAGGATCTGGCACAGTCGGTTCCAATCGAATGTCGGTGAAACGCGAACTCGAATCGGAATCCAGTGAGCCGAAAAAACTCAATGTATTAGACCGTACACCCGCGCCCATATACCTGCGTGGAGGGCGTGTTCGGAGTTGTACTTGTGTGGGTGTGTGTATTTGTATGTGTATGTGTGTGCGAAGTCCTTAGCAGAAGAGGTCCGTTTAGTTCGTTGCCACCAAACACACCCGGTAGTAGTTCCCGGATCAGATCGTCTCGATCACTAGACCAGGACCAGTGCTCTCGGTTCAACCGGCTGCAAACTCTTTGTACCTTTGTACTTTTGTGGATACTTTGTATACAGCGCGCATAGTGTTTTCGTGCATGATTTCAACAATCTTCACGTTTAATGCTGGACTAACATGAACATTTTAAATTGATTGCTCAAGACGTTGCGTCGTCAGTACAGTAGAGAGCCTTTGGGGATCCCGGAACCCATGGCCAACTAATTTATTCACTTTTGTCCACTGCTCGTTTGCTGCAAGTGCACCGCCTGCCCTTTTGATTTGAACGATACGTTCAACAACGAAGACATTTCCAACTGTCTAAACAAACAACAGTAAACACAACACATTCTGTTCATTCTGTCAATTTCTCCATTTGGTTGGCTAGGACAGTGACTAGGACGAAGAGAGGAGGGAGTTGATACTTAACGTTTATTGTGATACTTTTAATCTAAATGACTGCCAGTAGCCAAAGTATACATGTTTAAGAAGAGTATTCTGATTTGATGTTATGTTTCGTTGTTACAGACAAAAAAACTGCCAAACTCTGAGCAAAGCATTGCTTTCTTTTATATTGATCGTCATATCGTTGAAATGTTTTATATCAGTTTACAGCCAGCGTGGTAGGCATTTATCGAAATTTATTACCGAACCGTAGTGTGTCAAATTCTGTGTGCCAAGATTAGTAGGTCAAGTCGTTCATTCTGATGCGTTGGGCCCTTTATGCTTACGGGGATTTAAAGTGAATAGAAGCGGCTGATGATGATATAGCGAAAAACTATGTTTGCCATCGGTTGGTCACGATCCCGTAAAACTATCGTAAATGATCATTGTTTTCTATACTACTGTTGGCCAAACTCACAAACACATAGTATCCAAGATCCAGTCAGAGCGACAGCAGCAGCATGATTTAGTGCACCCCTCCATGAATGGGCTAGTAATACATAAAGGATTACAGTAAAACAGATACACATCCCTAACGCGGCGAACGAGTAAATACACACAAACACGCACACAGACACACATAAATTAATATAATCAAAACCCCAGTACGAGAGGTCAGACGAGTAAGAATCACGCGATGACGAAACGAGTATGGAATAGTATATTAATGGATACGTTAATTTGTTGATCCATTATATATGTAGGGAATAACGATTTTAAACAAAGAGATAAGAAGCCAACAGACACAGCTACACGAACATCACGGTATGAGTGCATGTAGTAGTGTTACCAATGGAGACGACGGAACAATGGGCGAACGTTTTCTTTACTAAAATATCCGGTTGGGCATCCGTCGTAACCACGTTAAAACAACGATGACCGCCAATACTTAGACCTCCGGGATGACTCCTGGAGCAGTATCAACGCAAGCTACTAGCGCCGCACTAGGAAAGGATGTACCCCACTTTTCCAGCCATTGTTTGTTTCGTTGGTTTCCGTTTGAGAGGCATTCGTCGGTGTTAGATGTAGTACGAGCATCCTCGAGAAAAGATGATTGTACAGTTTTATACGTGTGTACATTTTCCGTTTGTATTTTAGTCCTTTTTTTAAACAAACTAACATAAGTTTTCCACCTCAAGTAAAGCACAGCAAAGCGTGAACGAAACGGCGTGGTGTGGGTTGGTGGCGTTTGTCGTACAAGCGGACAACAACAGAGCGGTCGGAAGAAGGGGAAAACAAACAGGAAGTGCAACGAGCAAAGCACATTCGCGAACGGGTTTGCAAGTCGAATCGTTACGGAACGTAGGTATTCCCTGATCAATGAATGACATTCCAATGCACATCAATAAAAGCAAGAAACGTACCTAAGTCGTCTAAGGGATTTTGAGTGAAACATATAACTTGTATCGTCAGTGCGCAACGATGTTAGAATGGGCCATGGGCAAAAGAACACACGTGTCTCGCGCGCACCAAACTACCGGATACGTTGCGCAAGGATATCAAACCACTAGCGGCGTAGGCTCTTATATGCGCACATGCAATCCACTACCGACGGAAACAAACATCGCGTGGTGTACACTGTCATTGGAATCCCCAACCATAGGCGTTGTCGAAAATGTAGCCCTAAGGAAGCAACCAAAAAAAAAATGATGAAAACTGTAGACACATATAGCAAGTTAAATTATATCTGACACTGCCCTAGATCCTTTTACGAAAGCGACACTATAATAATAAACGCAGGCGTAAACAACACATAAACTAGAAAAAAAGTAATACAAAAAAAGTCAGCCAAGATCCGCCTAGCTCCGTTCAAGAACTGAAGACACGCTACAGACACGCGCATGAAGCGGATCGGTAGAAACTACTCACACTGAGCGACAGAAGAGACCCAGTCACGGTGAACGGTGAACAAATAGAATGAGCCAAACAATAGAATATCCGGACAGTACAGCCTTCCACTCACGTTAAACTATTGGCCAGAACACCGAGGAAACACGGACGAGGGACGTGGCATCGAAGGAAAGACTCTCTCCTAAACACAAGCTCGCATCACAGTGCAGATACTGGCGGGGCGAAAGGGCAGCAAATTTAGTATCCGTTAACACTGAACACACGCCGTACGTACGTTCACGTTGAAGGCCTGACAATCCTTCAGCGATGCAAGCAAAAGCAAGTGGCCAGTGCAGCCAAACTGTGTGCCAAGGAGATGTTTATGAATTTAGAAAGTGGCAGAAGTAGGGCGCTGTTTCAAATGCAGAATAAAAAGTAATTGACATATAGCAAAAAAAAAACTTCTAATACAAAACGATATCGTAACATATTTTTTTAAATATATAAAAGAAAAAAAACGTCAAAAAATAGCAAAGAGACAACAAACACGTGGGGATGCCGAGCGAGCGACGTAGCAAAACTTCTCGGAACATGTGAGTAAGTCAAACAAAACGTGTAAAGCAAAGTAATAATGTGGCCGATTGGTGCACCCGTGCGGCGTGGAGGACATGTGCGGCAGGTGGTAAACGGAAATACGGCCGATACGAGGCGTTGGCCCAGGCGAACCGGGCGCCCGAAACGTTGGAAGAGATTTTCGCTAATCTGCACTGAGGCCGAGCACTACTGTCACGAAACTGACCGAGACACACCTACACCTTCTCATACAAACAGACATAAATTAAAAATCGAATTCATTTAATACCTAGAAATATTAATCTAATTATTCAAGTATTCAAATGGAGCGAGACAACAGCACGTGAACAGCAAGTGAGGAAAAAAACAATTGACAGCAATTGGGAAGAACAAATAAGAAAGCTAAACAAACGGGTTTTGAATCTAATTCAACAAAGCAACAGAAAGTAGCACACGGAAACAAGAAACCACGCTCGCGCCCGCGCCACAATCGCACGACGCGAACTCAATCACGCATAAATTGCGGCGCGAACACACACACATACATTCCAAATACAAACACCTACACATACACATAACACAAACTAGTACATTGGGGCATGCGTGGTGCAAAACTAGCAGCCAGAAAACAATCGGCAATAGAGCCAGATCCTTAGCAATTCCTTTGTGAATTGCGTGTCGATTGGGGGGTGACGTGAAGCGTACTCGAAACGAAGCTTAAACTCACGGTGGAACACGCAGTGGACTAGTTACACGAAATCATTAAGCATCCTGGCGAGCATTAACCTACTACTACACAATGTGGCACGAATGTAATACGGGCGCACAAAATACTGGAATCCCGAGCCTAGCGAACCTCACGAGGTGAATAACTGAAATCGATAGTCAGGCAGGGCAAGTCAGGAGGCAGGCACGGGACGCTGTGGTGTTACGTTGGCGGTTGGGCAGTTGGTTGGAAGTGATTGTACTCGATCGATCGACTGATCGAACTCTAATCTTTGGTGAAGGCGTGGGTCTCCAGCAAGCGGTATGGAGTGGGCGACAGTGTTACGCACTATGCACTACAAAAATGCTGCCGATGGGAAGTACGCAAGAACTTGACAGTATATTTAAAGATACAAAGAAAAAATAACTAATGTTTTGTATAGAATATTTCTGTTATATTATGTAAAAATTATTTAAAAATGAATAAAAATTAATCGCTTAAGAAGTTTAAAATAAAATTATAATTCTTCGAGTAGTTTTCGGAAACGCTCGTCAACGGCGTTCTCAACATCCTCATCTGTAACACAACAAAATGGCGAAGAACAAATCACAGACTTTTTGTAGTGCACCAAGAGCCGATGTCCAACTCAATTTTTATCAGCGACTAGCCGCTTCCTTGGCCAATCCTTGGTTTCCGGTCCGTATAGTGGATTATAATCGAGAGCGTCCACCCGAGTGTGTCGATTTCGTCTAAACGGACTTTAGATCTTAGACACTTTTCGAATAGCGAGGGATGCAATCTGTTAAGCCGTTGAAAAATTATTTCCATTGTTCCAAAAATTATTTCCATTATTCCAAAAGTTATTCCATTATTCAAAAAAAAAATGTTCGTTATTTCAAAAATTATTTCCATTATTCCAAACTTGACACTTTGTGTGAATTAATTCAAACCAAAAGCTTCAGCCGGGAGCTTTCGAAGAAACGCTTGTCCGACAGCGCAGATGTCAACGAAGCGTTCAGTCGAAGCAAGCGTTTCGTCATAAACAAAACAAAGCGCCGAACAACACGGCGTTGTTCAAATCGGAGTTTCTGCCAGTAATTAATTGCGACCGTACGTGTTTTTGTTGTTATAGTGTAATTTAGCAGTGGTTCGATCCAGAGTTGTACAAAATGCTCAATAACCCAGCCAAGCTGATGGAAAACAGTGTGGGTTGCCGAATCGATCTGATGACGATTCCGCTGGAAGCACTAAGCCCTCGGTCACGCGAGCTAGTGGCCGAGTTGCTTAATCAACGACGCATATTTACTTCCGAGGATGGATACTTTCGCGACTGGCGCGGCGCTTTTGATGTGATCGGCCTTCCGAAAAGCTATCTGCCGCTTGTTACTGCGAATGCTAACCCAACCGGTTATCTGCTGGACTTGTGGACGAAAGAGTCGGACCAGTGCAAGCGCTCGGCACACTTGGGCGCCTTGCAACATGTCCTTGGTTGCATCGATCGATGGGATATTGTGGATGACACTTCGAAACTGTTTGGTGAGTATGAGACAAACCGCCGCTTCCGTCGGTCAACAAATAATCCTGATTATCCGTCCGACAGAGCAAGATGCCGAGCAGTTTCTGTTGAGAGAACAGAAACATCTGGCGAAACAAATGAAAAGCGGTTCAAAGGAACAGCCGGAAGCGGACGACTACGACATAATCACGAAGGATGACACGTACGATCACAAACAGCTGTACGATGCCTTCATCCTCTACGCAGACAGGGATATCGAATTCGCTTCGAAGATGGTGGAGCGGCTGGAAGGGCGCGGAATGCGCCTCTGTCTAAAGGATCGGGATCTACTGGCCGGAAGCAACTGTGAGCACGAACTGTTGACACGGCTCATCTCGGAACGCTGCCGCCGGTTGGTGGTCATTTTTTCGAAAGCATTCGTACAAAGTCCCATGAACGCGTTCGTCGTCACATACGCCCAAGCATTGCAGATTGAAAAGCGAGTACGCAAAGTTATTCCGTGCGTTTATGAAGAGTGCGAGCTTCCACAGCATTTGAAGTACACATTCCGGCTAGATTACACCCGGAAACAGAAGCTGTTCGATTTCTGGGACAAATTGGCCAAATCTATTAGCGACCCGGCGAAAGCTACCGTACCGGAAGTGATACAACCGGTTTCAGAAGTTGATGCGAATAGCTTGAAAACATTGCCGACGATTTCAGTACAATCAGCCATTAAAGTAAGCGACGAAGAGCCGACGACTCTGATAGTCAAGATGCCATCCACACAAGAAATGAAAACGATTGGGACGAAAAAATCACATTCCATCTGGAGCCGACTTTCGCCGTTTAGTCCGCGAAAGGACAAGCTTAATCGCAGTATTTCTCAGCTCGCTGTAAACGAGGTCAACCCGAGTTCGGCCAGCGAACGGAACCCGCCGATGGGTGCTAGGAAGGGAGATCAGAAACTACCATCGTCAATAGTCCGTTCTTCGTCTTCCGTGGCGTTGGCTGAGCACGAGAAAGCGGCTTCGAAACCTAAAAGAAAATGGTACAAATCGTTGAGTCATAAAATTGCTACAACCGCGTAATTAAACAAATGTTGACTAAGCGGTTGAATACGGTCGGGACGGCTTACCTAAGGACGCAATCGCGGAGTGCTCCCGATGGATACGAACTTTTTAGTGAATCAATTTATAAGCTTATGATAACTTCCAGTGCCTTGGTAAAGTGCAATTTTATGTAAAACACAAAGAAACATATTTCGGGTGATGTACGGTATTGTACGAACTGGAAACGCACAAAATAAAAGTTTGGCTAACATTTTACAACAATAATCTCTCCGTGATTCCCAAAACAATTCTACTTTGTCGAAGACGATAACACGTGGCGACGGTTACCTTCTGTCTGCTAGCATTAAAATATGTCTCATTTTATTCTCACTAGTTTTGAAATTGATTTAACACAATCACTGCGCCGAAGAGTACGGTTGTTTCACTATGACATTCATTGATTTGTTTAAGCGAATGTTTTCGTCCACCGCACGGATTCAACTGCCGCCCAAGGATCGGGAAGAGGTAAGATTTTTCAACCCTTTCTCCAGGTGGTCAGCGTCGCCGGCGGAAAAACGGTAGTTCGGTGGTACACGGTCCTGTTTCCGGAAGATATGGTTCATAGCAGATTGCTTTAGTACGTTCACATTTTCGTCTATCAAAATACAGTCGGCGTCCGGGACGCTGCCCCGATTGCTACCCAGCCTAGGCACATCGTCCGGGTTAGGTGGTGTTGCTAGAGATATGTTGTCACTGTTGCTGTCCTTCGCCAGAGTGCTCGGGTTGAACTCGTTCTCGTGGTAAGCGTCAATCAATGGCAGGTGGTCATAGAGTGGCGCCGACCCATGCTCGAGCGGCAACAACGCTTGATTACCGAGACTACCGGTGCTCAGAAACGATGGTGGCCTGTAATGACTGGACTCTTGCACTCGCGACGAAATGGTTTCGCCCGAACTGGCCACCTCGGATATGGTGTTCAGCGGATACGACTTCGGATGGTGGCAGCTCTCCTTATCGAACACGGCTTCCACGCCCAGGATCTTCAGCACCAGATGGGGATGCGCGAGGACAATCTTCTCCAACGTGTCGAAATCGATCATGTTCTCTGTTTGGGTTGAGCTCGATATTTCCTCCGAGTACTTTTGCGACAAGATCGACTTGCGGCGGTACATGGCTTCGGAGAGAATTTCGGTCCCATTCGGACTCGTCAGACCGGTTTCGGCGAACACGTTCATCTCACGGCACCACATTTCCGGTGGATGGGAGCTACTTCGCGCCAACAGTCCACTGTCACCTTCGCGCAGAATCCCAACAACGCCATTCTGCAGGTTTGGTATCGAACGGGCCGGCTGAAAGTGTCCCAGGTCCAACTGGGAGTTCATCGTGTTGTAAGTTATCTCCTGCAGAGCATGGATCGCGTTTCGAACCTGGCGGAAAATAAACAAAACCGTTAAAGTTCTGCATCCGTTTACATTTCGCACTCTCGATGCTTCGTTCTTTGCAGTAATTTAAGAACCAATCGCCACCGATCGAAAAAGAAGTGGCTAAAGGAAGCAAAAACCGGCAGCATCGTGCAAGTCAGATGGAAATAATCTACGACTCAACAACGCTGCTAATTTATTCCACCGGAAATCATAAGTCCAGTAATCCGGCTCCAGGGATCGATTTTTTTCGAACTCAACAAGCGACTCAAACAAAATATCCAGCTTCGTTGGTGAGTCGTCTTCGTTTGTGAAGGGTTAGCGGATAGAAGCAAGGCGAAATCGGAATACTGTTCGCGAATAAAACGATTTCGGTTTAATTTAATGGATGGTGGCCAAGGGAAAACTTTCGCTGTTAACGTGAGATTAAGACTTGCCCGCTCCCGCGGTCCGCTTACCTCCATGCTGAGCGCGGCCATATCGTTGTGCAGGGTAGTAACTGGATTGTCAAACCGCTCCTCCGCCGACGTGCGGCCCTTCTCTTTCTCCTTCGTCACCTCCAGGTTGAGTCCTTCGATGGAATTGGTCTGGTCCACCGACGCCTGCTGGCCGATTGCCGCCGACTGTACCGAGCGCTGCCGTTCGACCCGTTCCCGAAGTGCCACCAACGAGCGATTCCGACTGCGAGCGAGATTGTTTGGCGAAACATGGCATGAATTAATAATTTTATTACTTTCCGCTTCAACTGTTATCGTGGCCGATGGTTTTTTTTCGGACGCGGCGGCGAAAAATGGGCTCCCAGGGAGTGTACATAAAGAGGCAGCTTGGAGACAGCTTCTTCATTAGCTGGGTCTATTTTGAAAAGGAGCGTGATCTGCTGAGCTGCGTTGATTTAATTGGAGCTTCTCATGCGGACTGCGTTCAAAATGTCGTGCCCAACGCAGGTTAGCGTGTAATCCGCACCCCGAATCCGGTTAACCATGTGACTTCCCGCGGGTATTCGCCTCCTCGCAACCGCAGCCCAACCCTCCGAACACTCACCTATGCACCAGCTTTGCGTGTCGCGGGCTGGCACTCAAGTTGTGGGCCGGAGACTTTTGCAGTGCCGTGTTCATCGGCGAGGCGGAGTTCGTCTCGGCGTCCGACTGGTTCTCGTCGTCCTCGCTAATGGAGGGCAGCGCCAGGCACGGGCCATTATTTTCCGTCTCCTCCTCCGCCTCGTAGCCCTCGCGCAGGTTGTACGTGAGATCATGTTGGATGTCGTTGGCGAACTCCTGCTGGTACTCCGGGTACAGTCGGAGCACTTCCACCAGCCCGCCCAGGTGGATGCTTTTCAGATCGCAGTAGGTGAGTGCCTGCCGAAGAAAGGACGAAACCCAGGTGGTCCCGATGAGCCGGCTGAGCTTCCACGAGGGGACGCGCCGTGCGCACCACGTACCTTCACGTCCCCGCTGCTCTTCACGATGGTGTCCTGGGACCCGGTGTTGCCCGAATTGCCCTGGTTGCCGTGCAGCAAGTGTATGCTTATATCACAACCAACAAGATCTCCCTTGCCTGTGGAGCAGGAAGGGAAGAGCGGAGTTCGGTACGGCGTAAGAGTTGGCGAATGCTAATTAGCTTTGGCGGAAGAAGGAACGCACGCAGATTGGACCTGCGGCAGGAAAGAATCTCCGCTGGGAGACCGCCACCTACCCAGTATGGCCACGACCATGTTGTTCTGCATCACCTCCATCGAGCCATTGCATATGTAGTAAATGTAGCTCAACGCATCGCCCTTGTGGATCAGGTATTCGCCCGGTGCGCAAAAGTTCGCTTTGATATGTAGAGACAGCAGCTTCAAGCAGCCCTGGACAGTGGGAGTTCAAGTGAACGGCGAACGGAGAAGCATATGGTTTAATTTCAGCGTGTGCACCAGATTGCCCGCCGGGTATTGCAATCTGAGCCCACCCCCCGGAAAACATTGCTCGAACTGCACAATCCGCAAGTTACTCTTACCTGCGATGCGGACTCGAAAATGGGAAGTTGTAGAATCTCGCGGTGAAGATGCATCGATATATCGCCCCGCAGCTCTTCGGGGAACTCCTTAAGGATCTGTGGAAAGTTTGGAGCAACAGAGTGTAAACAGGAGCTTTAGGTGCTGCACGGATCTACAGAACACGTCGAAAGGTTCATGGCGATGTAACAGATGAACAGCAGTCTCGCCAAGGTACAAACTTCCGCACGCAACAAAAACCGCTCTAAATCGACAAAGTTTTGATTCTATTGATCCTGCTCGAAGACAAGGCTTCATACACCTATTGCACCCGTCGGAAGTTTTGCTATTTTCACGTGCTGGACGTGATTGCCACGAAATAGGTTGCCAGTAAATTTGATGCATCTCATCTACAATAACCGAGTACGAGTGAAGCCAAGATTTAAGAGGAAGCACTTTCATCATTCGAAATTGAAGTGCAGTAACGCACAACTCGATAACAATCCAACTCCTTGTGGTTCAGGGAACCGTTTGTGTCTTTGAATCGAAATCGTTCGTCGGTTCGTTCGTTAGGCGTGAGCTCAATTTCCATGTTGCATAACTGTTCTCCGATTCTATCCGATTCCGACCGTCGGTATCCCGAAAGGGCCATTCGCTCGGTGTCTGTTGTTCCAGCTGCTCGGTACTAAGTAAATATACTTACGCCAGGTGGTTCATTTGGATTCTTATGAACGACCGGCCGCCCTGTGTTCTTGGCAACTCTCTGTTTTGTGAACAAATTAACAAACACCCGAGCTTAGGGGGAAAGTCGCTGTGTTAGAGTGCGTTACAACATGTCTTCAAAGCATCGCTTTTGCACCTTCCAATTGCTCTTCGATCCCAGATAAAAGGTTATTTTTCCGATATTCAACTGAGCATGTCCTAAATGCAATAAATACGATCCAGTGTGAAGACCCTTTCAGTATGGCGCTAAGCTGTAATCTTGCGTGCTGCCACGAGCTAGTCATGGATACTGAATCCGCAGGGGAAGAAAATGCCTGTCTATCCCCGTTCAAAAACTACACAAAAAGATCAATCCGTTTTGGGGTTATTTGGAGTTTCGACAAATTATGCGCACAGTTCAATATATGTTGCTCATCGATTAGATATTTAGATGTTAACTATTTCTATTACTATTACTTCCCAACCAACGTGGCTTTAGCTAGAATCTTAGCACGATAAACTCAGGCATTTAAATAAATTAAATATAAAATAATAATATAAATTCTGAGGATAGTCGACCTCAACATATCTGCGATAAGTCTATGGAACTAATTGAACCTTGCCTATTATACTCGGAAGCAACTGACAAACATTAGTGGTGTGATATCGAAACATAAACCGTAAAACGTGCACCACCCGTGGCCAATGGGGCAATCTGTTTTCATTCCCAACGCCCCCGAAATAATAAAAATGTTTCTACGATTTTGAAGAAAAAAAAAACACAAAATGGTAGCATAAGGGATATAAACGTTGTTAAACCAGCGGTCCAGCGGGTGCACCTACCTCGTACACATCAATTCCATGATTAAGTGACCACATTGTTTGAAAGTAGTCCTGCATCCGCTGTTTCAGCTCTTTGGGCATCTGGAAGAAACGAGGAAGGTCCAATTGTAGGTCCCGCCAGAAAGCACCAAACCGGGCGCAAGCGACACGTTCGTAGAGTCAGCACAATGTGCAAGGATATCGGTGCGGCGTGCGGGAATCGTGTGGCGTTTGTGAGATGCTGCACGGTGGCTGCCTGGTGGCGTTATTAAATGAAATCCCGCCAAAATCACCCGGGCAGTGGGCTATGCGGGGATCAAACCTTGTGCTCGGTCCTAGAACATGTCGCCGCGCACCACGGGAACCCCTGTTCGGGGCCGGGGCCGTTAGCTGAGCTCTCTTACCTGATGCAAAGCAATGAAATCCTTCAAGTCACGCCACTTGCTCTGGTACAGGGAACGGCGTGAATACATTCGCTGAATTATGGCTGTCACGTTTCCGAACACTACGGCGTGCATAAGAGCTGGAAGGAGTTGCGAGTAGGGTTGTGTCGTATAATAATAGCAAGGAGGAAATGAACGAAAAACTAAAATATATTAGACCGCGCACCGAGCAGACCGGCAGAGAACCCGAGACGAGTCGGATAAAAATATGTCTTAAGGACTCGGATCGGTGGGAAATCTGGCGGTTACGTGTCTGCACGTGTACCAGCGGGCGAGATTGAAAATCGATTGAAACCTACGATCGGTTGAACGCGGAATGCTTCCACTGACACAAAAAGGTCCCACGCTCCAGATTCACACGATGGCCTCTTCCCGCAAAATCTCATTAGGCCACCGGGGGCTGCCCGTGGACTCGTTGGATATTTGATTGGGTTTACGATACGCCCTTTCACCGCCAGGATTGCCCTTCCCCGGCGGGACTTCTTTCGCGCCCGTATTTGTTTGCCAAATATTAAACACCCACGAAAGAGTCTTTCCGACTCTTTGGGTCACTTAGGCACTTTGGCGCCCCCCGATGTCTGCCGCTGATGCCGTCAATCTTCCGCGCGCCCCCCGCAGAATGCGAATGCGGAGTCAAAACGGCCCATGTCGTATAACCTGTGGCAGGACATTTTCCCGAGCGAAGTTTTCTTTTTTCGGCTTTCACACACTTTTCTCGCCCAATTCTCGGTTTCTACGCTCGCTTCATTTGGGCACCGTATTTTGCGTTTTTTTACGCTCACCACATTCGCCCGATGAAATGTTATTCCGGGCGCGTTTCCAACATTCTGTCATTTGCACCTATTGTTATTCCAGTCCGCCAGTCGCTCTTATCAGGCAGCTCCATCTTCGTTATCCTGAAGGTTGCTGTCGAAATCGCACAATCCGTCTGCACCGGGGCCGTTGGAGGTTTAGGGCCGTGAGGCCGACTCGTCGTGAGTCTTGGTAAGAAATGGCATTAATCAGGATATGGGCAGCGCTAGGCTGTACAAAACAGAAAATGAAAACCATTACGAAGGAAGCGGTGCCCAAAACCCAGGACCCAGGACCCCGGTTTCCGGTTTTCCTTTTCACAACTCGCTGTACGCTGGCTTTTGTTATTTGCTTTGCGTTTCTTAATGACTTCTGTTCCAGAGTACTGTCACAGTAGATCTGTGTTCAGGGATCTCTTATCGTGCCGATCCGGTTCTTGTGACTGACACAAATCACTCCGCACGCGATCAGGGTCGTTCGTATGCTGTGCATCGGCTAGAGTCGTGGGGTCGTACATGTCCTGACCATGAGTAGATTCGTATCGAAACGTATCAAATTAGGACCCCAATCAAAGGGTGTTCTTGCGAGACTTTCTTATATTGCAATTCTGTCGGTTTTTTTCTTCAGGAAACAAATCCCAAGCTGAGTTGGGTAATTGCAAACACCAGGCTTACCGAGTAACCTATTAAGTCAGCTTACTTGCCGTCAGCCACAATAGTGGCGTGTAATAGGAAACATTCAGTTCGACCCCCGGGCCACAGCCCCTCGCCGAGGGTAGACAGGGTTTTTCAATAGGGCGCCGTTAAATAGTATCCCTTCACTCGGATTCTCCCGGTCCTTGCAACGGTTGCGATTCGCGCGGACTTCCCGTTCCGGACTGGCAACTTACCTCCGATGAGCATCATGATGATGCTGAAAATTTTCTCACTCAGTGTCGTCGCCGAGACGTTGCCGAAGCCCACGGAAGTAAGGCTGGTGAAGGTGAAATATAATGCCGTTATGTATGCCTCACCGTGCGTCACGTTAGATACGGGAATTTTAAGTCGCTCCGCCAGCGTGTGGATCCAACCTGTGGAAGAAACGATAGCATAAGCCGGGGACCGGGTAGCGAGGCACGAGGATATGCGAGGATGGGCGACCGAAAAACCCGAAACCATTTCGTAACAAATTTGTGGTTGATGAACCGACGGGCTCTACCGGTGTCTATCTCTGTGCTATGTTTCACCCGGTCCGTGCCCCAAGCC
>NC_071285.1:36213611-36225520 GCF_943735745.2 Anopheles bellator
GCTGTCCTCGTCCAGCTTGTTGTATCTGCTCCAGTTGTCCCATTATCACCCGAAAGTAAAAGCTTAACCCGGGGAGGAAGCGATGGATGGTGGGCCCTTTTTCTCTCGCGGAACGACTTTGTGGTAAACTTCGTTGTCGTCGCTCGTCGACGACAAGGACGCGTCCGAAAACCCGGATTGTTGGTGAAAAATGAGATCACCAGCAAACATCAACTACATGCAGTGAATTCTAATGGGGTGTCCGCGGTTTTACGGTGGCAATACGGGCTCCTCTTCGACAGCCGTTATTAATTCGGCGGCGGCGCCGTAAATCAAGTGCAAATTAATGGTAATATAAATCAACTGGATAAAGGTAATGTATTTACTCCCGTCGATACGCTGTCACAGTGGTCGCGGTGTGGTGAGCTTTAAAAATCCCTATCAATTTATCCCTCCTAAGCCATCGTTAGGGCATCAATTAAAATGTCAGCTGAAGGGCGTAGACGTCAGCGCATGGTAGCTTATCAACGTCCCGCGCCACGTCCAATGTCCACGGTGGTTCTTCTGCTTCTGCTGGCGTAACGTAGTAGTAAACGAGTTGCAATTTAATTCTCACTGAACCGGGCTGCTTTTCAGTAAATTGAATTCTGGGCACATGTTTTCACTTTGTAAGTTCTAGATAAAAATCCTTCCGCGCTTCCGGGTAGCTTGCACTATAATCTGATTGTTTCTTTTCTTTTTACGAGCAACAAGGATGGGCCATAAAACTGTTGCTTACCATTTTTTTTGTAGAAAATAACTTCCAACTTCAGTTCCGCTTTTCCGTCGAGGCTGGTTTCGATCATAGTTTTATGCTCATCCTTCGTCTCGGGCCCGTAAAGGAAGCGACAGGCACAGCCTGTAGTGGCGAGGAGCACAGAACGGAGCAGAGTTTAGTGCCGCCGGCCGGCTACGGGATGGTGGATACCGTTTCATTACCTTTTTGCATAATTTGCGCTCGCGAAAAACCAGACAACTCCACGAATCCATCGGAGCAGTACACTATCGGGTATCCGTTGACCTGTGCGTTTCCCAGCACAAAATTCGAATCTGTTGGAAAGGTTGGTTAGTTTCGCATTAACTTGTTGGGGCGGGTGCAAATTTATTTAATTTAAATCAACCCGCTAGTGGAGTTAGCAAACATTACGTGTAAACAATTATCTTACTAATTTGGCTTTCCCTAGAATACCGAATATTTTCAAATTAGCGAATAGCACATACGACAGTCTCTGCTGGGCCGTTCCCTTGCCACATAGCCATTATTAAACCCTCCACGGTGTTTGATTTATTCTTCACTTGAAATTAGGCGCTCAGAAATTTCAGACATAAGCTGCCGTGTCAAGCCAAATGGTAAGAACGAAATTTCCGTTCCGTCGGCTCGAGTCAAAATTTGAAAAAAGGCGCACGACGATGTGTGACTTTCGCCGGTTCTCCGTGTTCCCAGGGAAAGCCACTCGTTCGGCGAGACTCTCAATTAATTTTCCCGCATCCAGTTTTCCTGCATTACCCTTATGCCTGTGCCAAGCGGGTTTCCCTTTCGGTCGGCTTTTCAAACGATACCGGCGGCTGGCGGGTGGCACAAATTGTGAAACTGAGAAACGAGGTGCGACTTCAACCGGAACATCGGCCTCGGAGACAGGCAGGCTCGGAAAGGCGATGAAATTGGTTGCCGGCACGCGACATTCAGCCCCCACGCCACCACTTAAGTAAGTTCTGAAATGCTAATGCCTCCTTAATTAAACTGTCTACTTACGCGTGCCATCGAAACGGGTCGCAATAGTGTCGAGAAAGGTGTTCTGGGGCGCCAGAAGCCCCTTCCGGGCCGGCATTTGGGCTGTGTTTCGGTGCTTTCCGGTTGCGCTTCGCGAGCAGCTGGGCCTGAAAATGGGAGCAGAGAGAGCGAAATCAGCGAGAAGCGGGAAAAAAAAGCCCAACAGGAAGCAATATCAAACATTACCAATTTTGCACACCCCACTGGAGCATAATCGGCGCACAAACAAAATTATGACACAGTACTTAGCAGGGCCGGAAACGCACGGGGTAGTGGCGGGCGCACCGGGTGGAACATGGGCCGAGTGAGCGCGCACCGTAAACGACACGAGTATGGCGTTGCATGCTGATTTTAGCAAATATTTACGGCGACAGCGGGCGAATCAAAACATGGACCCCCCGGCGAGGACCGGGCCGGAATCGATAAATACCCGTTCGATATGCTGCTGGCGATGGTCATGAATCTCGCGCAAAATGGTGAGCACGCGGCAGGCGGCATAAAACGTGAAAATAAAAACGTAAGCAAACTATCGCTATCGGACCACTATCAGTGCACAAACATCGGCCTCGGTCCACCCCACACGCTGCTGAGGAGCGGGAGCATCAATTTACACCATCCGGGCCAAACTGGCCCACGGGGACTGGCCACGCATCGTTTCGAGCCCACCCGAAGTGTGACTAATCACTATCCACCGCTCGAAGCACGGCAGCAGCCGATTAGATAACACACCACCCCAGACAAGGAAGTGACCATCAACAGCGACGACGTCTGGCGTTCGGTTCGGCCGAGTCAGTGTTCCGAATGCCTCCGGAATCCAAGGTTCACATGATGGAGTGTCGAGCACTCCTGGCCGGGCAAGAAGGCATCCAAACTGCGTCGAAATCATCGCTTATCATCGTCTAACGTGAAGGCTGAAGGTCGCGATTATACGCTAGGTAAATCATCTGATTCGGTCTTAAATCATCCGCATGGCGCACGAGACCCGGATGACGCAGATAAACCGCCGTTTTTAGATTGCCCAATAACGGCGACACCAGCTGCTCGCGCTCTGTTTCTGCATCGAATCCAGATAGACGATATCCAGACCCTCGGTGACCATCCCAAATACGAGGGCTGTTCAAAAAGTAGTAAGACATTTAACATTTGCTACACATGTCAATGGCTCTTGGTGACAGGTTCGGCCATTTTGAGTAATCAGTCAAAGTTTGACAACTGTTTTGCTTGGACAAGATTTAGCTCATCTTCGATTTTTATCTCTTTCAAAAAATGGATGGCAAAGAATTTCTATTAAATTTTGTGTGCAAAGCGAAATTAAGAACTCGAACGCAATCGAAATGTTGACTGTGGCTTATGGTGAAGATATTATGAGCCAAAAGTAGCGTCCATCAGTTTTGCTTAAAATTTTCTTCAATTGCAGGGTCATGATGCATCATGAGTTGTTGCCAAAGTAAAGCATGGCCCACATAGAATCGGGAACAATTGCATGATTTCTAGCAGCGCCTCTGGTGGTCTGATTTCAAAAGTGTTGATAGTCATATCTTTAGTAAACATTCGACTTTCAGTGCTGAAAGTTTCATCTTAGTACCTGAAGTTTGTGGAAAGTTATGCTTAATTGAACTCGAAAGAAGAAAAATAATTCTGCACAATCACGTCGAAAACACCACGTGGTCTACTTTAAAAATCTCAAAAACCCAAAAATTCGCAAAATCAACTATAACTACTGTTATATGCTGTGCTTTACCGTTTCTGGAACCCAATACCGTAGATTGAAAGATTCAGAGTAGACGTCGTAGTGGAACATACAATCGGCAGCTAAACTGGAAGGTTTTAAGATCAATCGAGGCAAAACCTGGACTTTAGGTTCGGGATATTGCAAAAAAATATGGTACCAGCAAAAGTACTGCCCGGAAGATCTGTCTACGAAGAGGCTACTGTTTTTTCCTTGCATGTAATCATCCAAAAAGCACACTTAAATAAAATCTAGTCATGAAAACACGCGCTAGAATGTTGGACGAGAAGGTTTTGACGAGGTAAAAAGGATGCTTGCTTATGGACGACGAAACATACGTGAAATTTGATTTTGGACGGCTTCCTGAACCAAAATTTTATCTCGCCACGGCACGGGGAGATGTCCCCTCCAAGATCAAATTTGTATTCGCCAATAAATTTGCACAAAAATTAATGATATGACGAGGAATTTGCACCTGTGGACAGAAATCGAGGTTTTCATCATAAACACGACGATGAACTCAACTCTATACAAGAAAGAATGCCTTAAAAAGCGAGTTCTATCATTTATTAAGTCACACAAAGGTCCGGTAACGTTTTGGCTTGATTTGGAAAGCTGCCACTATAGCAGGGATGTAGTTCTGTGATACTTTTCCAATAAGGTGGATTTCATCACAAAGGATATCAACCCACCAAGTTGCCCTAGACTCCGCTCAATCGAAAATTATTGGGCAACAATCAATAGGAAGTTGAACAAGACTAAAAAGGTGATGCGGAATGCTGCAGAGATGGCGAGAAATTGGATCAAATTAGCCGCTGACATAATAAATTTCTGAAATTTTTCTCTTAAAGTACAATAAAATACCTTCAATTTGACACCTTGATGTATTTCCTAAGTCAAACCAACCCAGAGATAGAGCTAATGCAATTGTTCCCGATTCTAACTGGGCCATGCTTTATAGACCGGTCAATAAAAAATATTTCCTGCAAGCTATGCGCAATTCGCCCGAAGCAATCCGCCACAAATGCCCGGATTTATGGGAAATCCTGGGGAATTGACTGTCGCGCTCCTGCTCACAAACCGTGGTTTCTGCGCGAATTTTTTAGCAAAACAACACATCAATGATATCAAAACTACCGTATTCCCCAGATCTGGCTCCCTGTAACATTTTCCTATTTTTAAAAATTAAATTACCTCTTCATTGTCGATCCGTTTTGAAGTGCAGAAAAATCGACGATAAACCAAATCCTCTCCAAGCAAAAAAGGCTGTCCAAAATTGAATGATTACTCAAAATGGCCTCACTTGTCACCATAAGTGAGTGACATGAGCAGCAACATAACGCCACCAAAAAAGGGAAAATCGAACATACGTAGCCCGCGGAAATTCAAATGTCTTACTACTTTTTGAACAGCCCTCGTACAATCGCACTGAGATGGAAGTATCTGGTAGGTATTTCAGCGGGGGGTTTAGTTTGTGTAACAATTTACCCCAGACTGTTATGTCCCGTGTTGTAAAATTTCCATCCTTGTTCCGGTTCCGATCTCGAGATCGGGCGACATTCGGTGCCTCTAGTATGACAGGCGTCATAAACTAGCTCGATGGCGGACGGACACAGCAATGACATACGCCGGGGCCGGACCGACGTGTTGAATAACTTCATTTTATCGGTACCCTCTTTGCGGTGGTCGAACTTTACAGTTCGACCACGATGCGCACGATAAACTCGGACTCGAGGGAGAAATCCGGAGGATAACCCGGCCGCCGGGTGCGCTTTGTTTATGCCATTCCTTCCCACCTGCCTAGCATATTGATTGTGTAAACATGCGTCCAGCCCACACCCACGGCGCCGAAGATTAAGGGCCGCACTGCTCAATGTTGCTTCACGCGGTCCGGATTATGGCAACGCGGTTCCTCCTTGGCCCCGGCTCCTAGGGTTTGCTAACTAATTTCTCTTTTTTATCACCCAATCCGAGATACCGCCATCTCTAGTGAGATCGACTACGCCACGACTTCCGGTTGGTGCGGCGGATAGTTGAATGTTTTAATTTTTACAACGACCCGGACCCGGAGCATAAGCCATCAGCCCAGCCCGAGGCTTGGCTTGGGCGTGTGTGGACTACTTTTCACCACCAACACCGCACCGTCCAGTATCCGGCACCGGCCGGAGTGGGTGATGGTTTGATTGGTTTCGAGCCAAGGCCGAGGTTCGAGTGCAGGGCAAAGATCTTCGGGGAAACATAAATATTACCCGATCAACACGCTGACCGCCCATCGGACCACAGACCACGTGCAACCTGGCCGTTAGTTTGCTTCTTATAATATTATCACTGTCCCTTGAGCGTCACCTAGCATCGAGGCAGGAGAGCAGAAACCGGGAAGACCAGGGTTGTATCGAATCCGCCCATCAGCTCCCCAGGGCTTCGTGGTGCTAACTTATCCGAAGCGGTCCGTCGGTTGATGGACGGGCAATCCCTTGTCACGAAAACCCTTCCTTATGTACCACCCGATCCGCTATGTGGCGCAAAGGCAGTGGCGCGGAGCGAACGGTGTTAAACATAGATGCAACAAGTGGGAGTTTGCTCCGGCACATGGAACCGGCCGATGGAATGGTGCACGCCGGGCACTGATTATGTTTATTTTTAAAAAGGGTGCAATTTTGCGAGTCATTTCCCGGGGCAGCACCTTGCGCAGCTATTAGTGAGCGGACTATAATTTTCCGCTAATCACTGCCCTATGTTTCGCAACATTTCTGAGCTCGCCTTTTACTTATTGGGTTATTTTTGGATGTACTTTCGATGTGCGATAGGTTACAAGTTTCCATAGCGAAGGCTCTGGCCTTAAGGCTGTGTTGTAGATTTTCTTTACGGACGTTATAAATCGTGTACGCAACCGAAGTTCCATCTATCAAACCAGAAATTCATTAAGATGTAAAGCCTTTCGCCCGACGTGGCCCAGTTCCATGTGTTCCATCATCACCGAAATGTGTCAAAAATTGATTGACATATCGCAAATACGCTTCGTTTTCTCACCCCCAAAACGGTGATTGATGCGGCCAGGCGGGGCGAAAAGTCCATTTTTAAAGGGCCTTTTGTTTAAAGGGATCCCGGGCCCACCCGATTCTCTATTAACCCGTGACAGCTTATTTAAATGACTTATGGAGTTGTTTCGAAGCCCGGCACCGTCTTGCTTTGCCGGCTTAAGCCAACTTTATCCGCAGGATAAAACACAGGAACTACTACGTACGTAGAACTTTCAGTGCTCGAACGGGGCGAAGGCTTGAAACACCACGGGGCAACATGGGCGCTTTAAGCGCCCGGGAGGCAACCCGGGACTCGAACGGAAAATCGAAATACGAAACATGTAGATTGGATTACGCATCTTCGCCTCTTCCCGGAAGGCAAGCCATTGGCTGCCATTTTTCTTATTCCATTCAGAGATTACGAAACTTCGCAAACGGCAACTCGGTCTTTGGCCACCATACGTGCCATTCCCGGGTATCTCCCTGTAGCTGTTGTTCCGATGCTCCGATGGTTTTACCTCATTCAAATGTGCATGAAGATGGGGTTCGGATCCAGCTGAACATCGCACAACCGGTCGATGATTGACTTATGGTGATGTTATACCCTTCGCCACGTGCATTACCTTAAGTTGTACTTTTCCAACACGCAAACTTCTTGCAAATATTCAGGCGCAAAACAAACACTATTTAAAGCTTCAGTGTCTTTGTTGGAACCGTCCGGCATTTTTTTCGACACAATCCCGAAAAGCCACCCCCCGGCTTAGTTTTCCATTCCGTGAGGCCGAAAAAGGACCAAAAATGGAGCGTTGGCCAGTGGCCTTCTTTTTCCAGAATAACCCAAACAACCGCCTAAACACAACATCATGCACTTCAACGTTTACGTGCCCAAATGTTGCTCTTTTGTACTTGAAGTTGAGGTACCCAAAATTTGATCTCTTTGGGCTGGGCTGGGCTGGGCTGAGGACAGTCAACCGGTTCGCCTGGTCATGGTTTCACCCCCGAACCCGGGCCACGGCTGGGAAGATAATCGCATCGAGTATTGGGACGTAACGAGATATGAAATTGATTGGAAATTCCACTGAAACCACACCGGCTCCTCAATTCCGCCCCGGAGCGACCATCGCTGCTGTGGAAAGCGAAACCAAACTGAACCCAATAACGGAAAACAACGGCAAAATAATATTTTTATCAGCAACAAGAATGTTGCCAATTTCTGGTGCCGGCTCAGCTCAGTTTGCGTTAGGCCAAAGGTGTGACAACAGTTGGTTGGTGTGTTCAGGGCTCATTTCTTAATTGATCACTAAATCGACGATTGTGTCGAATTTAAAATTAAAACAAATAAAACATCCAACCGTTGGAACCTTCATCCTGCATTCCACAACCCAGCTTTCGCCGCAAATACTATTTATGTTTCGGTTCCACCGCGTAGGAAATTATGCCGACCACTTCTTTGCCGGTATAGAGTGTCCTCGCTTCACGTCCAGCAGTAGGGCGGCCCACGGTGTATCCATTTTTGGGCTCGCTACTAATATACAATTTCATGCTCCAACTCCACAGCAAGTACCACCGTTCCCGTTGGCCTTTTCCGTGGCCCCTTGACAACCGTTGCGTCGAAACGGAAAAGTTTAATTCAATCCGTCATTCGAAACGTTCGGAAGCATACTTTCTGCGGCATATTGGCGAAGCACTTGGCCGTCTGCTGAAATGGGCACCATAATGATGGTGCGAGCTCATTGCATTTCCACACACAAATGTGGGCTTCCCGACCACCGACGGAGCATCCGGAAAAGCTGGGCTGCATCACGTCCGCCATACGTGTTGGATGCCCATTGCAGTATGCTTATCTTTCTTCTCCGAATCCTCGTGAATATGTGTCCGATACACACGCTGGAGCTCCTCTGCGTGGCACTAATAAGGATGCCCCAGGCTGTGTGACGGAACGGACCACTGCAGCGAGTTGCCCGGAGTTTTCGGAAGAAGATTCATTTCCTTCGGCTCACTGTAAATTAAATTAACCTCTCTCGTTGATACATCCTCGGTGCTAGCAACGGACTAGTTAAGCATTCCGTTGAATTCATTTCCGGCGGCGCGAAACATCTTGGCTGAAAGATGGCTTTCATCGCCATTTATCACCCGTTTCCGATTCTAGTTTCCCGCTCTGCTCTGCCACCACAGACAGAAAGTTTCTTTCTCCTTTGCCAATTCCCTTGGCCGTGCGTGTGTTAGGCGAAACTGAAGCCAGGGGGGCCATCTCCGGGGATTTGTCTGTGATCCGCCCGGACACGGACCGGTCGGCCATTTGGGAGAAGATATTCACGAAGTTAGAAGTTTCGCAAAGTAGATTTGTCGTGCTGAGGGAATGCAAGTTATATTTACTAACTAAGTGACGGTTGGGCTAACCGGACACGTGGCCAACCGTTTAAATGGAATAGTTTGAGGAGCAGTTTCATGCTTGACGCTGTACGCAAATGGATCGTGCGCAAAGTTTCGTGTTAGTGAAGTTGATAAAGTACTAAATAGATTTCACTTCTACGAGTGTGAAGGTTACTTTTAATTATTCAGCAATTGGGTATTTGTTAAGGAATTGGCCGGGCTCAACCGGCCTTTATTGTGAACTAAAAATCTAATCCAATCTAAACTCGGAAACTGCTTGAGCTGATCTGTCTGATCTCTATAATTTTGAAATGCATAAATTAGAGATTTACATTTAATAAAGTGGTAGAGGGTGAGCAAACCAGCGTATACTTTTGCATTTGATTATGAAAAAACGGCTAAATATATTTTTAAGATTGAACTTTAATTTGAAAGGTTAGTTCTTAAAATTTTTTTTAATGCAAAATAGTTATGGTAAAATGTTCATCACAATTGGCTTAGCAGTAGTCCATTTGGTTGACCTATTTTTGAGTATTTTTTGGAAATAAATTTTTCATATTTCCCCATTTTCTGCAACCAAAATTGTATTTTATACATACATTTTAAGAATCAACCTTTCAAATAAAAGTTCCAAAGTGTCGAAAAATACTCAGCCATTTTTTTATAAGCAAATGAAAAAGTAAATACTCATTTGCTCACCCTGTAGTTAGTAATCGTTCGTTAGTATCCGATTTGTTGCTCTCTACAAAACTCTGCCCTCTGCCCTGAATTTCGTTGAAGAGTTTTCTCACTTGTGCCATCAATTCACATGCAATGAAATGAACATTATTATTATCCCGGTTATCACCTACACACCAGAATTTTCCGATTTTCCGATTCTTTTTCCGTCCGGAAAAGCTCGATGCTAGAGCTAGAGCACTCTCAGCTGAGCCTGTCAGCCGGTAATGACGGTTCGGTGGCATGCATGGCTAAGCCTGTGTTGTGGTATGGAAAAAATGGGTGTCCGGTGTAAAAATGGCCGTTCTTTCCGATGCCGATAGGTCGGGAGGTCCCGATTCGGGTTCGATAGAAGCGCGACGAAACCAGGAACAGGAATCACTCGATGGCACACAGGGGCACAGGCCAGTGCGGCTCTCTAGTTTAGCTGCACAGAACGAGAACATCCTTCTGCATGACTGACCCAAAACCGGTATCCAATATTTCATCCAATCGAGATTGAAAATGCTCCCCACCAGGATAACGAAAGCACGTTCCGAAGGCCAATCAACAAAAATGAAAAGAAGGTGGACCGGAAAGATCCCTCTAATATATAAATATATATAGAATCCCACTACGTGTTTGTGACCGGCTGTGCCTTTCTCTGCCATTTTTTTTCTTCCGGCACAGATCGTATTTCTTTGCGGTCTTACCCCAAACTTGCCACGGGGCCGCGATCCGACAAGCGAAACCGTGGCTGCTGGGGAAGGGGGCCCATGGATAATTGGAAAGTTGGTGCGCACGATCAAAAATTGATCGCAGAACGAGAAAAACTTTCGCAATCAACCAAAAAGTTGCACGGGCGCAACCTTTCGGGAACTCTAAATGGCCGCCAGGAACCGCAGACCAAGCCAATCAACAACCAGAGCTCGGCTCAGAGCTCAACCCGACCCGACTACCAGGGGTATCACTTAATTCACCGGGTGTGCCGGGAATTAAAGGACGTGAGCAACTGTTTCCGTGGCACGTACAAAGAAATTAAATCTGCGGCGTGAATATCTTGTTCCATTAACGCCCCTGCCCCCCGGGCAAGTGACGTGCGAAAAGCGTTAGGAAAACATCCAAAATGTATAAATTAGGCTCGTTAAATCGATTTGATAATACCGTACCGGACGTGGCACGCCGCGAAGGGAAGGGACCACGCGGGACATAATTTCAAACTTTCGTTCGGCCAATAACGAACCACCTGTTGGAGGGAACATTACCGGGGGCTCAAATTTATGGCACGCCATCCCGAAAACCCGAAACGACCAGTCTGTGCGCGCCATGTCTGGGATCAGGATTTTCTTTTCGCTTTCAACGCATCGCCCCGGCACGACGGCAGGCACCTTTTCAATTTCCCGAGCCACATTAAACTCCCCCCCCCCCCCCTCCAGCGCGGGTGGTGGTCCGGGAAAATTCGACCTTCCCAGTTGTGGGCACCAGCTTGCGACCCTTCAGCGTAAAAAGGACCAGCGGTTACGAAACCGCGTTTTACTTCATTCTGCAATCTCAAGTCAGGCTCCCCGTATATACTGGCTTCACTTACAAGTTCGGGACGTTCAGATGCTGACCGTCACCTGATGGGTACTTGGGCCAGGAAAAACAACAACCAATTTGAAGGCCGCGGGTCCACCGGGAGGTTTCAAAAGTTTCGGTTTCACAGTGGTCCCGCGCGATATCGCGACATAAGATCGAATCGCAAGTGCACCTCACCGAGCTCGTCTCGTCAACGTTTCGTTTCCCACGGAAACCCGGCGGTGATGGTGGATGGAAAAACATCAAGCAGGAGGCCACGGGCCGTACCACAAACAGACCCGAATCGATTCTTCGTCTTCGTTCCCGCTCTTCTCAAGATTGACGACGCAACGCACCATTTGGCCCCTTCGTACGTGCTGTTCTTAAAGAGGGTCCCCGGGGGCTAGGGGCCGCATAAAGCATTTTATTGTTCTCCATGCCAACATAAATTAAATGTGGAGCTTTACTACGGTGCACTCACGGTATATCCACTCGCTATTGGTCTGGCCTGACAAAAGCAACACCAAATTTATGTGATCACCAAAAAAAATGATACATTTCGCAGTGGCTCAACCCTGCCATTTAAGGTATCTCAAAGCAACGTTAATTTGGCCGAGCAAAGTAATACAGTCCATCTGTGCACCATAAATAATCGTAACGTTCGCCAATCAATAAGTGACCCAACTGCTCCGATTTGCATCGTGAGCCCCGGGAATCGATTGAACCAAAATGGGGTAGCCGTCGG
>NC_071285.1:36225920-36258154 GCF_943735745.2 Anopheles bellator
TGAATGTAACCGGCACAAGGACACACTCCCGGAGTTTCGGACGGGTTCTCTGAATGGATGGCACCAGATAGGGTAAGCGATAAGTAAACGTTAGTGTTGCAGGCGCACGGCGCAAGGTCATTCGACTGTCTGTCTCTTTCGCACCCCGCGTGTGCGAAAGGAGGCCACACCAAGCCTCCCCACTGCAAAGTAGTCCTTGGAGTGCAGCGTCGTCCAGGAAACGCTCCAGGAAAGAAATTCGCGCGCGTTCAAAGACTGCCGCAAACCCCGTGCCCAAGAGGCTTGAGTTGGTTGAGGAACAGTAAAACAAAAACGGTAGAAAAAAAATCGTCCAAAAACACCCACCCCCGTTGGTCCATTTGAGGGTGGTAGAGGTAGGTCCGTGCGTCCTTAGAGCCTACCACACGGCGGCACTCGACGTGGCGGCGACGATCGCTGGCGGCACTCTCGCTTTGCACTATTTATACTTTACCCGATTTTCCTCCAGTGAACACCGGTTACAGCAGACCCACCGCACCCCTCCCACCACAAGTCTCCCCCTCCCTCACCCATTGTTTCCAACCCCATCCGCCTGGTCGAGGGCGCAACCAGGCAGACACGGAGCCGGAGCTGACGTCCTCGCCAACGGCAAACAGTTCACCTTATGTATATTTAAAAACACTCTCAACACTCCCGAACACCCCCTCCGCTCGGCCTCTGCTCGGTCTGCGGATCGGCAGATTGCTGGGCAATTTTCCAGCCTGCCAGCCAGCCCGCTTTGAATGCGCGCCGTGGTTTCGCATGGTTCTCCATGGTTCTCGGCTTTTCTCTGCTTCTCGGCACCCCCACCGGAGGAAGCGGACCATCTTATCTTGGTGATGAAAACAAGTACACACAAACATACACATACACCACATACACAGAGATGCACATTGTGTGCACAATGCAACAAGAAGCGCGCGCGGGAAAGTAAAGTCTCCCAAAAGCTTGACAATCCGCAGTGGATCCATCAGCTTTCCGTTGGCACCACAGACCTCGATCCTCTTCACTACTTAGCGCACCTGGCCTCCAACCAACTCACTCGCCAACTCGCCTCTGCACAGAGCTCCTGATCTACGGGAACGCGCGTCACCAGCGTCTGGCTGTCGGAAGCGTCACCAACGGACTGACTGAGGGACTCCCTTGGCGCGCATCCCGACCAGCGACCAGGTCTCGGCTCTCGGCGGGTTCGGCTGGCTGGCTGTGGCTGGCTGGCTGGCTCTGGCTGGCCCCAGAGCCAGCGTGACACGAAGCCCACCACTAGCAGGCCACTACCCCGGTCGTAATCCTTTCCGTGAACCGGACCACACTTCGGACAGCTCAACCTCAACTGCCATTTTGCGAAACCGGGACAGATATCCCCGGACGACAGATGACATCTGCTCGATGGTGGCCCTGTTGCTTCCCGAGTAAACTTCATTAGTAAAGCCACACGCAGACACGCGTACCTTCCACACGCGGTTTCGCACTTAATTGACTGACTTTTTCCCGGGTTCCCGGGGCTGGGACTGGTTACGGGGTGGCGTGCGGACCAAACGGCGGACCTGATGCGCGAGTGCCAGCAGCATTCCAGGATCCGAGCAACCGACGAACCGGAGCGACGATTGAATCAACGCGGAATGAACCAACAAACTGTTGCCCTGGGCATACGAGAGCTGGAGCATGGCCACGGACGCTTCGGTCCGGGCTTGCGCAGTTCGGCCGGTCCGCGTGCTTCGGCTAGCGAAGCCAAACGCCGCCAGCGTTCGGTGATGCCGCCACCGAAGACGTCCTCCCGCGGTTTCCCTCGACTTCCCTCGGCCAGGAATCTGTCGCCCGGAGGTACGGCGGAAGTCTAGCAAACCGCGTGACCCATCGTACGCGCGCTGTCAAGGAATTCGGAGGCCGATATGCGTTGCGCTCGAAAAGGTTCGCACCTCACCTGGGGGTGAACTCGTGACGCCTCGAGCAGTTGAGCGACAATTGGTAGGGTAGCTCTGGAAGTAACATTGGGCAGAGCTCGTAGTCGCAGTCCTAGCGGTTAGATGCTCGCAGGACCCCGAAAGGGTCTAAACACGCGGTTGAACCAAGGGGATTGAAACGGCAAAGAAACCGAGGGATCCGGAACGGAATCCGGTTTCCATTGTGTGTTGCCTGACGACGACCTTCGCTTACCTTGCCAACGGCGCACCGTCTGGCCAGCAGTGTGCGATGCTGACATTATTTTGCCATGTTGCGCCTCCGATGACTGATGGCTGCCGAAAGTCGGCAGGCAGGCGTACTGCACAGCTGTTCATTGATCAGCTTCTGGCACCGTGGGACCCGGGAACCGCCGAGAGGGATAAGATTAAACATCCTTTTTGTTGCGGAACGGGCCGGCGAAAAGTGGTGCGGTCTCAAAACAAGACGCGCCCGGCGACTTATCCTAAACAAACAGAGCGCCGTTTTGGGAGTGAAACGTTATCGCGTCTCGTTCGTACCAATTCGTAGAACTCGTAGAGTTTCGCAAACTCTATTGCAATGCAGAAACCCAAACGGCAAAAGTCGGTCGCGGGAGGAAACACACCACAAATCCATCAAAGGGGACACAGCTGACTGATCGCCCGAGTGCCCCACTCGGATGGAGCGATTGAATTCTCATGAATTTTGGATGTGCCTCCTGGGTTTACTTCACGGTTAGGTGGAACTTCGAATGCCCCGGAAAATTGCACAAAATAGTTGCAAATGCTGCGTTTAAATTGGCCCAACGTGATAAATATGCATGTATCCTGGCAGCTGTTTGCGAAAATGGTGTCTTTTCCTTTCATGTTTGACCTTACGGGACAACTAATCGCATTCCGTTTGCTAGGAAAACGCTCGGGATTACTAATGAGAACTTATTTATCCGGCATCGATTGACATCCGTAATTGAGCATCATCAGCTATCATCAGCTGTGAGACTCTGTTATTTCAGATATATTCGGAGATATATTCGGCCCGTCTAATTAGGGGCTACGGGTGGTCAATTGCACATCAAACGAGGCATCGATCGATCATTCTTACCTTCGCGGTTCCATTGAGGCTTTGATGGAGTGTTTGTTGGTCAGTAAGGCAAGACAACAATTCAAATCGAGCATGTTGCGTTTCTTACCGTTTCGTTAACAATTCGTTACGCTTACGCATTAAAAGGATGGCTTGTTGCGTGTTTTACAACTATGGCCACTATTCGAAAAATCAAACCCCTGATATTCCCCCCCAAAGCCATGTGCGCCACGTTTCAGTGTGAGAAATCGATAATCGTTATCTTTAATTCGCACCCCCCCGATGATACTTAGATTGTTCAGTGTGTCAGCTCTGCTTCTTCAGGCCCTCTGCCGTGATGAGTTATTCTTCCTCACCTCCGGCTTGCAACAGAGACAACGTGTTGCTTACTGTAACGTTGTGTTACAGGCCGATTTTGAGAATCGAACCCAGGCCAGCTGCGTAACAACGACGAGCGTTACCGACCGGGATTATGTAGCACTCAACTGCATTTTTTCGTCGGCTTCGGGATGGTTCTAAAAACAACACTTTAATCAACGTGCAGTTCCTGTATGGCGAAGACATTTTTCGCTAGAAAACGGTGTACACTTGGCACTACGTTATTCACGTGATTATTTGCATAGGTTTGGCGAAAGCCAAACACTCTGCCTATTCTGCTCTGGGCACTATTTGTGTTCACACATGTGTTTTCCGATTTTCCCCCTGCACACTCGGCACATGAAAGGCCAAAACCAAACACACCTCGTATTGCAATAAACAAAACCCTGCCGAAAGCCGAGTTCCGATTGCTTGACGATTCGTGATGTTTTCGAGGGCCGGCACGCTGAAATAAATTATGCTGCATCGATGGGTTTATATTTCCCCCCGGGCACACGAACTGCGTCGCCGGTCCGTCCGGATTCGCCGGTAGATTGAGTTTCCGTACCGTGGTTTTCGGGTGCTACGTGAGCGCTTCACACGAACCCCTCGTGCTCTCGACACAATGGCCTTCACCGTGGACGACCGTGACCGACCCCGTGAGCGGGCGAAACAATCTTGGTGAAACAAAACATGCACACATCGCGGACGGATTCACCACCGAGCACACCTGTTGATAAGTGCGAACCGCCAAACCATCCCGAGTGCGTGTTCCGGCCGGCCATTTTCGCCCGGGGACCCGATCGCGCCCACTTTCTTGCGTTCATCCGGACACCGATCGGCTCGTTTTTCTCCATCGATCAGATTCTGGCAGCGGCTAAGCGGCCGCTTCGGGCCAAAACGGAGCCGAATTGTGTGTATCCGTTTCGCTCATCAATTTGCTTCCCGGTTGCGTCAACACAAATCCCATCCAGTGGCTAATGAGTCATGAATTATGCCAGGCGGCCCCATGCGTGTGTCCGGTATTGGCCTTTTCCTAACGAAAACGGTAAGAAAACGCCGGCACAAGCCCGTCGTAATCATGCCGGCCCGTGATCGATACGTTGTGGTTCTGATATTCTCAAGCTGTTCCCAAGCCATCACCTGCACGGCAAAGATTTGATTTCCTTTTAATTACAACTGAATTTTTCTCAGCACGGATTTTTCCAAACCGTCCGCCCCGGTCCACCACTCCCGCTGGTGGCCGTGATCGTGGTGAATATTTCTAACGAATTCCTCCAACTGCGCTAATTAGCAAACACGTGCCTGACTGACTTTCCGGCGGTCGTGCCATTTGCAAGCCGATTTTTCGAGAAAACGGGAGACAGATAGAGAGAGAAAGAGAAGCTAATTTGAACAAAGTTTAGCATCACGGTTTTGACAAACCACCCAAAGTTGTAGGCAAAAATACTCTGTCCCCATACTTAACACAACAACTTCTAAGGGTTCCTCTGTTCGGCTAAGCATGAATGTGCTTTCATTTATCGACTTTATCTTTAACGTTATCGAAACCTTCGTATCATTTCCTATTGGATAACACTAAACCGTTATTTATACAAGGTATAATATTTGCAAATACTTTAGTTTGGCATTGTTGATATATTTTCGAGAAAAGAAAAATCAAAACACAGACTTGAATCAGAACTCGAACTATTGCAACGATCGTTTGAACAGGCTTTCGTGGCGTCAGTGGAGTCATGTTTCCCTCAGATTCGTGTAAGGCTCATGAGGCCATCAAGTCAACATACGGTGGCTTTCACGTGGGAATTGTATCTTCTGCCATCCACACAGTACAGAGCAAACTTGCCGCCAAATGCTGACGATTTTGTCAAAAGCTCTTGAGGCACCACGATCCGAACGAGTTTTCGGTGTGCTGTTTGCATGGCAAAGTTGTGCGAATCCGTTTCATAAACATCAACAAAAGTTTAAAGGTGCAGACATTGGCGGTATCGATTTTCCGATACACTTCAAACTCAAACTTAGCTCGTGCCAAGTAGCTTCAAGAAGCTGCTTCCGTTGTTTCCCCCAGTATCTTCGGCTGTAATGGCATATGGCCTAGCCCTACTTTAGCATGCATAACGCATTCCACGGTTTTTTTATTAAACGGCAACTTTTACCAGAGCTAATTAATGTGCTAATTCATGTTGCATGAGCTTAAATAATAGAATAGAAAGAGAGAAAAACTTCAGTTTTTTGTCAGTTACGTACAAAACGTTTCTTCTTGAATTTTGATTTCTTATATAAAATGCATTACATACTTTCTATAGAGAACAATTAATATAATTTCATGCAAGAAAAACAGATTGAAAGATAACCTACCTTTGCATAGTGTTGTCCCCGATACTGCACTTAAATCCAGTTCTAAACGAATTAATAATCATCCGTTAGCTTTTGATGTTTGTTGATTGTCCTGTCCACTTATGAGAACGCATCTCGTCAATGCCAATTTGTTTCCCAACAGCGATCTGGGTCATTAGAAAACCTGCGGATGACAATAGTAGCTATGGTTAAACGTTGTGCATTGACACAATTCAATCATCAATTGTGGATGAAAGTTTGGACTCCATTAGAGACCACCAAACCCTAAGATTTCCAAAACAATTGAGCGAAGAAAAATTAAGGATTGAATTCAAACGCCGCTAAGTAACGCCTTTTCTAAATATCATTGAAAATGTTTCAACTGAAATATTTCAACCACGTACGTGATAAATTTCATCCAAGATAACAACTTTTTTGAAATTATAGAAAAATAACTTATCCAAGATAACAACTTTGAATCGTGGAATCTTCTTCTTCTTTCTTCTTTATCAGCCTATGTTATCCACTGCTGGATGTAGGCCTCCCACAGCTCCCCCAGGCCCTGACCAACCCGCATTGGCAAGCGTGGTGTTTTAAGGCTAAAAACCCCCCAAGAATCGTCGAATCAGCTGTGATTTATCATTATTATTGAGTTTATTTAAAATATTCCTATCGGTTCTACTGGTGCTTAACAATCTACCGCAAGGTTGACGCCAACCACAATCACTAAAGAAGTAGGCATACAATCATTTTAATTTTGTGTTTCGTAAAAACCAAAACATAAGCTTACATTTCGATATCGAAAATCATATCACTCTTGAATTCGATGTTCTGCACATCCGCTTTCCGGTTTCCACCGAGTTTTCCGTTCCCTTTGTTGTTGTTTTTCCGGTTTTTCGGAGAACTGCAGTTCTTATTGCCAGTCCTCATCGTGAGATCACCCGTCCCGGGATCGCTGTGTATGTCTTTATCACCGGACTCGGAATCGAAAGAAACTCCGCTATCATTTTCCATCGCCTCCTTCTCATCCGAACTCAAGCCGCGATCCGCGTGCTGCAGCTGCAGAAATACATTGATAACACACACGTACACAAATGGATAACAATTAATAGGGCGCCCCACAAACAATGATAAGCGCAATTTAGTTACCCCGTCTTTTTCGTCGTTATCGGTACTTTCGCCTTCGCTAGTGCGTCGCACCAAGGCTCGTTGTTTGAGCTCTCGTTTCTTTTGAGATTTCTTCTTCTGCCGCAAAATGCTGGAGTTTGAGCTGTAACGACACACAAAAAAGGGTAAAGTTTGCCTGTAGTTGGAACAGATATCGACCGCATACCGGAAAAGCTGCTTGCGAATGGCATCGTTGAACCGAACCGTCTTGCGGCATTCTTCACCGATCGATCCCGGAAGGCTCAACTCAACCGAAGTTCCCAAATCGTCCACCGACGAACATTCACTGATGCTGCGATCGTACGAGCTGCGCTTGAGTATTCCCTTGAGCTTGCGCGTAAACGAAAGTGATGGCAGTAAATCCGAGTCATCGCCAGCTTCCGATTCCGCGGTCTGGCAGCACTCGGACACGCTGCGAACTTTGCGCGAATTCAAACCAGAATGGGGCGCCTGGATCGGCGCACTGGCACCACTTGCCGGACCGTCGGTCAGCTTTGACTGATCACCGACCTCGTTCTCCACGATCACTTTCAAATGGTCGCAAAAGGATTCGGAAAGCGATCGCTTCTTGTTCTTCTTGCGAGCATTCCGCTTTGCTTTTAGCATGGCATGTGCCTCCTCCGTCTCGGTCTCCTTTCCATCGCACTCATCCACCGACGTGCCGCAAGTTGGGCCATCGGGCTGCACAGCCGTTTCGTACCCTCCTCTCTCCTCGTTAACCCGCTGCTCAGTGTCCTTCTTCTTCGTGATCTCGATACTGAGCCCAGAACCTGTGGTTGCCTTCTTCATATTCTTTTCCTGGCGAACGACCGCTATACACAGACTGTCGTCCTCTATCTCCTTCCCGAATTTATTAATTTTGTCCGTTATATCCTCCATGATGGAATACTGAACCGCTTCCTGCTCGGTCGGACCAGCAAAGTACGACGAAAGGTTACCGGTGTTGAGCGTAATTTGTATGATGAGATTATTGTCCCACTCCTCGTGCTGGACGTCCGTCACTTGTGCGTTCGGGAAGCGGACGAAAAACACGTAATAGCACGGGAAGAATCCGTTGCCCACGTTCGAAAAACGGCAGTACACGGAGTCCTCGCGACTGTCCAGCTCGATCGTTGCCGGATCAACGTTGCGGACGCTCAGCGTAAAGGCAAAAATATTCTCCATCCTGTTGACGGAAAACTTGGGAAAGACAGTTTTTCTCGTAGCGGCCAAGACTGGCCCCGTAGTGCGCGGTTTATCGGTGGGCAAATGCTCCGCGTTCTCTTGGTCCCCGATTTGTCGAACCAACTGTTTGTCCGACGCTGCAATCTGGCGAGTATCGGTCTCATCCGGTTTCGATTTCGGTGCACTAGCTTGGTTAATATCGTGCACAGTGATGTTACGCTTCCGCATCACTGGCAGCGTTATCGCGAGGGTTTTGTCGTCCACATTGAACTTGGCCGTACCCTCGTTTTCGAGCACCTCGTACGGCAGCTTTACTTCAAGCTTGTACCGTGCCGGCTTTTCGCTCACTAAATGAAGCGCCGATTTTGTCACGTCCAGTGCACAATCGGCCGCCGACTTCAGCAGCGGCAAGGTAATGACCACCTTGAGTAGCCGCGGTATCGCAACATCAATCTTGGCGTCCAGCTCGTTGGTCATCTCCTCGTAATCAACGTCACGACATTGAACAATTTTGTACTCAGGTTTTGTGTAGAACAGATGGCCGTTGTGGACGTTTTGCCCGATATTTTCCTTGCCATTTTTGGGTTGGGCCTGATTGGCAGGGTTTGATCTTTTGATTTCCGAAACGTTTGAGCCCACTGTTGCTACAGGAGCCATCGCTGGTACCAGCTTATCCACCGGAGACTGATGGTCAGGAAAGTTGCCCAGTTTCTCCCGCATAACCGTGCACTTTGGATTGCCTTTGTATTGTAGTTTCGGAAAGCGCAAATTGGCCCGGTCCAGCTTTACTTTGAATGAAGACTCCACTGCGTCCAGGGCCGTGTCCGTTAGCAGCTTACGGAACCCATCATTCTTCGAGGCCAGATGCAACGAGTCCGGGTGGAACATCACGTCGTACACGACGCACTCGGCGTTCTTGTTATCGTAATCCTTCCTCGGCTGGCTTTGCGCGTACGGAATACTCCATCGGAGTCCCTTCTGACCGTCGTCGTTCGTACCGCTGGTGCTCATCGGTTGCTTCACCAGCTCGCAGCAGCACACATTGACGAATCCTTTACGCTTGCCGTCAACAACGGTTTTAATTACATAACCGGGTTTCGGATTGAGGAACTTCACGTCGTAGCCCCGCTCGGCTTCCAACACAGTCATCTCTTCCTCGTAGCGCTTCCGGTTGGCAGGATCGCGCAGCTCATCACAGTACTCGATGAACAGGCTGCGGAATTCCTCATTCTCCAGGCAGCGCGTAATATTCCGAAACTCGTCCCGCGAGAGATTGAAATCGTCAGCCGCCGACATTATGCCCGACTCGGTGTGCAATGTTTAATCAATCTCGTCCGCTTGTTTGCAGATGTTTTTCTTGGCACGCTCACCCCCGTAAATTTATCTCGTTGATTGGCACGGGCGGTAGCGAGGCCGTGGCAATAATTACGCAGCGACGACACACACAGAGGCACACGTTGAAAACCAAAATGCCGGCTGAAGCACCTCGCCTTATTTTTACCAATCTAGCAACCACAAAAAGGTTAGCACATTCACCGTCGATGTTCTCACTTTGCACCGGCAGGATTACTTTGTTTATTTAACGACAATTTCTCGAAGTTTCGTTGCCAAGACTGCCGGAACGACGAATCAGAACGGAGCACGTTGGTACACGATTCCAATTGATTTAACAACGTGCCGGATATTCTTAACAAAACGGTGTAGGTTCAAATGTAACAGTTTACTAGTATATTACACAACTTGATCGCGGCTCAACGGGTTCTTTTTACAATAACACCAATTTCCGGCTGAACTTCCACTTTTTGCACCCTTTCTTCGCATCAAAATATTTTCGTTCTTGGCCTGCTGTATTCTTGTTTGTATTCTTCGTGTTTTGCGTGCTCCGTTCGCCCGAACTGTCAACTCGTCAGTTCGTCGATTCCGCAGTGTCGACGAAAAGGTAATCGACGAATGTCAACGCGAAAATTTCTGGAAAAACTGGGAGGCCACACGAAGCGTAAGCGATTTGACATTACAAATTAATTTTACGCTATTTATTTCCCTACATTACTTACCTCCTTATTTTCTCGTCCGTTGCCATGATGTAAATGTGCGTGCATCGAAACAACGAGAGCAATGGTAATGTTTGTATAAGGAAAGGATAATCGAAATGGTTTATTAATAAGAAACATTCCGTCGCATCATCACATTACAATGTATTGGTTGGCTGCGATCTAACGCTTATCGCTCTCAGTTTATAAACATTTTATTACTCTTCACTAGGATTTCTCATAAGCAATGTTTTGAATTTTCTGTTTTCTTCCTTTCTTTTGTATCTTAGTTCGAATCATTTCAGTGGGCGTTCCGATTAATTTTGAGTATATATTAAACACATGACATTGTTTTCCTTAAGCTTTGAATCAATCATGTTAAGTTTGAAATCACCTACGGTTCGCATACTTCACCTCAACGACCCATCTAAAAGGATGGAATTTGCATTGCACTGTAGTTTTCCCGCAAGCCTCGCCAGTTTTGCACAAAATGTTTACTCTATTAGAAGAACGAGCTAGTGACAATTAGTATCGATAGGAAACGCTGTTAGCGACTAGAAATGAATAGATAATTGCTTATTGCACGACATCTAAACATGCATAGGTACAGAGGCGTAAGTCTATAAGGATCGTTAGTCAGCGGTAGCGAAATGTGAGCCCCAGAAAGAGTGCTCCAACGGGATGGGGACTACAAGAACGTCTGGCTAAAATCGTTTCGTGTTGATAGACCGGGACAGGTTCGTCCACATGATCTGTGCAGAAGAGCAAGATCAATTTCGGTAGCTTGTCAAGCCTTTCCTGCCCACTTCGGACTGTTTTACTCACGGTGTTCACCTACACAACAAATCTTCACCATTGAAAAACCATTCTACATGTAAACATTGTTCCAACGTACGAACAATAACGGCGATATGTTATCTTCATGAGTTCATGGGTCGTGATGCTCAACATTGTAATCATCGGCACTATAGTCTCTTCCACTGGGTGTCGCTAATGGGTAATGATCGTTTATGGGTTTTATGGGTTTTATCGGTTTTTCCTTTCGCAAATTGTTACCTTTCTTGATTCGAAACCACTTAGCCCCAATACTGCCAAAGCAGGACTTTAAATCGCTTGTTTTCTATTGTTTGCTGCGTGAGTCATTCATTTAGACGATCCTTACGCGCCTGACTCTAGCTCTAATCGGTTAGTATCAATTTTGATGGTCTTTGTTCCCTGAACCGTGGTCCAATAGTAGGTCGACACAAACGCTGCTATCCGTATCAGTGCATCGCATTCTGCACCCAATTCGCAGGTCCTATCGTTTGTCGCCTCCAGAGGTTTCAACCGCCTTCATGTGAAATATTTGCAAACATTTAACCTACAGCAGTGTCGCGAAATGTAAGCCTTGCTAGGATCTTAGCAATTAGACCAAGGTATCACCGCTTCCGATGGTAATTTCTGCAATCGGTTCTCACTCTAACGTCTCTCTAAACGTATCTTACTGATGCATTTGTTTAAAACTTTAAATTATCTTCTTGCTGCATGCATGAACCAAACAACGTGAGACGACTTTCGCATTTCCGTTGTGCAGTTGGGAGCAAACCGAAATAGAGTGTTGTGCGTACACGATAGCTGGACATTCTGTTTAAAGTAGAAAGTGTCCCTATAATCTGTATAGTCGTTCTTTTATAAAAAATGTCAGTAACATGCATGCGGAAAAACGTGCCCTACAAAACCGAACCAAGATCCTGTGGTTCGCTGTATAATATTCAACGTTTTGTCTCGGGTAGGGAGAATCGACCTATTTAGTGTATGGACCCTCTAAAATGGTAGACAGCTAAAGACTGATCATACAAATGGTTAAGCTCAGCATTGGACTAGTTTACATTCTAACTGTGTGTTTTGCAATGTAATACGTATGTTGCCATGAGTTGTCACTCCTCCAAAAAGGATCTTTAAACGATACTTCTAGAAGAATGTTTCTCATTTGCAAATCAACTAATACAGGACACAACTGAATCATACTATCTCTATTTTTAACGTCTAGCAACGCCCCAAGCTAATGAAAATAGTAGCACAAATGGGCAATTTTAAAATATAAGCTATGGCATGGTAAATTCGCGCGAAGGTAAGATTAGGCGAATTCGTAATATGATTTAGATGGGTTTGTTAGAACATGGGTAAAGTGTTCGAAAAAGTTTTTAGCATATTTAGAGCATGGCTTAATCTCACTTGTATTGCAAATGGTTTTCTAATTTGCTTTTCATGTTACAAGCTGCTCCCTTACATGTTTGATTTTATTCCTTTTGTATTGCATATGCTGTTGTTAAGCATTTTTTCGAAAAACGCAACAAACACTTTGTGTCTTGAAGTTTTTGTTATCATATTCACTGGAATGAATATAATAGGAAATGAGACTTTGAGAGACTCGTTTTTTGCTACATAGTATTCATCCATCACATTCCGGTTCACATTTACATTCACTTATTCCGGTAAAATCAACGAACAGACAATACCCGAAAATTATTGCTTTATACAAAACGTTACTGCCAATGCCTGTCTCAGTCCGTATCGTGGCCATGCGAAAGGCGCCAACCGGTCAGACCCTTAACATTGTTACTGTACATTCACCGACCGTTAATTTTAAGAGCGCCCTCTCCTAAGGATGTTTCACAAAGATAACAACTAGTTTTTCTTTCGCTTCAGTAACGGCTCCTATCCTAGTCCTATTCAACAGACTACAACAAGTGGGGAATCAATCAATGCGCACTTATCATAAAAGTGCTTGGCCAAAAAGTGTCACATAACATTCGTTTTTTTTTTTGTTTTAAGTTTTGCCTAACTTATCGGGATGCGCCGTACGCACACGCGGCTTCAGTCGTTTTGCTGACGGTTACTGGTAATCCTCACCGGATTCTTCAGACGTACCACGTTGTATCTAATTAATGTAATTGTATGTACCTTGTTCGTCGTTTTGTTCGTCTTTTGTGGCTACAAATGGCTTTCCTCCAAAGCTTTTTCTTTGTGAGCGGAACGCTTATTGTGCTATCGCGCTTTCAATTTCTAATTCGACTACCGACGAACGCAGGACTGATTGCATATCTTCCAACATGTTGGTATGCCAGTCCATAAAATTAGATGTTGCCTCCCAGTTTGGTTCGATGCTCGTCAATCCGTGCTGCCTCATTGCCAGGGTACTCCAGGGTGTCAAGTTATTGAATGTTACAGTCCTCAACGCCGGAAGCGTTTTGAATTTGTTGTTTCGTTTTCCGGGACGATCTACGAATGAGTGATCTACGAAACAGAAATAGAGAGATCAGTAATCGGCAGCAATCTTCTGAGCCGGATTCGCTATGCATACCTGGACCGGGGTTTAGCTTTCACATCCCCACTGCTGGTGCCTTCCGAGGTGGATGCCGCCAGATATGACGGATCTTTCGCCTTTTCACAACCAATGGACGGACTTCCGATTCTCGACTTTGCTGCAAAACACAAGGCGCGGGCACAGCAACATGAGCTTACATTTCTGGCATAATTTAATGGGGACATTTTCGTCCAACTTGCTTACCTTTGCTGCTGGCACTGACGTACGCGGACGAACGTCGCTTCAATCCGGACCCTGATTCCGCACCGCCACCGTTCACCGGCAGTATGCGGGACAGTGTTACAAACGTTCGAAATATTTCCATGATATTGTAATCATCCTTTGCCGAACACTCCAACACCTTCACCCTATGGGGGAGAGAAGAAAAATTGTCGGAACACGATAAACGTTTACATTGCACACAAATATGAAGCCCTGCGAAAAACCAATTACGAAACAAGCGGTACAGATTGCTGTACGCCGGTGACCTCTGCTCTGGCTCGTGTGGCTTCGGAACGAGTAAAGTTCGCCCCACAACGGGACCCGGAGTGGAACGCTGTTACTAAGCTCCTAATTCTCGCATTTAAAACCATTTCCCAATTTATGGCTTTCGTGGGGGGGTGGAGGAAGTAATTTTCATCCTTTTTGCACCGGTCCACCGGATTACCATGTGCCGCCTGCTGAGTTCCACGCATTTCAAATGCCCACGGGGCTGGCCAAACATTTGATCACCAAATTGCTGTATGCAAAATGGGAGCCAGGGTTCGGAATGAAAAAAACATCAGTGTTTGGCCTTCTTAATCCCGCGACACTGCAGAGAGCATCCCCCACCGGCAAGCCCGCCAGGCAGCTCCGAGTCATAAAGAACCGCACTGGGCACTGGCGCGTGTTCCGAAAGAGCCAGGTGAATGGGCAAAGGATGAAAAACTCTTCACATTAACCAGGACGACAAGATATCGATTTGTGCGGCTCCAATGGGGTCCATCGCGTATTGGCTTATTCACTGTACATACTTTTTACATGATGGCCAGAGTGCTCGTGCTTCTTGCAGGAGGACCCAGCCCCAGCCACGTTGAAATTAATTTCAAATTTTGCACATGCGAGAAGGAAGAGTTCCATCCCGGGTTCCATTAGAGGGACACCCCGGGAACGCTAACTGCCAATAAGAACGAAGTCCTCGTTCGTCGAGACGATGTAGACCGGTTTGCAGTCTCACAAAAATCGCTACTCTGTGGCGTTGGTCCCATTTTGAGCTGCCATTTTGCAGACCATATGCCAGGCCGGAGCGACTTCTTGATGAACTCCCGGCACGTTTTGCACTAGTATCGTAATACTCTGCCCCGTATGACCGGCCGCACGGAAGGTGCTCCTTTTCAAATGCACAACTCAATCAATAAAATTGGGCCTAGGGCTGCCAACTTTGGTACGTTGGTGCGAATTGGAACATTTTTAAGCCATGTTGTAACCGCACGTAGTCTGCGTGTGAAGCTACAGTTGCTGACTGTTGCTGCCCTGCCATCAGGACGAAAAGCTGGCGACAACTTTTGACCATCGCACGATGAACAGAACCGTTTTTCCTGACTGCAAATTTTTAGTACAGTAATTGAAGTGTTGAAAACATCGCTACCAGTCTGCCATGTAACGTCAGTCAGGTTAATGTAAACATCTGTTTTGTTTGTGCTCATCTTTTCATTCTCACCACAAACACGTTGTTCCGTTAGGCCAGCCAATCGGCTCACCCTCACGTGGGACGGTCCGGACAGGACAATTTACGTTTTACGTTTTTCACGCGTATTCAATTTGGCTTTCAATTAAGTGGCCTTCAGCAGCACGGACCCAACCTCAATCACACAATCAAAAGAGTCACCTTTTTGCCGTTGGCCGTTAGTAAGCTAGGTTATGCTTTGTGTGTGCCGCCCTTCGGTTGAGGGTGACCGGATGGCAAGCTAACCACCAATTTTCACCTTCTTTGTGGTGCCTTTTTTCGACCTAGATTTGTAACCTTATCTGGCCACCAGCCCGAGTCCCGAGGAGATGAAAATTTTGAAAATAGCATAATATGAAGGAATTTGCTATTTTAATTCCACCCGAAGGACACATCCCGGCCCGGCCCGGCCCGGCCCGGCCCGGCCCGGCACCACCATCCACGCCACGCCCACAAATGCCCTGTTGGTGCCCTTTGACCGAACCGAAATTTCGATTGATTTCGTCGCTGGCCACACTAAAGACGGAGTCCGCCCGGACGACCTACAAAAAGCGAATGACGGGACAACATGTTTGCCCAAGCCGAAATAAAGCAACCGCGTTTACATAACCCGCAGACGGAACTGTTCGAAGAAAAACGGTTTTCAAAACAAACAATTTAAGTTCGAAGCGCTAGCGGCACGGATTGCCCTACTCGTCTTTCGATTCGCGACATTGCGCCTGGACGAAATGGTTAAGGGGCAATGTACCTTGCGAAGGTGCGTGCTTTTAGGGGCCATTATGTAAGACGACAAGGTTCTTAAGAACAGGCCAAGACAAACCCAATGTCATGACTTTAAAGCCGGGCTCATGAAACACAGAACAGAGACGAATATTCTGTGCCATTATTCTCCGTCTTTAATTTGCTATGAGCTACCATTAGAAGCAAAGTCAATTAATGGTCCCATCACCGAATGGAACACTTGTTACCAGTGGAGCCAGAGTGACCAGACCAGTGGCCGCTTGTGGAGCAAAACTTCATCCAGCGAACTTGCCGTATAAAAAAGGGGCCAACGGGGGGTATTGATGTTTGTAAACCGTCGAGTGTTGGTAAAAATTTGAGACCCCGAACCGAACGGGGCTAGACGGTGTGTCAGTTACAGGCAAAATGAGATGTAAGCATGCTATGCGGTGCTTATGATTGACCGTAGATGTTGTTGTTTTTTGGGCCACCCGACATTGAGCTACGAGACAGTCTAAAAAAGTTTCGATTTTCTCCGCCCTCCGGCGGCAACCTAACCCCGTGCTTCGTGTTACGGGCGCAACCAACTCTCCCATTACCCGACCGAGTAAGCGAGAGTCCTCTTGATAGAAGGGTTTTTGTTTTTCGTTGTGTCTATCGAATGGCCTGTGTATCCTGGCGCTGAACACAGAGAGAGAGAGATAGAGTGGCACAAAAACGCACACGATTAGATCATTACTGTGTAACGTGCTGCATCCGACACGATCTGCCTCGGACTAAGCGAGCAACAATTGAAACTCGTTAAGCATCCTGCTGCGCGTCCTGTGGCTTCACGATACGGTACGGTGCGTGCTTCCGGTGCTTGCGCTGGGTGTTCTGCAGCAATTTGTTGAATATGTCAGCACACCACAGCGGGGGACACAGGAAGTTGCTTACCGGAAAAACAAAACGCTGATACCTTTGAACGCTTTCCGCATTAAGTAAAGGTTTTCTGCCCGGCTGAGTAGCCCCGTATCGAGAGTTATCGTTTTGCACGCCATTGCACCATCAGAACGTGTGTAGTATCTCGAAGAGATATGAACGTGCCAGGTAACAATATGGGGGCACAGTTGAGTTCAATCGATTTGTTATTATCGACACATAATGTGTAAAGAAATACAAAGCATTTGTAGAAAGCTGAATTGACAAAAGGTATATACTTAAATCTGCTCTGAATCTCTCCTGGTGTCCACCAAAGGGTGTCTCTGTCCAAAATTCGTCAACTTCAACTTCAAAGATATTTTGTGTAGTACCATATTGCCCTTCATTTGTGAAAATGGCGTCGAAACAAAAGGACCATCGTCTCAACATTTTGCACCGTCAGCGCGAGTATCCGAATTTCTGACGCGCCAAGTTTGCGAGATTGTTGAATATGGCCAATATTGCAAGTATTCGGAGAACGTTTGACGACACTCAGAAAAACTGGATCAGATGGAAGTCGGATCCAGGAGACCGCAAAAACAACGAAACGAGTGATACCGTATTTTTCCGTGTATAACGCGCACTTTTTTCCCAATTTTTTTAGCTCTAAAATCTGGCTGCGCGTTATACAAGGGTACTAAAAATTTTGTCTCCTCTAAACATACAAATGTGACCTTTTAGGTACATATTTTATGGTATTATTGAATAAATTATGAAATGGTACATTTGTTAGGAATATAATTATCCATACAATATTGTTACATATAATATATGGCTAAATTTGGGGGTCTTGTATCTTATATACATTCTGTCAAATAAGTACCGGGAATTTGTGGTTAAAAAAAATGTTTATTTGATTTTCGATTTTTTTGTTGCGTAATGTTGCTACATATGTCACTCACTTATGTTGAGAATTTCGGCTATTTTTAAAGCTCAGTTAATTTTTTACAGCTTTTTTGCGTGAAAGAGTTTTGTCTCATCGACGATTTCTGCCTTCTCCTAATAAAATTGACCACGAAGCGGTAATTTGTTCACATTCGACCAAACTTCGCTTTTCGACGTTTACATCTTAGCCACAGTCAACATTTTGAATGCGTCCGCGCTCTTAAATTCTTTTTCTACACAAAATTTTATATAGATTTCTTGCCTTCCTTTTTTTTGGAGAAAAAAAAATCGCCGATGGGCCAAGACACGAGCACAGTGAAACAGCCGTCAAAGATTAAGTGATATTTTAAAATTGCCGAACTTTTCACCATAAGTCACTGACATGTGTAGCAATCTAACGCCACAAAATAATCGAAAATTGAATAAAGCTTTTTTTTAAATCACAAATTTCCAGATACTTTATTGTCATAATGTACCTCTTCAGAGAGTGACAATGAGGAGTACATTGAACAGCAATTAGAGAATATCAATTTGTCAGACAGCAGTGAATCTGAGTTTGAAGATTATTACGAAATATAAAATACTATTTAGTATGTCTTTTGCAAAGTATACGCATTTTATCTTTAGTCTACTTTAGAATATTTATAGAATATTTAGAATAGTACATTATTATCATTTGGTATTTGTTGGATATCACATATCTGAAAAATGTATTATAAGACACATTTTTTCCAATTTTTTTCTCTTAAAATATGGGTGCGCGTTACTCACGGAAAAATACGGTAAGTTGTTTCAAGCGGAATCCCAAACTCTCCATCCGAGATGTCGCATGGAAACTGGAAGTAACGTCTACAACCGTGGATTGAGCTAAGAAACGAGCAGGTCTGGCTCCCTACAAGAAAGTATTGACTCCCAATCGTGACGAATAGCAAAACACGTCGGCCAGAAAACGATCGCGAAAACTATACACAGAGATGGTGACGAAATTTGATTGCGTAGTGCAGGATGATAAAACCTAAGTCAAGGCAGACTTAAACTGATTATTGGACAGGAGTACTATACGGTAACTGAAAGAGCAAAGTTGCGAGAGATTTTCAAGAACATAAAACTGTCGAAATTTGCAAAAAAATATCTCGTATGGAAGGCTATCTGTTCCTTTAGTTTTAAAAGTGGCATTTACATCGCGATCGGGACCATCAACCAGGCAATTTGTGTCCGAGAGTGCCTGAATAAACGTCTTTTGCCTTTCCTAAAAAAATGCCAAGGTTCTTTTCTGTTTTGGATTGATTTAGCCATGGAGTGGTATGTCGCAAACAACGTCCAGGTGGTGCCCAAAGACGAGACACCCAACATGCCAGAGCTATGCCCAATCGAAATATATTGGGCCATCATCAACCGGAACCTCAAAAAGACTCGTAAAACGGTTGTCAGTGAGATGGAATTTAAAAAACTGGCATTTTACAGTAAACAAAGCGACCAAGAGTACGGTGCAAAATGTGAAGAAAAGAAGTAAACCGAAAGGTCCGGCAATTCGCATTCCTCAAGACGGAGGGTTGAATGATATTTTTCTACATATTCTGTATAAAATGAGCTTTCAAAAGAAACATTACTGGATTTTTTAATTGTTTGACTGATTTACAAATTTTTTTGTTTGACCAACTTTGGACCGAGACTCCCTTTATGTGCCCCGTGAGCATGGGCGAGACTTTGAACTAAATTTGATACTTCTGTTGAATTTGAGGCAGTGAAGAAAATCGAACCCTCGAGGTTTCGATTAGCCCCCGACACTCACATTACGATTCTTCTTTACGTACTGAAATAGTGAAATCGATATACAAATCATGCTCTTTTGCTAGCGTTTGTGGTTTGCGTCACATACAGAAAATATCAAACGAAATGCACCTCTCCACTTTTATGTGCGCCTCACACGACACAATTGAATTAAGACTTAGCCCGCCGAATTGGCTATAGTCACGTTACCAGTGGTGCCACGTTACTTGCCACAGAACTTCACCAATCAACCAACCAGCCGGCCCAGACAAAGTCTTCAGACTAAGGCCAACCATAACAAGTGGGCTCGTTCGCCGTTTAGATCCGTGCGTTCGAAGCGTGGCGTGAAGTGCGCGATTTAGGCAAGATTTATTTATTTACCAACCGGCTCCTGGCTTCAGTGGCCGAAGCAAAGCGCTTTTCGACAACAAAGTCATCCGGTTGAAAATCTTTATCGAATTCCTCAGGCAAGCAATATGAAGGCGTCTGAGAACATACTTTATTGAAAGACGAACATCCGAGCGGCGTAACTTACTTCGGCATCGCACCACAAGCACCACTCCACAGCAGGTCTTTTGCATGCTCCGCAGGTTCCCACTCACGGTGCTGACTTTGTCGTCCCGACGAACCGATCCGAGGCTGGTGGCCAAGAATTTACGCCACTACGGCGAACACAGTACACCGCCGCCCCGCAAATGACTCGAGTTGCTAAGGACACTTGTGTAAAGTAGTTTGCAACTTTCTATATTTGAATGGTTTTACAGCAAGTGGCCGTGCTACATGGCGGCGTACGAGCTAAACAATTTTCATTTAGACAGAACGTAATCGTGAACATAATTGGAAATAAGCATTAATACACAACAATCGCACTACTGACAGATTTTTGGCCGGTACAGCCGGCTCTAAAGCTTACAATCGGACAGAACGAGCGGAACATGTTTTCCGAAAGTTTAATTGTGTTTTCACAGGGGATTACTTTCAGGCAACGAGCCGATCATGTATCGCTAGCCCCATCTGAAACCTCGTCACCTCGTGCTTTCGGAGAAATGCAAAATTTAAATCAGTTCCAGTGTCGGGATGAATTCCGAGCAAAACTTTCACGCGCCCAGCCAGCATATTCAGCGTATTTTCCATTACGGGGTCCACCTAGTGCCACTCAATCTCACGAACAAACGTAACGTGTCAGGTGCGCCATGTAGCGTCAAAACCATGTTGTAGCAACAAAAACCAACGGCTAAAACCGCCACTAGGTAACATTTGCTGGAGGACAAATTAATTTTAAATTGATATTTCACCCTGCGGTGCCACTAACAGTAACACGCCCCTGCGGCAGAGCCCCAGGAGCTTTCTTGTGGCGAAAAAATGCCCCTCGAGGATTGCACAACCACCCACCCCGGACGCCGGAAAGGGTCTGGGTGTAAAAAATCTGTGGCTCCACAGTTTTACGGATTTCGGTGGGCCAAAGTAATTAACATTAATTACATGCTAGCCCCGGGTTTCGGGTGCAGTGCAATGTGCGCCGTGCCGTGTCGTGGAGCTTACAAGGCCCAGTTTCGGTTTTTAATTTAAAGTTTTAATACGGCTCGGGGCACTTATTAAATTTGCCAACTATATTCAGCATTTCATTGAACGTCCAATTAATAAAGGTTCAGCTGGGGCTGCGCATAAGAACCATAATCTTATCGTCATCTCGAGCAGCAGCAGCACTAATAACCAAACGCTATTTCAAGAATCGGGCACACATGTTAGGCTTACATCAATTACGGTGCCCTCAGGGGAAACTTTAATTACTCTCCGGACGGCCAATGAGAACACTCCGGTCGGGCAACAATTGGATTCTAACGCCCCGCGGAGCGGAAAAGCTTTGGCACTTACTTTAGCTTCGGTAGCTCGCAGAACACCCACTCGGAAACGTCTTCGATGCGCACCTCGCGGTGAGTGCCGGTGAGGTCGTACTTGTTGCCAACAATCACCATGGGAATGTCCTGGAAGTCGGCCCGCTGTTCCCGTATCTCCTCGAAGCACTGCTTGACGCAGCCCAGGCTGGCCTCGGACGTGGTCGCGTACACCAGCAGGAACGCGTGAGCCGTTGCAATCGATAGTCTCCTCATGGCCGGAAACTGCATCTCGCCGGACGTATCAAGGATGTCAACCTGTGAGTGTGTTCCGTTCCGGGCATTACGTTCCGAGTGTGCCGTGAGCCCCTGGTCCCCCCCACCGCCGCGTACCTACCTTGAGCGTCACCGAGCCGAGGTCGTACTCCCGGTTGTACAGATCCTCGACCGTGGGTCTGTACTTGTCGGAGTACGTCTTAAATAAGAAGCGCTTAATGATACAGCTCTTACCGACACCGGCTCCACCCAAAATCACTAGCCTTATGCGCTCGAAATCTGACATTTTCATTTAACCCGTCCCGTCGGCGCTGCTCGCTTGAAGGCGCTCCTTAGGTCCGCGTGTGTTTCAGCAACTCCTTCCGGGACCTGGGGACGTCCGCTCCACGAGGGGATCCGAAGCGTTGGGCGCTGTAGAAGGATTGAGTGCCAACCGGTGACAGTGTCACCGTTTCCGCTGTTTTCTGCTCGGTTTACTCCAGCATTTGGTCCACGGCGAGAGGCTCCGGGCTCCCGGGGCGTTTTGTCCTTTGCGCGGTGCTAGCGCCCGACGGCAATGACATCAATCCTGTCAATGTTTAACGTGTCGCTTTCCACCGGTGGTCCCACACTGGCAATAGAAGAACAGAGAAGGAATCGGGAAAAAATGAAGTCAAACATACGGGAGTTATCAACATCAACGTAGAATGGGATTATTTGCTCAATCCGTGCACTGAATGGCTGAATGGCCAATATGTGGGTCGGTTCGAACGCATGCATATTCAACGGGATGTAACCCACGTTTGGCCGCACCCGACCAGATGGTGTTTCACACACATTTGAGGGTACCCACTTATTGCTACAAAAACTGCTCGGCAAATCCGGATCTTCGCGCCAGGTTACCGTCTTGATTTGTCCGACCGTCTTCGCCTTAGTCGGAAAGGCTATCCGACCGACAATTCAGACGAACAGTTTAGTGGGTCCGAGCTGGGTCCGTGATTTGGGCGGTACTTAGGAGAGCCACAACTGCTCACTGTTTTGCGCACTCGGGCCCCCCTCGAGGGACGATTATCACTTCACTAAACTCATCTTCAAAGCGATTTCCGAGTGAATCAACGTTGGATTTTGAAACTCTAATTTGTATTTGCATTACGCTACGCCATTTTACAAGGCGTCCGACAAGGCGAACAGTCGATCGAACCGTCGGAACGGTTGGAATTTCGGTTTCGTTTCACCATTTTGGGTTTTTGGGGTTTAAAAGTTGGTTCGAAACGGTTGCTGTGCCCCAAAACTAACTCCAAAGAAAATTGCAGCATGGCCGGAATTTTCTATTCAAAACGAAACAATCAAAACGAAAAGGTCAAAGTCTGAGTCCTTGCTGTCTATACGGTGAAACTCGGAACACGCTGATGCTTCGGGTCTTGATTATGCATTAACTTAAATAGTACATTAAAAAAAAAATATAAAAATATTGAGCTTTTGTGGCCGATGTTCCCCAAAAAACGTGACCATTCGGCTGATTGCTTTCAGTAACTCTAAACCAATATCTCCCTCAATTTGTGCGACACAACTCGAAAAGCCGGGTTGGTGGGCAAATTAAAAGGCTAAATGCTCGTAATATATCTACTCTCATTAGCGACCGAGCCACCTTACCACGGGTGCTCCAACATCAATCAAAGGCCATCCCGTTGCTGGCAGCACGTTTTAATGTAGCTCCTGCTTACCATTCAATTAGTAGTAAATAATATGCGCACCACTAATGACTCGATGTGGGCCCCCCAGTCGGCAGCCGAGCACTTTTGTGGCTAAAATATGGCGGTAAAAGTTAATGACTTGTTGTTGGTATCCTCAATCCGTCAGGTGAACCGAGGCGCACCGCGCAGCGAGCAGAGCTTCGCTGTCCGCCCCCACGAAACCGCACAAACCCACGGGGGGGGTGGCTCTCGGCTACTAATTTCTAAGTTTATATCAACCAACTACTGGCCGCCGACTTTAGCGAACATTGTTCAAAACTACAAGCAGTTCGATCGTCTGAAGCGGTGGGCATTATGCGGGGGGTATCGAATAAAATTTGCCATTTGACCCGGGACGTCCCAATGATCCTAGGCATTAACGAGGACAACGGAAACGTGCAGGAGATGCAGGATCCGACCTTAAATATCTATCGGTTCGTTGAGCTTTTGCTCATTAGAGAAATATGTATATTAGCCCACGTTGTAGTCACACCGTTGACCGCAAGCGAACCAATGATTTTCCGCTTCACCGACACAGCGCCGTGGTGAGAATAAATTCCTGTGGCCCGACCGCACAGATTAGGCTCGTTAAGCAACAGCTCGTGTCGGGCATCGGGAAGCTGAGGCTCCGCACACACTTTGTTAATACCTTTCGACGAATTCGCTTTCATGCATCGAAAGATGCCACGCTGGACAGGACGCTGACTCCCCTTCTCCCGCCTCGCATAAGCCGTGGCATTGCCAAAGGACACACCGTAATTAATAGGGCATCTTGTGGCCACGATGACCTCCGCAGTGAGGGCCATCTTCCGCGTGACATCTGTCAGCGGAACACTTAATAGGATAAGCTAAGTAGTGACAGAGCGGTTACATGGAAATCGTAATGGAAAAATATGTTTACGAATCTCGCGGCCATTTCACCACGAGATGGTTGAGTGTTTTCTTGGGGCAACAAAATGGCAACTATTGACCGCACGGACAAATGAACAATCAACGACAAAGTTTTGCGGGAAAATTCTATAAAGTTAGTCCCTCACCTCGCCCACTCTACTAAACCATGGTCGGTGACTGCACAATTCGGCCATCGACGCATATCTGTTGTCCGGAGGCAGTGTTGCGGAAATGATCAACTTTGTACTGGAATTAACGCTGGCACGCTGGCCGCAGGCAACGAACTTGAATCGCGATATCAATCACGGGAGCGGAATAATTGTCGTTTTCAACCAAAACATAACTTCAACAGCGGCCGTCCGCGATGCTGCCATGTTTACGACAGTTATCGAAATTTGATTTCACGTTTCGTTTAGGCTCTTTGTTGATGGACAATCTGCTGAAACAAACTATGGAAGCGGAAATCGCGATGTTGATGAATCAAATACCAATTATTAGCCATTAAATGTGATATTTCGACGAATGTGAAACATCGTTGCAGTTTTGGTTTGGCGGTAAATGAGAATCCGTTTGATCCGTTATTAATGCGTTAAATAATGGATGATAAATTGAAAATGTTGGAAATGATATGATTCAAACAATGCTCATAATTTAAGGGAAATGTGAGGGAAATAGTTCGCTTTTTTGGTGTCCCATAATTGATGCCGAAACAAATTATTTGTCCGAACTTCCGAAACAGTACAACACGAACGAAATGTAACGAAATCTTCCCGTTTCTAGAGTCAGTGATGTGGGACGATAAAATAAGGATACAAGAACGCTGTTCGCGATAGACCTTGGGTTGAGCGTGGGGTGGACGCCATCGACCTTACAGATGGCGTGCGCTACCGAGAAATGTTGTCTGATTGGTTCATCGACGAAATTGAAGCTGAAAACTTTGACGAGCTGGACCACTCTATTTTTACAATACAAATGATTCCAAAACAGAGATTGACGGTAAGGAACGGTCGATTGGTGCCTAGAATTTCGTTAGCAATGAATGGTTTATCATGTGGACTTGTTAATACTTGATGAAAGTCCCAATTTCATGCCGTTCAATTCACCACGGAATAGACGAAGGACACTACTGAAGGACACAAAACCAGATACAGTTTTTCCAAAAAAACGTTCTAAAAATCTCCACTTCCGTTTGCTTCAATGCCAAATTTGGTCCATAACTATTAGTCAAACAGACGTGCAATGTTTTTTTTTCGGGAAACGAAAAGGTTCATCGTAAACATGGTCACAAAAGCGCCAGTTCTCCGTATGTTCTCCGTAATTGTATCAACAAAACTGTGGCATCAGACATTACATTAATTAAAAAATAAGCTGCTTGGTTCATAAAGCTTACCTAGAACGTATACAGGAATGCAGCCCGAATATTGCAGTTCGCCCGAAACCCCCAAATGCCATTTTCCCAGCTCGTTGCTACCATGGTCATAACTCGGCCGCGCCAGACGACGACGGAACACACTCCGGCAAACGGAAGATAATGAGAAAACACACAAGAGTGCCGCCGTATTCCTGTGCCGTGTAGGAAACGAAACAGTTCACGGTTTGTGCCACTCAACACTTAATTAAACCGTCAAGTGGGGCCTCTACAGTGCGCACCGTTTAGCAACCAACGTTGCGTACCGGGACCGACAGAACCCACAGAGACCCCATTTCCAGATCAGCAGCGCGTTCCATTTCGCTGGGACGATGGTTTGCACGGTTTTTTTTTCGACTGTCAAAATGCGCAACATTAGCCAAATTCACAAATGAGCATCCAGGAGTTCGGAGAGGTCCATAAACTTCACAGAGAACCCCTTTCTACGCTTAGTTTAAAGGGTCTACTGTGTATGCTGAATACATTCCATAGGTCCTAGGTCGGAGTTTTTTACAATAAACATTTCATTCTATTTAACTTGCGAAAACTTTCAGCTTCAGGATTTGAAAGTTAACATTTGGCTAATATTTTTGCCTTCATACTAATTTTTAAAGAGTTCCATAATACTAGGATGTTCATTAAGTTTTGCGGGTCGATACCAAAGAGCGCTGCAACGAGCCTAATTTTTTTTTCGTTATATTGGTACACTGTTCAAATGAACGTATGTGAAGTTTCATTTCAATCGGTTACTTAATTTTTTTTACAAGCTGTTGAATATTGGCTTGTCACAGTTTTTTTTACAGCTGGTATGACGTCATCATTTGATGAAAAACATTTTCCGCGCACGATTTTTTAAATCTGCGAACAGATGGAAGTCGCTAAGGGCCAAATCTGGTGAATAGGGTGGGTACTCCAACAATTCGAACTTTAATTAATGGATTTTTGCCATTTTCAAAATGCTCTTGTGACAGGGTTCATAGCCCCGGTGAAAGAGGATGTTTTTCTTCTTTAAACCGGGTCTTTTTTCACCAATTTTCACTTTCAATAGGTCTAGAGTATTATAATAATAATCAAAATTTATTTTTTCTACTAGTTTACTAGTAATCCGCTAACAAAATTTCATTCGCATTCCACAAAACTGATGCTAACATCTTTTTAGGCAATTTCTAGACGAACTCGTTTCGGAACCGAAGAAAACGGTTCACAGCACTCCTTAGCCTGTTGTTTTGGTTCAAGATCATACACCCAAGTCTTATCCACAGTGATGATTCGGTGCACAAAATCCACTTTATCCTATCAAAAACGCTTTAAAACATTTGATGGATGAACATACAAACATGAAAGATGGATTCGAAAGCGAAAAGAAGATGGATTTAGCGAAATGCGGCACCCATTTTGCAACCAGCTTCTAGGAACTTAAAACTTCAGTCAAATTATTGGGTTTATTCCTCAATGAGATGGCTAGGCCTTATATTAAATCTCTGTAATTGATTCGACGATTTTCCAATACGACATCCTGAATTATTCTACGATTTCAGGCATTGTGTCTGTTTTTTGGCCTTTTTCACATGGATCGCCTTGAAGGCTAGTACGACAACGTTTAAGCTCCGAAACCCCCTTTAACCCTCTAATTAAAGGCGAAGAGTCCTTTCGTTCATAAATCTCCTTTGCTTTTAAACCTTCCAAAAATAAAAATTCAATCACTCCACGATGCTTGATTTTTTCCATTGTAAAAAATAATTTGGCACGTCGATACTAAATGACTTCTAGAAAAATAATTAAGAGACCGATTTAAATGAAACTTCGCATACGTTCATATAAAGAGTATATCAATATAACAACAAAAATTAGGCTCATAGCAGTGCCTTTTGTTGCCGACCATTCGAACTTAATGAACACCCTAGTATATTTACTCTGTCATCCTTCTGTGCGGTCGGGAATTGTAGCATCATTGGCGGACCTTCTTAAATCATGTTTTTATGTACTCAGAAACATTTCGTATTAAATCTCTTCGAACAACACTTGAGTCGTTTCGTTAAACGCACACAACTCAGTATGAGTTATTAATTCGAATTAATTCGATTGTTCTTTCGCACCGAGGGAAGCGCATAGAAGAGAACTAAATCGTTTGGAAACACTCCGACACCACTATCAGTCCCATCTTGACTATCCATTACTTACAGGACGCCAGGGCTTCACTCACTCAAGCTCCAGTGGGTTCGGTAAGTATGGCCGTCAATTACTCGACCCACCCCGTCCACCGTCTCCTGATGTCGCCATCGCCACCGGCATCCCTATCGTCTTCCGGTGGCCACAATGATTTATCGACATTATCATGCTAAGACGTAAAAAAACGTAGAACAATCCCGTTCGTTAACACGTACACACACACCGGCGATTCCTGTGCCACATTAGGGAAACCTAAACACCTTCCACGTTAGCTATTTCTGTGCCAAAAGACCAATTATTACATGCTTCATCAACAATAACAAGGCACACCATTTATCTCGCCGTCGCCCGGGAGTTTCCTTCGCGGGTCCTTCAACAAACATAAAACTAGGTCAGCGTCAGTGGAGAAAAAAAGCTGCCATTCTCGCATTCTCTTCCAACCTGCTACTTGTTTGTTGGTTCTTCGTGGCACAATGTTTTGCATCGGTGGAAACTACCCACCACTGCGATCATCTTCATCATCATCATTAGCAGTGTTCGGATTTCTCTCAGGTCTCAGGTTCTTTCTGAAATATGCAACGGACAATTACAAGCTATGCTTTAAGCACACCGAACCGATGTACTTTGTTTGCATTTACCGACGGATGTTTCTACGAAAAGGGATACTTGCGTCACGCATTCCATTTTCGCCAGGAAGTTGAACAAATTTGCGTGCGGTACGGTATTCTTGTTGCAATTCTTCAACAAATTACTACATTCCCGTGCGTTTTCGGGCAAAATTCACATACAATCCGATACTACGTCAAGCAGTCCTCGCTTCTTATAAACACAGCCTGGACGAAACACTCCACATTCTATCGATCTACCGAAGAATGTCAGGTCATAAAATTCTCGTAATCCAACCTTTCACCAACGAATCAGTTCTCAAACTTCCCCCGAAAAAAAGGCCGGCCGAAAAAAAGCTTTATAGCGACCCACGTTGTAACGAGGGTGGACATCAAGGAGACTCTCTCGCTCTCTCTCTCTCGCTCCGGCCGGCGCTAAGGTTCGTTGGCTTGGGGAAGCTTTTCCAAACATAAATTCGACGCTTTACCGCATTGATCTTTCCACCGTTCAACCCGCGTCTCACTCTTTCTCTCGGAAGTCTCAACCCGACCCTCTCGGGAAGCCGCCCCGGCGCGGAGCCTTTTATTTGTGATTCAATAAACGTGAGCATAAGCGGGGCGCACGGGCACGCAGTGTCCTCGCCCCGACTGCCATCATAACAAGCCGGCGTGGGGTTCGTCATTAAAATGAAAAGTATCCTGTATCAGGCCGCCCCGATCTGAAATATAAAACATCGACCTTCTTTAACGCACCACCGCCGCCGACGCCGCCTGATTGCACGGCGCAGAAAGTTATCGGACGCAGACCGGCAACTGCCGGAAGTTACGCCGCTGGTAAGTTTCGTGTTATGTGCGTAACCTTCGCAAAACGGACGTGCCGCTGTGCGACACCGGCGGCTCACGCGGTGGATGCCACCGGTTACATCGCCTAGCGCCTAGCCACCTGACATGCCGAACACACTTGATTGTGCGGCAAACCACACACACGCACGCCGACACCATTCGGTTTTAGTATCTCCAGGACACCTTACCACGTGAGGCATTCTGCCAACAATTTATTGGCGCACACGGGGCACACATCTTAGCGCTGCCCATAAATGCAAACATAAATGGCACCTCACAACTGATGCGGAGGGCCGTTCTAGAGAACAAATTTTCGGCACCGGAAATTGCTAATGAATCGCCGGATGTCGGAATTCCCGGCATCGGACGGCCACATTCCATAGCGGAGCAATAAAGCTTTGCTGCCGTTTCGCGAAACGAATAACATTAAGGACCCGGTTTTTATGTATTTTGGCCGGCAACCTTTGTGTTGTGCCCTGTGCTTACACGTAGTCCCCCGGTCCGTTTGTTCTTTTCCCCGAACTTGCTGTCCGCCGGTGGCTGGGGCTTAAATTGAATTCTTGGATCAAACTTGAACCGAAGCCGAACTCGGGATCGAAATTGCATTCGTCATCAGCCAGCGGTCAGCAAATATGTTTATGAAAACATCATCGGAACCATGCTCGGTCTTTAAAACTTTTAAAGACCAGTTTTGTCCACTTCCTTCACCCATTGTGTTCTGCTACCCGATTGTTGTGGGCCACTTTAAAACACCCGTTCACCAGCGCAAACGATACCGTCGACGGGCACAGGATCGCTTACGTGAGACTGATTTCCAACAGTGATGTCGCCAAAAGCGAAACCCTCTCCGAGCCCTCCACTCTCTATCGGGACACTTGGGCTGGCTTGGTAATAATTAAATTAAATTTTATACATTCCCATCACGATCGCGGGGCGCGAACGCCGGCGAGCGATTCTTCCATCCAGTCGGCCGATCGAAACCACTTCCGCCCATTAGCAACTTATCTCAGACGCAATTCCGTCCCGTGTGCGTCAAACGGCGGATTTATTGGATTGGGCGGTCCACGTTTTTCGGAACGCGTGGCGCATCCTTGTTGCCCGCGTGGTTAATGAAGCGGCGCAATAAACGATAACGTAGATTGTTGCATTCGTATAATATGGTAATTTATGCAAAGCAGAGCGCACCAGGCCAGAGAGAGAGAGTGAAACACAGCGCACTGGAATCACAATAATCACAACAAATGTCGTTAATGGTGAGGCGGCCCTCTCACCCGAGAGCCTGCGCCGCCCGCTGTCCGAGGCGAAAACGATGAATTTTCGGTTCGCACAGTTCGTCCTTAAATGGGATGAAATTATGTTGCGTTAAACAGCGGCCGGCCGTGACGTTCGATGAGTTTCTAGGTTAAAATGTGAACATTACGTTCACGCTCCGTTCCATCACCGCGTGGTGCTAATGGGAATTCAAATCTCCTTTCATCCAATTTGCATTTCAATCCATAAACGGTCGGTGGCGAAAATTCATCGCTCGTAACATGATTGGCTGAAAATCTGCTTTACTTGCGTTGATGTGCGGACTGCTGTGTGCGCTGTGAAGGAACTGCTATTAACCACTTCAGTACGTGCAACAAAACGAACCGACTGCCATTCCGGTGCTCTGCGTAACCTTTTTCCCGGTGGCTGTTGAACTTTTCTTCAACTTCAAAGTTGCCGCCCTTCTAAGGACGCCATAAAACAGTCAAGCCCGGAGCCAAGGGGAAAACCTGCCACAGTAGCGACAGCATAAACCACCAGTGCGTCTACTTTGGCCTATGTTTGGTTATTAAATTTCATAACTTTCTCAGCTTGGCAAATTTAATAATTACAAGTATCGGCCATCTGTTTGATGCAACAACAACTTTCTCTCCAACACACAACATGGTGCAGAAAAAATGTGGCTAGAAATTTGGCGAAAATCTCTTTAATTACCCGGTGAGCCTCAAATTGGAGTCCAACTTCACGAGTCAACCCGCACGGGGTGGGCAGCCAAAGTTATCAGACAAACAGAAAATGCTGAATGCCTTTAAATGAAAACAACGCTGCAATAATGAGAAACAACATGGCACAGACAGCATTCGCCCTGTGGCCCCGATCGAATGAATAAATTTAAATGAAATGTTTACTGTCGTTCGTCCAAAAAAATATGGAGCCTCGAGCGTTCCCGTTTGAGTGTTTACACTCCGCGTAGGCCACACATCCTTCATACATTTTTGATTATTTACGTTTCAAGCAGTTTGCGCAAACAGTGGAAACGATTTTATGTCGACTTCAAATCGGAGCAGGTTAAGGTCCCCTCGAGACGATCGCGAAGCTGCGTCAACTTCCTGGCCACAATTATGTAAAACAATTATGTAACGATGCACGGTGCAGAAGATGCCCGGATAAAGGAAAAACGGCACATTTGCATCCGAAGCCCAATTTCTTTCTCCATTACACACCGCAAATTAGTGCCGTAGATTCTTCCATTACATCCGCGCGTCCCTGCAGCTGCAGGGTGGCAGTGAGTAATTTCCCTCCCCGGGGGGAAAGGTAAGTCACCATCCTTTTTGGTCCTGCAACCAACGGCTGTCCTTCCCCTCGGTGCTCAGTTTGTGTCGTGCCAAGGAAGGTAGAACGCCTACGGAATACCGGGAACCATTATGCAACGAATCGCAGTCAGCCCTTCTCGGACAAAAAAACTACCTTGTGCGGGATGCAAAAACAAAACCATTACACCGGCCGTGTCAGGAACAATTATTCCGCGACCGACAGTGGCCAGTGGTGCTCCGGCCCGTTTGGGTCGCCAGGGTCTGCGTGCATACTTTACGAAGGTAGGGAGCGCCACAAACTTCTTGAATAATATTGCTAAAACTTTTAAAACTTCCCACCAACACGCTTAAAATGTCAGCCGTCGAGTTTTTGTTTTGTTTTTCTGATGCTTCTTTGTTTCCTTCGGAAAAGCCAGGCCAGCCAATTTGTCAACGCTCGTTAGCCGAAGCAGTGTCACACACCGAGTTTGGG
>NC_071285.1:36258554-36275522 GCF_943735745.2 Anopheles bellator
TTGGGTTGTCCACTGTCGCATAATTGATCATGGCCCCTAGCCGGGCCGGGACCAACCACTAACCCCCCCTGCACCCCCATGCATAATTTGCTCCGGAACCAGTCCACCACAGACCGCAGTGACGGAGGTGGTGTCGGGGGCCAAATTAGTAACTTCTTCACCTAAAACCACTGCTCATCATCAAGTCACATGAACCGAGTACGCCGACGTGTATAAATCTGTGTCCCTTCCGGTTACGAGATACGGCCATCGTCGGCAGCGTCTTTAATTGGTTTCCAATCACAACTCGTTAAAGCAGATCGTCCTCGGCACACACATAGACGGACCACAATTTTCCTAGAACCGGTCGGCAGAGATTAATCCCGTTCAGGGTAGAATTCACTTACTTCGGGGCTCGGTGACGTTCCTCTGTGGGGGCTCGTTGCTGACGCTTGTTGCCGGTTTCTTTCGGCCTCAACGCTTTGCTGCCAGGACGACACACATGCCAGGGCACGTTACGGCCTCTCTCGTTTATCTACCGGTCTCCGGAGTTCACGATACTCATCGGCCACTCACTATTTCTGCCGGGGGCCCCTCCGATATCCTGTCTTTCGCACACAGAAACCCACACACTCGTCGGCCGGTTTCCACTATCAAGCACACTATCTTCCTTTTTTTTTGGGGCGCCTTCCGTGCACCACAAACCACCCCGGTAAGGGCGTCACACCTCTCTGTGCGACCCGGGGACGAAATAGAGCGGAAAAAAATGGATGAAACCGCAATTACTACACTCTGTCACAGGGGTCGGCCCACCGATGCCGTATAGGGTTGAACCACGGTAGACACACGGGCTTTGCCCTTGGATAAGCACCGCATCGAGTAGACTGGGAGTGAAGCTGTGACGTACCGTGGCAAATAGTATCCCGACACCTCCGTAGCTCCCGCGGTACACTGCCGAGACGCCGTTCCTGGCGATTCCTGGAACGACCCCAAAACACAGGACACACGTTACACAACACACCACACGCTGCCGCCTTCGGGTGGGGGTGGGGGCTCTCAAATACCAAACAATGTTATCTCGTACCCGTGCCCGACACCAGGACTTGTCAGGTACTTGTAAAGCGGGGGGGGCACACACAGGCGCACGCTACGAGTTACACACTCTCCTCGCTGGCTGACAAAAGGACGGACGGTTGCCCCCGGGGCCGGAACAGAACTTCGCAACACACGGAGGTCACTGAGGACCGAACAGTGGGGATAGAGCCACGGCTCCAGGACTCCCTCGGTTCCAGGACTGTATGAGTGCCCTATTGACGGGGACGATCGACGACACGACGCGGACACAACGCGGAGAGAGATGCTTCGAACCGTTCGCAGCGATGTTGTGTGAGGCTCTGCTAAGGCCGTGGCGCGAACAGACGGACTCGAGCGTGCCGTATCTCGTCCACTCGTCCTACCGACAGGATCTTCGGTAGTCGCCGGCAAGTTCGGTTCGCGCTACGAAGCGACTGCCAACTGAAGGCGTCTCCATGGCAACGCGGACGACGCCTCGACTCGACTTGCACCGTAAGCGTTTCAGCATACGATCCGACTTGGAGTTGATTTAATTTCCCATTTCGATGGCCCCCCCAATTGCGAACGCGAACGTCCCGGAGTCCCCTTTGGACACCTGTGGGGCACGGGACTATCTTTATTAGTTCGATGGCCGTCAGTTCCAAATTACCGACTCCGTTGCCGACTACTCCGTCCGGACCAGAGCATTATTCTTTCGATTGAAACTTCCTCAAATTGGGGGGTTAGGGGGAAAATCGGTTCCGGAAGCCGCGATTGAGGTCCGGTTCCCCATCGTTCGTGGTTCCGAAGTTCCCCGTCGGGGAGGAGAAAATCCGAGCGAAACTGCGCCCCGCGTATGCGCATCTCCACCTCGGGGTCTCGTAACAACGCCCGATCTCTCGGTGGCCGAGCGCGCCGTTGTAACACAGCACCAACTCCGACGTTCGGGCAGGACATTGTTCGAAGGCGCACGTAGTTTTTTTTTTTTGCTTCCTTCCCGGTGGCACTCCTGTTTTCCTGGCGTACACTCTCGAATTACTACGCACCCGGTCGCACAGATTCTGGTTGGGGCGGGCGACGTGGCGAAAAGCATGTTTACCGAGCATACCGGAGGTCTTTGGCCGCCAGACGCCAGCACGCCGCACAAAGGCAGGCGACACGCTGCTGTCCTAGCGTCCACTTCCGGACAGCGCGTCCGGTCCGTCGGGGCGCCCTCGGCACAACAATTGCACTCGTCGGAATCTATTCCATTCGGTCGAGCGGAACGGATTCGTTCATGTTTCAACGGATCTTTAACGCGCCCTATTTTGCGCTCCGCTCTCGTCCGCACTTTTCATTTTGAAATATGAAATATTTTCCGTCTGGAATGCGGCGGCACCCGGCCCGGTCAGCAGGATTCGTTCGTTCGTTCGTTCGTATCGAACCGCCGATCCCAGGAAGAGTGGGGCAGGAAGTTTACCCCGTCGGAGGAAACGGAGCCTTGCGGAACGGAAGTGTACGTTTGCAGTGCGAACCGAAACGGGGATACCCCCACCCCCCCCCCATTCCGGCCCGGCCCGAAGATAATTTGATGTCAACGCTCGTCTTGCGTCCTGGAGCCGCTTGATCGAATTCCATTACCGAAACTCCAGGAACGGCGGATGTCGACCGTGCGGCGCTGGCCGAAGGGCAGCCCCTGACCGGACCGGATCTTTACTTTTCATCACTTCATCAATACCAGTACAGTCGATCAGCAACCTCCGGCAGTTCCAGTTGGCCGACGAGAGTACCGATTAACGCCACAAATTCACTTTTCGCCACATCCTGCTTCCGGGCCCAAATTTGGTCCACGTCCGCGCTTCTGCCACGTTGCCAGCAGACCGGATGCGCAGGACTTCTATTGCCAACAAACCCACGACAACATCCTGAAGCGTGGACCTACAATTCTTCCGTGCTCGCTTTAAGTTCAAGCACCGTTCGAAACTTTGCCAGCCGTCAGCAAACTTGAAACTCTAGTTCTCTAGGTACGGCAACTCGGCAACGCAACATCCGGCAGTCAAACTGGCGGCGGTGGGAAAGGTTTCAAAGAAAATGTACCAACACGTGACGCCCGCAAGGAACGGACGTGTCAGCAGCAGGACGTGTGGACGGGTTTACTTCAACGGCTGGTGCAAGAAATTAATAAAACGACCCGTTCTTTGGTGTGCACCGTGTCGGAGTGTCCCAACGCAAATCGCTTTCTAAAGTGAGCCCGAAACAGGGGAAAAATTTTAACCGATTTTTTTTGGGCCACTCGTTCCCTTTCCGCGCAGATAATTATATAGGAAAAGGTCTGTTCCAGAAAGATAACGTTCAAAGGGAAACTTCCTTTTTTGCCTCGCTCTCGGTAGTGCCCAAAGACATGGGCCGAAGATGGGATAGTGTGAAGTTTGTACCGGCGCAACACGATTTTTTTTAATTAAAAAGACGACCATCTCTGAGCGGATGCCGGACAACCATCGATTTCGCTTGTTCCTTGTTTCGCTATCAGTTTTCCGACTTGCAAAGTTTCGGTCCACTATGCATCGCTGTAATAATCAGAACTTGCTCTTCACAGGTTAACTACCAACAGTGCTGTAAAGTGTAGAAATTCGGTAAGCTGTGGGGCTCCGTTGATACACCACTTTGTCAACAACTTGTACACGAACTCAGTATCCGTCTCGACTCGGCTTAAAAAACTAATTTAGTTTTATTCGTTACACCAATTCATTATCTCTGTTGCTGACCTCCCCAGCATTCTCGACATTCTTCAGATGCAAGATGCTGATGCTGCCTTCTTGAGGTGCTGGAACGTGACACATTTCCGTGAACGAACGAACGTGTCGTGTCGAAAGCTTCATCTTACCCTAACTTCTCAATGTTCAACCATCAAACCGGTGTAGGCAGTACAGTGAAAGAAACTTTCGACAGCCATTTGCTAGTAATTAATTTATTATCGATTAGCAAAGTACCACTGGGCAAAGGTTCTCTGGGGGCTTCTTTCTTCGCTCAATCGCCTGGTAAACGGTTTTCTTCTGAAGCCCCCAAAAGCATCCCTAGGGATGCATCATTTATGCTGCTGCTTATGCCCAACGACTTAAAGTAGGTGTAATGTTGAACAAACGAAGCGTCCTTTTTCTTAAAGATACCCCTAATACCCGTTAGAGATAAATAATCAAACGAATTTGTGGAGGTTCTAATTCAATTCCAGCATTTAAGATACGACCAAGAATTGCATAACCACACACCGATATCGGCGTTTATGGATTTGTGCTAACGAGTCCTCTTTTTTTATGGGAAAGCCATTGGGGCAGGATTCCCAACGGTGGTGTTGCGATCATTGAAAGCGTCAACCATCATAAATGTTGAGAACGGCTTCAGCGAATCCCCTTCCTTATATCTTGTCGAGTGGAGCGTGCGTAGTTCAAATCGTTCAAATTATACCTTCTAACCCAACGCAGCGTTCCAGAAATCATTCCTCCGGCGGAACGTGATTGACAATTTGACACTCCTCCAACAGGAGTAGGGCTCAGAACGCACTTCAAAGCACACTCCTGGCACCGAATGTGATTGATACGTGCGCACTTTGAACTTCACACCCACTGCAACATTGTTTCAATCGTTTACGACATCGCACTCATTCTCAAGGGTGAGCAGTTCCCATCGTCCGGGTTCCGTTTCAGGTTTTCGAACAAACTGGAATTTTTCTTTGTAAATGTGGAAAACTCTGTCACATTTCCTAAATTGATACTTTCATCACAACCGCACAGTGCTGTACTAAATCTGAAGTGCTTGTTATTCGGCTGCCTCACAGCCGGCCCTAGCTTTCATGCTGGCTGTCACGCTTCAAGGAAGCATTTTCACACATCGTCAACTCAAGCGAACAGCGGTCCGATCACATTGTTGCACCCGATCACATTATTCCACTCGAGCATGTACTCTATTGCCTGCGTAAGTCAGCGCCCCGGCATGTTGCTCGTTGGCCGGACTGAACTTTCGACCTCGATGCGAAGCTTACGAAAATCGGTGAGTCCGATCCCTTCGGAGCTCCTGCCGTGGCGAGTAAAGCACGGATTCAATCAGAATTCCTACTTATGAGTCATCGATTTCGGATAACCATCAATCAATCATTCGAAGCTTACCCTTTTATTATGGAATTGCGGAGCAATGCTTTGATGGCTGGCCCCACGCTGGCTTGCGTCGTATTGCATAACTTCCAGGTCGAAGCAGTGCGTTACACAATCAATTATCCCTTCAAACATCACCCAGGTCTAGAACGCCAACAATCGCACCTAATGGAAACGGAAAACTTCGGCCAAAGCCATTTCAAAGAGGTCCTTGATGTGCTGAAAGTTTGCACACATCGGATGTGAGCCAAGCGCTTGAAAGATGCACGTCAATGACGAATTTAAAATTCCACTGCATAACAAGAACAAACGACTCAAGCAAAGAACAAAGGTCCCGTTCGGTGTGTTCTTTCACTGTACACAATCCGGAAGATGTGTGCATAATATCGAGTGCCTTTCGGTGGTCGATCATGGGCACAACGTTGAGAGTTGTGCCCATCTTTGAGGGAAATGTTCACAAATCCAATTCCAATCACTGTAACATGTTCGATGTCATAAGCAATGGATACAATGTAGCCCGTCACATCCATTGTGACATGGAATTCATTTAGTTAACTACCCATATCCAGGTCCAGGAGGTAGCAGAGCAGTATGGTGTAAACACCGGCACGAGCAGCGGCTGTTGACAAGAGGGTCAAACACGAAATATACGGTGAGCGGTAAACGTTGTCCGCTTCAAAAACTATTGCACTCGACTTTGATGTCTCTTCGGCAATATGTTCCAATGATTTGTGGGCCTTGGACATCAAAGCGATGTTGGGGCGTCAACAGGAATTCAACGGTTCTGCTTTAAAGCCACATAAGCTTACCTAACCGAGCTTTAAAAGGAACCACCACTCCGGGGAACCACTTCGCGACCCGGACAAAGCATCTAGCGGACATAGTGGAAACATATTTTTTCGGATGCTCACATAAATTAAGCCTACCCCTTTTCCCATGACGCTTATCATGAGCGCCTTTGCATAATATTCATTATAATGTCAGAACTTTCTTCACACGGGCCTTCGCAGGCTTTGTCGCGGCTCGCGTACCTTGTTTATCGATTCTTCCGTCGAACCCGCCCGTCTTGGTCGATCATTTCTTATGGCACCGTCCAGGCCAGGTACCGGATACCGGATGTAACATCTCGCGAGTAACCTTTCAACAACGCCACTCCACATGCCCCATCATCGCGGCCTCTGAACTACGCGAAACGCTATTTTTACACCAGCCTAACAAATAACGAAGCGATTATGCACAGTCCTGCCCAGCTTAACCCAGAAACGCGCTCTACCATTTCACACCGCTTCCCGCGGGGCACCGGCAGGACACCAGGTCCTTGGCGAGCAGGTTTTCGATAACGTGAGCAGCGTTTTTTTATAGCATGCGAGGGAGTCACGTGTGCGAGTTTTAATTAGAATCCTCCAATCTATTCTCTTTGAGTGCCCACGAAGGAGGAAGGCTTGTCATCGTTGTCAATTTCGTGACGAACAAATAGGGGAAAAAAAGTCATAAACACGGGGGTATGTTTTGTGTGAGTCAGTGAAAATCATTAGCCATCTTTAATAGGTAAGTCCAAAAAGAACTGCTACACGAAGCTAAGTTAGTTCTGAGTATAAATCATGTGTTCAACTACAACAAATATTCTCTGCATCAAGTTTCTCTTATCAAAGATTCGATTCGCTCACAAATTAGTATGTACAGTAACGACTAACGGCTGCAACAGTAATAATGGTTAAGAATATCAATATTTGTAAGAATGGCAGGTTCCGTTGACGGCGCCAGCGAACCATCGCTCGCCTATCGCCGATACGGTTGCTTAGAGTATCGTCCCCGGTCGTTCTCGTTCTTCAGAGTGGTGAAGTAACTGTACACGACGATCCACATGTACACGTAAACCACTGCGAACGAAAACGAGGAACCAATGAGTAGCGAACGCCATCATCGCCTTCTGCATGTCTCCGGCATCAAACACTCACCGACGGATATCAGTCCTATCACGATCCAGAGCGTTCCTCCAAGCACATAACCGTCGATGAAATACACCACCGCATTATAGATAACGCTAATCAGCAGGCCAATCGCGAGCATTAATCCCAGCACCACCCAAGGCATCATGAAAATGTGGTTTTTCTGCAATGAATAATCATCAAACGTACACGCTTTTATTCGCGGGCTGCGTTAACACTCTATTCCATTTACCTTTACGACTCCCAATATCATCAGCAGCGAGATCAGTATGGTCATGACCAGATTCAGCGCGTAGATTATTTTGACCACGTTCTGTGGCAGCCAGTCCATCAGGATTGTTTTGAAGTCGATTCTCACGGTGAAGATCAGAATGATCGAAATGATCGAAAGAATGATGCCGAGCACGCCGGAAGTTATCGACCCATTCCGCAGCGAGTAGCACCGGCAGCATGAGTTTACCAACGGTTGCGCCATCGTCGTTGCTTGGTCCCTTGTATCCTCTCAAATTAGTTCTGTAAAAGTCAAAACGGTGTAAGTCGCCCTTAAAAAATGTTTTTTGTGTCTGCACCTCAATGAATTGAATATAGCTTAAGCCATTTTGCTTAGTTGAGAAATCATCAGCAATAAATGAATGGGGAATTTAAACCAATTCTAATCTATTTTCTTGAACCGCTTTATGTTGGGTTGCACGAGGCACATGCATTTACACGACCTTTTGGAAACCTCTGAACATTTATATCCTTCGCCCTCTCTGGCATTCTCTCTGGCATTTATATCCTTCGCCAATTTATCATCCTTGTTCTTCTTAAAATGCCGTAAAAATACGAGCACAAATGGAAGGAAGGAAACTTAAAACTAACAGTGCAGTAGAATGCATTTAAAACTAACAATGCAAAAACTCGGACTGCCTTCAAGGGGAATATTGCATAATGGAGCAGAGATGGACTTAGGAACCGCAGGAAGCACCACAACGCTTTCTAAAAACGGCACCAGAATCAGAATTGAAATTTCTAGCCAATGCAAAGTTTTGTAAAATGGACCACATTGAGTCTGTGAGCATTTCTCCGTTCTTTTAATGTTTTCACACTGCATGTTAATTAGGTTACCCACCAGCCCACTATTTGAACCCGAAGGCGCAGTTGGAATTTATCATAAATGTGCCAAAAATGTGTACTTCCTTGATTTTTTAAATGATAATGCTGGAAAGTGGAAGAATGCAAACCAACATACGGCATTAGTTGCTGCCGCAACGATTCAACGAGTTTTGGAGAGAGCATAACATTCTATCAAGAAGTTACTTCCCCCATTTATTTAAGTAATATTGTTGGACCTGATTCAATGTTCTGTTGCTGTGGAGTAATGATATACATTTTTTAAAACCAATAATTCGAAAGATCTACATTAATAAGAAGTAAAAATCACAAAAACATGCTCAATTATTGTTTCGGCATGCTATTCGACGGCATGCTATTCGGCATGCTATACATGGCACAAGCTGGAGGTCACATGTGTTTCTAATTTTAGACCTTTTATGCTGCAGATGTGTGGCTTTCCAAGATGCGAAAAAATATTTTAACATAAATATCACAAAATCGCCTTTCGAATGTAAAAATCAAGTTCTCTCTGAGTTTTGCTGTGTATTTTGAATTAGTGTGCTCATCTCATCGATCATCCAGTTTGATTTATCGTAACCACCCACAAACGCCTTTAGGCCCCGTTCACACCGTTCACCGATCGCGCAGCATGTGCGCGAATATGCTGGGCCACAGAATTGGGCCAAGTTGTTTTTGGATTGGCCTCCAAAAAGTGGTCGCGACGGTCGGCTCAACCCGCATGTGTTCGCAACTTTACGACGAATATAAACAAAAATTTCAAGATCATCCGAAGCCGAAGCATCAGCCGCGCGTCGGTAGTTGTGTGCGATTGTTCCGACCTCCCTCGACAACATCACCAATACACGGCGCAACAAGCGATCGCGCTTGGTACGCATACTCAGGCTTTGGGTGGAACGAAACGAAACCCTTCAATGACTTCAGGTGTTTGATGTAACTTGCAGGTGTACGGTGAATTAAAATTATCGGAAGACTGTACTGGAGTTTGGAGCATAAATGTAATCACTTAATTTTCAAAACTCAGATCCACTTCACTGTTGACCGCTTGAAAGCCGTTGTTTCTTCAAGCCCATGGGAGGCGCATACGCCGCCCGGAACCGCTCGACTGCTGGCAGAGAAAAGTGAAATTCTAGAGCATAGCTCTGGGGCACCCTTTCACAACACCAAACCAAACCAACCTTCCGATCAAGAATAAGCCGATTTTCGGTGCCTTTGCTCGCCTTTCTTCTTCCGCTGGGCTAAAAATAATTTCGAACGCTACATGCACTGCTTCAAATGGCCTAACGAGGGTTTTTTTTTCCTCGCAACGTTCCACCAACTACGCCACCGAACAAACGGTAAAATTGATCCTCGTTTATGCGGGTCGCTGCTGCTCGGCTCTCGGATGGTCGAATAAACATAAAGCGTCGGCTGGCGGCGTCTAACGCATCCGATCCGGTTGCAAAAGAAAGCACATACACACCGAGGCGCAGTCGTGGCTGCTTGCTGGGAAAAAGTATGTCACCACGCACCCGATGTACCGATGCGAAAGATGCACTCCGCGACGGCCTAGTTTCAAAGTGTCCTCTGCAACCTACGACAATTCACCGACGCGTGACACTTGCCTTAACGACCTCGATACGGAGCCGACAGAACGGTCGGATACCCAGCACACCACTAGTCTGCCCGAAACTGGACCCCGTTTTTATGGTTAATATCAATCAAACTGCACACGAAACTGCAGCACAACACTTTGACCCGCACGGACCGAATACGGGTTCGCGATTGATTCGCGTGCTGGCTATGCGCAATGCGCAAGCTGCGCCGTGCTCTTGACGCGCGAGCCGGACGCAGACCTTTTCACGAACCCAACACAGATACGGATGATGGGGCCGCGCGCTTAGAACCATCCGTATCACCTCGGAGCGCGGGTTGCACGGTCCGGACTCGCCTACGCGAATGGGCGGCCGGCGGTGGGCGGGTGTTCCACGCATATGTATTCGTGTGCGCACATGTTACTCGCACGATTATTATTCGATGCTTACGCCATTCTCGTTCGAACGCCGCGCGCAGACCGCGAACGGGGTTGTAGTATTTTTACATGACGGTTAAAAAGTGCACCGGGAACCCGCGGTATGGTTTCCTTTCAAAGCCATTAACTCAACGCTATCGACTTCAAAGCGTCTCATAAACCATGCTGCTTGACCTCATTGCCTTCTTTTAATTAAAACAGAAAGTTACTTGTAAACGAAGTGATCTTTAAACTGTGCGATCTTGGAACTTGGAACTCTGGGAACGTTGCTACATTTGTTTGAATTGAGGGCATTTTTCACATTCCGCAGGGCAATGGGCCATCGGAACCGATGACATCATCGGATGCTGAAATCCATGAAACAGTGTCTGATTATGCACACAATCAGCAATTTTATTGAACACCACTGTTGGAGTAGATTTAACATATTTTTTTCATTGGCAGAGAAGTACCGCTAATCGTATTCATTATCTCTTTTGTGTGATTTATGGTCCTGTTTTCTCCCTTTCAGTTTACAACAATAAATGGTGCAAATCAGTTTCAAACATCCATCCGAAGAATTACAAAATTATTTAAGGCAAAATTATTAAATTGAATAAGGAAAGCTTTTGGCCGCAATGTGCAGCATAGTTAATCGACTTAGACTTAAACTTATCGACTTAAATTACTATCTGATTGAAGGTCCTTGCAAATATTTCATCAATGTTTCGCGCAAAACTCACTGGGCGCCTCCATAACTCGTTTCAGAACACTTTCCACAGACCCTTTCTAACTACTCCAATATTGCTAGATTATACGAAGGCCTGCCGGTAGGATGGTAATATGGTTGAAAGGCGTACATTTTGCATGAGCTGCAGGTGATCCTCGGCAAAGTTTCATTCATTTGCATTAATTTGAATGGCATGACAACCGGGTCATGTTAATTAAATTCCAATCATTCGTGGCCGCCCTGCACCGCCACGGCGCGTGTGAGTAGAAGTTGGTTGTTTTTAATTACAAGTACACCGCTCACTCGCTTATCCTTTTCATCACTCCCTTTGCTGCAACCCTTTCTCGTCCGGGCACATCCGGTCGAAGGAAAACAGGAACTGGCACATTGACATTAATTATGACGCTATTATTGCGAATTGTCACATACAATCTCACGGTCGGGCGCCCCGAACGAATGGTTCAAAGGGCACCGGGCCGATGGTAACGGTGCCGTGTATCGCTTCACGTTTCGGTTTTGCCGTTTTATACCATCGCAAAACAATGCCCATGAATCACACGGTGCATCCGGTGCAATAAAAGGAGTGCGCTTCACTTTACGCGAATGTGCCAGCATCAGCACGCTCGGGAAGCAATCGAACTCAGGGCGGGCATAAATACTCCTCGTTCGATCCGCGCCGTGAGATCCACATTCGCAAGGACTTACCGTTTTTGCTAAGCATCATGCTGGGGCTGAGGACACGGAACGTTTCTTGATGCGCCTGCTGATGCCATACTGATGCCATGCATGGCAGTGCCGTTTCAGCAAAAAAAAACAGAATATAGTGAGCCAAAGTTGGCCAAAAACAGAACCGGAACGGCTACGAGTTCGTTACGAAGGTAATCCTAGATTGAAGTCCTTCGTTGAGCTGCGTGCCCCGTCAAGCGTGTTCCTTATCGCTCCGCTCAACTATTGCTCGCGCCATTGTAGAGCCGGCAAACGGCAAACAAATTGATACAACATTATACACATTTCATCGGCAATGAGCGAGCTTCCGGCGTTCGGCAAAGGCTCGGACTGTTGATGCAAAGTTATCCTGACAACAGCAGCACCAACTTATCACCCGAGTTATCGAAGGCGATGGAAAAGTTTTAATTAGACGCTTACCACCTACAGGAGTTGCGCCTTCGTGGAAATGGCGGCTTCCGTCCCGGAACGGGACGGAATGAAAAGCGTGTTACCCTGGGCGACACCCTGGCCGAATTGTGCAGCCCTGCGTTTTCAGCACGACATTGCCGTTGCCTACCGTGCATTCGAAAGTCGGAAGCGGAAGCCCAAAAACCTCTGCGACGTCGTACGACGGTTTGACGGAAGACTGGGCCCCAATTTCCTTTCACACCGTGAGCAAAGTTTTGTTTTCCCAGCATCGCCGGGTTTCCGGTTTCCGTCGGTGCGTAAATTGTCGTGATCCCGGGCTGGAATCGTTTCGTGCTAATGGCTTTCACTATCATCGAACCGGCTACAGCAGCCCGGCTGGTCGGTTGCACTTGTTGCGAATGCTAATTAACAATTAGCCCTGGCCGGCCAAATCGTTCACTGGCACAAATCGGCTCCACCGGGACCTGACTTTCGTTTTGACGTTGACGTTTATTGGTCGCCCATTTTCCACTCATCGAAGCGTAAATTGTTAATTAATACCTACAGCAACAAAGGCTGCCGGTTGAGGGTGTGTGGCATGGAAACTGCAACAGCCACTGTTAACCCGGTGCAGTACGCGCCCGATAGGAGCTACCGAGAGCTTCGCAATGATCAATGCCGCAAATGCTCATCGACATGCACCAGCTCAGCTCGTATCCTTATTCACACGGAGCATGGTGCTGCAGCCTTGTAGTAGTGGATCATGCTCCCGGGAAGTTACTGAATATCTGTGTAACCGACTACAGACCGAGTTCATGGAAAACATGACTCCACAGTCTTTCGTCGGAACTTGTAGTTATTGTCGGAACGGCAAAATCAGGGTGCAGTTTTCCGTATTTCTGTTGTGACTCTTGCTTTCTTCCATTCCTTGTAACATCCTTGTAGGACATGCAGTAATAAAACATGTGCACGTACTACTTTTTCCGTATGCATGAAGTGGCTGTGGTAAAATTTCAAGAATCCAAATATTGCTCTGTGGTCTCATTCTACATTCTCGGCCCAATGAGTGGAGAGTTTCTTCATAGTGTTTTGTGTTTCTTTTTAATATTTTTATGCAACAAATCTATTCAAAAAAATATTATCTGAATCTGAAATGCATCGGGTAACTGATTGAAGCTTCTTGTGAAAACAACTGCTGATTTATATCATTTATTTGGATTGGTTTGCAATTTGAAACTGAGGATTGCCTTTGTCAATCTCTATCCCCAAACGAGGTTCTTAGGTGGCGCAGGCGACACGACAATGTACGCCCAGTACCGGCGTCCCGGCCCAACAGGTTGCGTGGTTCGACTCTCCCACACACGGTTGCCACGTGACTCGTGGTTTTGTAGCATTCGCCCTTTCTTCTCGCATTATTTCATCCAATCCACCAAGCATAAAGCATCCACCAGCTGCACTTCCGGATGAAACATTGTTTCCGAAACATGTTGCAACCGGTATGGATTGTAAAAAAAACGGGAACGCACTAAAAGGAAATGTCCTAGCATCACGCAGAGTCCATATGTCGGTGGCCGGGGCGAATGCAACTAAACTCGGATAAATTTGTAGCAACAATGTTCCAGTTACCGGGAATCAATATGTATGCATTGCACATAAAAATTCGCTTCAATGCCCGTCATTACTGCCCCGCCGTCGAGCAGAATATGTTTCGCTCACTGCTCACTGCTGGTCCGTGTTGGGAAATGAAATCAAAGCGCACGCTGTGCCATTCCGAGCCGGCCCGACCGTTTTTCACGGCACTTGCACGTCCATCGAGATAGCCGGCACCAGAAGCAAGACGGGCGGCCATCACCAGCATCAAACGATTTGTTTTTCGCTGTAACGCTCCTAACGCCCGATGGGGCCCAACAGGAACCGAGCTTAGGCTAAGCGAAGCGTTTACGGAGCACACTTGCGTTTATAGGAAAGTTATTAATCCATTCCATTGAATGCTGTCGATACTTTCCGGTTCCCGGTTCCGGTCCGGTTTGCTGGGCCGGGCTTGGTTCACTCTCGGACCGGCCAAAGCACGCCACGGACCGAACAGCCGAAAGTAGTCTTTCCGGGCGAAGCCTGCAGGAAAATTCGAACAATCATTAAACGGAGCACGGTTGGTCCGATGCTCGGTTGGTGCACACGATATGAAACGACGCCTCATGTCGACGCCCCACATGCTGCACCATGGGAGGTTGTTTTACCAAACCGAAACCGGACCTGCTGATGGCAGATTTAGTGTTAAACAAAATATAAGACATTCCCATGGCGGTGTGTTGGGTGTGGCGGTTAGTTACCTAGTCGTGCTGTAGTCGAAGTTTAGATTGTTCCGGAGAAGAGATCACAAGAATTCACAATTATAACATGTTTAACACATTTTCTAAAACAGTCGCAGTCATAACGGTATTTTTTCATTAATGGTAAGAGTGATTGCATATTAGTGCGAATATTTTCCCTTGCTTCGTTCGTTAATTGTGTGCAAAAAAAAGGAATTCAAACGAAATTCGCCATTTCTCGACCAGCGATAGCTATTGCCCAAAACTCCAAACTCAATTACTGATCAGCCCTCATCGGATCGGCCGGGCGCTTAGGAATTGGGTCGATCGGATGCAGTGTCCTATCGATGCAGTGTTTGACTCACCGTCCAAAACGGTCAAACGGCATGCACGTGCTTACATCGGGTTCCTAACATGGGCCGCATACTTCATAAACATAAAAGAGTATCGTTAACATCGTTTTATCCGGAGCTTGATCTGTTTTGTCACAAAATATGAAGCAATTGCTCCTGCAGTGCAACACGGTAGCAAACTCTTGGCTACAGCGGCACCCGGTGACCTAATACTACAGGACTAACGATTAAGGGTTGGAGCAGTGGGTAACATGGGCAACACTGCACAGCACAATAAACTTTAATTAACGATCATATCATTGAAAGCTCCACTTCCGGGTGCAGCGTTCGGGCCAATCAAATCATTACGTTTCTTCTATGCCAAATCTATGCCGGCGTTGACCCATAAAACAATCGTAAATATTCACGAGCCACCGGTGAGTCTGCTGCCGATAAAATGTTTAACACTAACAAATCAAGTTTTTCAAAGTTATTCTTCACTCAGCCTTATCTCGCAGACTCGCCTGAATGGTACTAACTCGAACGAGGAATGGGGTGGAAAATACAAAATTATTGAACATATCTGCAGGGCATCAACACGAAACGGGTGTTCGCATTTGGTTTTTCGCCAAACGCTCATCCTTGCGTTGGATTACTCAACTGCATAAAGCCGGACTATGCCTTTTTGCTTTTCATATTGTATCCACCCATCCATTGTAATTTATATGTTGTAGGTAAGCTGTTGTGGTTTTGTAAAACAAATATAACCCAACCCAATCAATACAATCAGCCAAATAACTAGCGTAACGCAAACACGAGTTCGTTCAATGTGCAAACGCAATCTCTTGATCAACATGAACAATGAATCAACAGTAGAGTTTTATGTTTTTGCCATGAATAATCAATACGACCCTCTTGGCGCCGGGTTTCAAATGACATTTCAAACAATAGTAAACCACTGAACAATTCAGTAAAACTATTATCATTACCAGGGTGAAGAATTTTTTTACGACTGTAAACCCGCAAACGGGTAACATGCAAATCAGGAATCAAACCCCTTTGCCCCATGCACCACGTTGGTGGTGTTTGATATGAGGTCAAACTAATAGCAGACAATCCGCAGACGATTGGTGAAATAAACTTCGAAAACACCGGAAATCCTGGCCAGTGCTTCGTTCCATTGTTCTCGCCCAAATTCGGGTCACTCGGAAGTTCGGACGAGCGTTTTGCATACAGTTCTTTACGCTCTCTATTTTATGTAAAAAAAATGGGGCGAAAGTATAGAAAAACATAGGATGATATACAATTTTTTATATCTTAAATAGTAACCGTGCGAAGGTGCAATAAATCTGTTAAAAGTATCAAAAAGATTGAAAAAAGTCAACAGTCTGTTGAATGTAAAAACTACGATACTTACACGAAATCTATTGACGACTCTTACGGGGATATAATGTAATGTAAATCTTACCAAAAATTCTCAAAACATTACTCGTTAATCAATTAATATGCGCCAACACTCAGCTTATTGGTTTCTCTCTCTTTTGTTTTTGTAACTGTAATAAGAAGAACTGACAAAAAATTATTCTAAGTTTACTGTTAATCACCAGTTTACGTCAATGTAACTCGTTCTATACACTCCATATACTCACCAAATAGTATGTTGATAAATAATTAAAGCAAAACATACACCATTTAAGCGTGAACAATATTCCTTTTCGGTTCGTTCGTGACTTTCATCATCTGTAACGGGATGCGGCGTCCAAAAATAAAACAACTGCGAGCTTTAATCAGACGGCTTAATAAATGAAACATTGACAGTCTTCCATGATAAATGTTGGTGATTTGCATACAGCCTTAACAATCACCTGTCTAGCGCTCGATGGTAAATCAAATGAAATTCGATACAGATTCATTGTTTTGATGTGCAATTATGTTTGTCATCATTACAAATATCGCCGTACCGCATCGCCTGCTGATCCGGAAAATCGCTGCCAACGAACTCGTCCGGCATTACTAATGTGGAAAAATGGAGCACATAAAGTGCCGAACATGAGGATGGAGCGACTCAACTGTTGAGCTTTTCTCATTTATGGATGCTACTTTACATCGACACAAAGCGTATGAATAATTTGGGCTCCTCGACAATGGGTGGTTTTGAAAAGACATTAAGAAATTAATTTCATAAGTATTCTAACCAGCTTATCTAATAACCGCCAGCCAGGCCTGGCTTTACAATTCACCCTTCAGAGCAGAGTTGTTTAATGTGAAGCATT
>NC_071285.1:36280522-36313073 GCF_943735745.2 Anopheles bellator
GCTTTCATGTGTTTCCTTCACTTTGTTGCTTTGGTGCCCCATTATGCACCACCGCAGCATACGAGGACATATAAATCTTCGAATTTTTAGACTGCCGCTGTAATGCTCCATTTACGGAGCATTGTCCTTTTGGAAGGTTTCCAAAACCAACGTCGGCATGGCGCACAGATCGACGGCTTCCTTTGTCGCAACGAACCGGACCGCTAGGCCGGGAGACTGAATTTCCCGGGACAACCACTGCGCCAGGCTCCAAAAGTTCGAACTTGTCTGAAGCCGTCTAATATAAGAAAGCGGAAGCAATTCGGGCATAATTTGCTCACTTGGCTGATTGGTGTGGCAAAATTCGGGTTTTGATCAGGTTGTATTCTATTTTTAAACTCACACAGAATGATTGCACATAACCTATTACATTAAAATTGCATATCTACCGAATTCATTTTTATTGTGGTCATCACAACCTGTTTCACTACACCGTTATTGAAAAACGAATGAAAAGATGCGAATCGATTTCCTGTTTTAGCTCTTGGATGAACTTTCCTAGTTTTTTAATAGGTCAATCACAAACACTGAATCATTTTGTTAAATGGTTCGAGATTTCGCCCATTAGGTGGAATTTAAACGGGAGTGCATTTCACCAACGCTCAGCACGCAGCCAACTACCAGTGCAGGCGCAGCCAACGTAAACGTCATCATCGCCGATCGTAAACATTACGTGGTGTTTGTCACATATCTCACACACATTACGTCGAATGCGTGAGCGTGTGCGTGAGAATACGCACGCACACTACGTTACACTACAAATGTGGTTATCTCGCTCTAGCGTCGGATGTCCCTTTCCCGTTCGTAAGTCATAGAGAAAAACCAGGGACCGGGAACGCCGGGTCGAAACGTCTGACGTTTGAGACTGGCCAAAAAGTAAACAATATATTTTCCAGACTCTTAAAACTTTCAAACAATCAAACAAACAGTCCTAAAATAACCTGAACCTCCAATCTGTTCACAGTGGCCAAAGCGCATTTGTCGCGTACGATTTGCAACGTCCTAACCGCACTGCTCGTAGTACTGTTCCTGCCCACTAATCGGTTCGAGATAACAGATAACTCACTCACCATGGCTGACGTCGACGCCCAGTTCGTTCAGCAGTCGAACGATTTCGCCGTTCAACTGTACAAGGTGAGTCACAGATCCCGTGTTTCCCAATGCCGGTGACTCAGATAAGGTTGCGTTCATGGTCCTCCTACATTTTTCCCCAAACACAGCAAGTGAGCTCGAAAAGTGTCGGAGAAAATGTGGTCATCTCGCCGTTTTCGGTCAGTGCGTGCCTTTCGCTGGTGGCCCAGGGAGCGGCTGGTCTCACGGCGGACGAGCTATTTGGTGGCCTGCGCTACGGAAAAGCCGACCGCAAGCAGCAGGTTGCTGAGTCGTACCGACGGCTGATGGAGCGCTTATCGACCGATAAAACGATGAATGTGGCCAACAAAGTGTACGTCATGGAAAAGTACAAAGTAAAGAGCTCGTTCAATGCGGTCGCCGCCGATAGTTTCAAATCGGAAGCGCAAGAGCTTAACTTTGCCCAGAATGTGGCCGCGGCGAAAACAATCAACGGGTGGGTCGAAGGAAAAACGAACAACAAAATTAAGGATCTCATCGCACCCGATGTGCTGGATGATCTGACGCGTATGGTGCTGGTCAACGCGGTTCATTTCAAGGGCACCTGGACCTACCAATTCAATCCCGCCTCGACCCGCCCGATGCCGTTCTGGTTGAGCGCAACGGAGTCACGCGAAGTGCCGATGATGAACATCAAGAAACACTTTGCGTACAACAACTTCGAGGATAAAGGATTCTCCGCCCTGGAGCTTACGTACAGCGGAAGCGACGTGACCATGCTGGTGCTGCTGCCGAATGAACGCACTGGCCTGGCAGCGCTGGAAGCGCAACTTCCGAGCCTTAATCTAGCCGAGCTCGCCTCCCAGATGCACAAGCAGGAAGTGGAGGTCTTTCTGCCCAAGTTCAAGATCGAATTCTCTCTCGATCTTAATGACGATCTGACCGAGGTAACTGGTTGCCGTTGATCGGGTTTTGCACAAATAGCTACGATTCTGGTTTTCCTCCTCTCACAGCTCGGCATGGGTCGAATGTTTACTGATGCGGCCGAATTTCCCGATTTACTCGAAGCGAACGAACCACTGAAGGTCTCCAAAGTAATACACAAGGCGTTCATTGAAGTCAATGAAGAGGGAACCGAAGCGGCTGCCGCTACCGGTAAGTGTCACAAGTGTACCCCCCTCGCTCACCACCCTGCCACCCATCTCCATCATCTCAATACCCGCGCGGTCCCTGGGGCTCTCTTACACCGTTTTTGGTTGCATTTTGTAGCGGCTGTGGCGCGTGTTAAACGATCTATCCAACACACAGTAAAAGTGCGAGTCGATCATCCGTTCTTGTACCTGCTGCTGACGGGCACTCCAAAGCAAGCAGCATTCGTTGGACGTGTCGCACAACCTCCCGCGACCGTTACGCCGGTCGCGAGCCGCGATGAGTTGTAGTTTAAAAGTATTGTTCTGTATTGAGCCCACGGCGAAGCACCGATAGAGTGAAACAGATGCTAAGAAGCCCATGTGGCCGTGTAAACAAACTCGTTCGATTCACACACGCACATCAATCGGACACGCATTTTCGTTCACGCCAAACTTGCGCTGTCGGCAGCACGACCAGCATTTTGATCGATTTTGCTTTTTCTCTTCTCCATCCGATAACACCATGTGACACGATAAAATGCTACCGATTCGACGACAGGCATGGTGATGATGTTGCGCTGCCTTCCGATGCATCCCTACTTCACGGTCGACCACCCCTTCGTGTACTTTCTGAAGCATCAGCAACAGATCTACTTTGTGGGCCGCATGGCGAAAGTCGAATCGTAATGCTCTGCGGCACCCGAAACGGTCATACCAGCGAAGATCTGTTTCACGCTCGCCACGGGTTATGATATTGTATTATTTTAAACAATCAAAGAAACAATAAAATAACCTCGCTGTTTTACACAAAACACTTCCGCGTTTGATCCGCCACAGCATGTTTGATTCGAAGTGTATAGGTAACACGAACTAGCGAAGATTTTGAGCTATTACTCACTCCTACAAATAACATGTAAAGGCAACATTTGCCTAAACACTTGAATCAGTTGCACCTGAATCAATATCAACAGCGGTTTATTTTTGGGCACCCTTATCGCCCTGTGGTGTTAACCTAATCCTCGTCTGTTTCACCGACCAGCTCCTTTTTTTGCTTACGCCCAGAACTGCAATCTTATCTCAAAAGCATAATCCTTTTGCCAGTTCACACAACTCTTTCCAGAAAGCGCTATCTTTTAAAGACATATGTTTAAACTATGTCCAAAAGTAGCTCGCTAATTAATCGACATGTCTTGCAGAGTAGACAATCGACAGCATCGACAACAATACGCAATTGGTCGTTTACAATTTGGACCAGTTCAGAGATAACCAGATACCAGATTTTTGGGGTAGTCTCATCTTGGTTTGTTCGAAGTCTAATGTGCTGAGTTTCGTTTTGTGAGTGCATCATTCTTTAGCTAATTAGGAACTCCTAGCACACCTACCGAGTTTTCCGAGGAATTCTAATTTTGGCGCATGTGAGTGAGATCATTCTTTTCATCGAACCTGTTAAACGGTGCTGGGAAAGATCTTGTGGTCTACGCGGCACACAAATCTCACCGAGTAAAGTAAACAAATAATTGCTTTTCATGACACCACTTTAAGCACCCCAAACATGCCGGGCTACTTAAAGAATAATTATCGGTTCTTTATACCACCTGTCTCGTCGTGTCGTGTAGCCTAAGACGGCCAATATTTCGTCAATATTCGACTGCAGCAATTATTGTAAAGTCACCCTTCACAAATTTTGCCATGATCCGTAATCTTCTATCACTAAAATCCCTACAATAAATTGTTTTCTTCTAGGAACGGTTATGATGGCTTATTGCATGATCATCTCTGAACCACTTACGTTCAAGGCAGATCATCCGTTTGTTTATGCATTACTTTCGCGTGAAAAAGGCGTTTATTTCGTTGGCAAAATGTCGAAATCAACTTAAATGTTACAAAAGCTTGTTTAATAATACCAACTAACGTTACCTCACGGAGTCATTACAAGTGCTGGTCCGGATATTTAAATTATGCCATTAGGCGGAAAAGTTGCCAGAAAATATACATCCACACAACATTGCTATTGATCAACGTAAATTTTAAAGGAAAACAGAACTCTGAAATAGGACCAAACATATGAGGCTATATCCCAGTAATTATTTTTGTCGTCATCTTTTCATAATATCAACAAACTATCTGAACATGTTCATACTCATAATATCGATACAAGTGGTTTCGACACCAATCGTATCATTATTCTAAATCAAACACGAAATATCATTGTTGCATAATTCCTACCATAAACTGTTTTCTTTTAGGAATGTTTGTGATGGCATGCAGTATGATTATCTCTGAGCCACTTACGTTCAAGGCAGATCATCCGTTTGTTTATGCGTTACTTTCACGTGAAAAGGGCGTTTATTTCGTGGGTAAAATGTCAAAATCTACCTAGAGGGGGTTGCGCTTCATCAAAGTTACAAACATTGGCACAGATTCTTAGTACTGCGGAGCAAACAGGAATAGAACACAGGTTATAGGTTATAGGACAGGGACAGGTTATGGGGCAGCACAAGTTCCTTAAGGTGTATTTAAATAACCAAATACAGTATTGAAAGTGCCTTATAATTTAAACTTCAACAGCTTTATGGAATAGACGCAAACGTGTGTGGCTGTGGCACACGCGTGTAGCTGCGATATACCGATTGTTTGTAGTGTTGTCATATTTTACAATATCAATAAACTATCAAAACTAGTATATTTTTGAGTTTTGATTATTTTCAAATAAGCTTATTTCCTATGTATATCCGAAATGTCTAAGCAAAGAAATAATAACACTCAAAATATTTTCAAACTACAAATTGTATTTGACTTACTTACTGTTCCTAAGAGACTTTTCAGAACATGTTTACTCCGTTGCCCCAAGCTCTTTATGTTTTAAAACAAATTCAATAATATAATTCAGTGCATGGCAATGAGCAACATAGAAGGTTGTTTTGCAAGGTGAGCGTATACTCAAAGTAAGGTCACCAAAAAAATGTGATTGTGTGGGACTCACCTCGAAGGAGACCTAACCATCAACCCACCTACCTTGCTTATCGATCTAAGCCCTTTCGGGGCCACTTTTTCCTGCTCTAGAAAAAGGTAGAGGGTAACCTAGCAAAACTTACCCAATTTGAATTGGATTTTGATTCCCGTCATCGCCAACACGTGTCGCGGACACGACACACGAAACAGGAATCTAAACTATCATAACCAAAAAATAGTTCAAGCTCGGAGGCAACTTACGCAAGTTTATTACCAATTACGCAACGTATCGGCACGTCGATATCGGCGATATCGTATCGGCACCTCAAGACTCACGCGATTGTAACTAGACGGCTTCAAATGTACGTAGCACAATTTAGCACAATGATTTTGGTCCCATGTTTGACCTTTGGTTTGTCAAAGACAGAGGTAAGCAATCGATTCCTGTCCCTATGTACCGTTTAGCGTGAATGTACGAGTTCGTAATTGGCAATAAATTCTACCGCATTCGCGTTAATCCTATTCTGGAAAGCCAACAAGGACAGCTTGCGTACAAAATGTTTGGAGATTCCACTAATGTTTACCTTTTGACTAACGCTATCAAATAACAATCAGGCGAAGAGAAACACGATCGACCAAGACCAGGAATTTTAATTGTACAAAACTGTTCGATGGCGAACATCATATATCAGTTTTTCGTCGTTGAAAAATCTTCGTAGAATATTTACGCACAATACACACAACATAGAATACTTTCTCTCAAAATTGATTGAAAGAGTAGAAGTTCGACAGCTAACTACCATAAATACCAACAACCTAATTGATTTTCTATTTCTTGCGAGCTGGTTACATCATGGAGCCATTAAAGACAAATTTTAATGTGGATGTGACATTCGCAAACCGTGCTTTGAATGCTCTTGAACCATCAAATAAAAAACCAAACATTTATAGCTAACCATTTAACAGGTAGCCGTAATTTCAAACAACCTGTTTTTCGATTCTGAACGGATTGAGAGGACGTAGTTTCTATTAATTCACCGGACTCAATCATTTAGATTGCTCCTATATGCTGCGCGTGACATGCATTCACACACTTTTCACCTTTTTTCTTTCACTTTCCGACAGCGATACAAGTGTTGCTTTTGCAATGTAGAATTGGCGGTTGGACGAAAAATTCATTCTGCAGCGTAAATGAGTTTTCAAACTTCCTCTTGCTCCATTCCGTACGTTATTCTCAGCCGAGGCAAATCAGATTGCATTCCCACGTTCTCCAGCTTGGACTTTGTTTCCAGCGTGTAGTCAACCAGTCCTGTTCCCTGTGTCGTGCGAAAAATGTTAAACACATTTCTTCACTTCAGCAACGTCGCCATTGCGATGTGAACCACTAACGGACTAGTTCCGAATTGATTTTGACCTAAAGCGCGTATGTTGACCAGTAGAAATCGATCAAAATAGATTTACAGTTTAGCCAGATTATAAGGTAAAAAATTGTTTAAAGGGTACGATGAAATATAAACTACCTACCTGATTTATTGTGCTTTGGTGCAATGAAGGAAACACAATGCGGAAATCTATGTTCGGATTGCAAAGAAAGGGACTGACAGAATAATACAAAATTAACTGCTTCATTTAGTTTATTTTCTTCCATTTTTTCTGCCTTTTTAGTACACACAGAAGTCTCCATAACTCGAATTTACATGCGGACCATACTTTCTGAGTGTCTTTGGACCACAAACGAAGACGTTTTTATTAGTAAACTCATAGAAAACCGCGCAAATGTCGTGTAAAGTTTTCCCTTTTACGATTCAGTTGCTGTATAACATGGTTACAAAGTTGACTTTGATTATCCTGCCTCGTGCGTCTTCTTGTTCGTCCGCGGTCTACTATCCCGGCCATGCCTAGCCATCGGGCATTGTGGTCATAAGATTTGTCATAAGACATGACTGTAAACTGCTTAATTCTACTGTGCTTTTACACTTCCTTCTTTGTATTGTTCGGTAATTTACGAGTCTCAAAACACTTCTCACTTCTGCGCTGTCTGTTAAAAGTATTTTTTCATCGTTAAAAAAGATTCGTGGTTATTTATGAAAAATCTGTTAATTTGTTTCTCACATGCACATCTCTAATGAATGCCCGCTCCCCCGAAGAGTATGTTATACCGTCCAACAGTTTCCGAGATTGATTCAACCTGCACTATCCTCAAATTCGATGCTTTTTAAAAGCGCAATTTGGTGTGTAACTGTTTTGCTGTTCCGTTAAACTTATCAGCGCAGACGTCCCCCACTTCATATCCTAAATTTACTTTTGATTCCACACTTTTATTTGAGGGTGTGTACTTGGTCACATTCTCACCTTTCTGTTATTCTGCTTTGCACATGTTTACATTTGCATTTCTATATGACACGTTTGAGATGAGATTTTCGACACTTTATCGATAAGTTATCCTATCCTTCAACGCTAAGTTAAGCAATCGTTTGCTTGAATTGGCCTCGTCTACTCATCTACTCATCCTCTTCAAAAACGCCAAAAACTGTATTTCTTCAAACAAATAAAAATCTACCGACCTAGCCTGTGTCAGACTTACTATCTGTATTAGCAGCTTTTACGTTTTTATGTATCATTTTCTTGTTTCCGTTTAACTTCTTATGCAGAGCTTTTAATTGCAATTCTTTTTACAGTTTGGTTATATTTGGTAATTAGCACATTATATCGAGTTAAAAGCTTTCCGTTCAATTCGCTTGTTAGTAAATTCCAAACACCTTGTATACTTTGGTAAAAATATTTAAAAATATGGTAGAGTGCTCCCTTACTTTAGGTCTGACTTGCGCGTGTCTCGATTTCGGTTGTGCTCACTTGTACTGTTTTAATGCAAAAGTTTCATCATCGGGCTTGGCCCAAACTCCTTGGCACTGTCGTACAAACAACTGCCCTCAAAACATGTTTGGTTGCAAAGATTTCAATAACTTTACTCTATAACGGTAATCTATAACGATTCACTGTTCAACGACATTCTTATCTCTGATGGTGGACTGATGATTATATCTTGAGTTTTAAAGTATCCTATAGCAGCCAAGACGCTTGATTGTGCCTATTTAGAATATCTCGCTATTTTCTTAACTTGCAATCGTTTGAGTTAAAGTTGTTTTTAATGCTTTGGTGACTTGTTAGATATATAGCTAGGAAACGAAATTGAATGCTTAACAAAAGATGCTCTTTTCCTCTGATAGTCTATGAGGTGTTGCTTCAAAAGGATTATTTGGTTAATTCAATCGACTGAAAATTAATTCTTTGTGACTCTGACTTTGTGTAATGCTTTGGCAACATGTTAATTATTGTATATTTAAAATAAAAATATTAATATAAAAACATACGCTAAACTGTTAATAGCAAAATAAATGACACTGAGTTACAGGAAAATAAATAGTACCATACCGTCACATGGTGTTCCTATTTTATGCATTTTTAGTATATTTTTACTAGTAACCTAACACAATGTGATGACCAACCGAAAACGTTAAAAGTATTAATGTTATTTCCCTTTGGCTGAGAAATGTTTTGCTTTGAAAAATGAGTTTAGTTTACACGGCTTTTCACTGCGATTTCATTGCTTAAAAGGATGCCTGACCCGTTCCATTTTTCGTATATGAGTATGATTATGAAGTTGCTCGAAATAAAACACTTCATGCGAAATTGCTTTTCTGTACATTAGTATGTTAACGGTTTTCCTTTGTCCAACGTGGCTTGTCTGAGTATCGGGTAAATCAACGAAAACGTGCACAAAATGACGAATCACGAAGTTGTTTCTAATTCAGCTCTAATCGAGTATAAACTTTGTACTGTTACTGGCTGCTGGTACTGTAAACTATTTCGTGGCTACGAACGCACCAACAATGCAACGCAGTTGTGATTGCATAGGTAATTTACCGATAAATGCATTAGAAGCTATCCCACAAGCTAAGCTCTATTGGTTTGTTTTAATATTGTTCTGATTAATATCAGCTCGGTTTACTATTGTCGCGGTGTTTGAAACAATATACATCAAAAACAAAACTTGAAATGGGTTAATGTTGTTCTGTGTGTTTCTTTGCGGTTTTCTTGAACAAGAACGTGATGATAAACACAGAGAGACACTTGCTGCCAGTCCTATTATATTCTATTGCGCAGGGTGATGGGCTAAATGAATATTAACAAAGCACCGGCCAGGTAACGGTGATGGCACAGCAAGCAGCTTTTACCCACCATCAAAACATCGATGCGTATTGATGAAAAAACATACGTTCATAATGTCTCCAACGCTGGCATTCGCCAGTAGCAGAGCGGTAATCATAATCGGGTCCTCAGATGGTATGGCAACTAAAATTCCTTTTTTTATAAATGGCAGTTTGGGTAAGAATTGCTTTTCAACAGTGATACAATTTAGACTCTTTGAAATACAACTGCATCACACCATCACACATGTTGTTCACTGGATTTGATTAAGATTCTTTTTAAGAATAGGTATTTTTGTTTCATTCAATGTATATACAACCGGTTTGCGGGTTGATGATTTGCTCAAAACTTCAGTTCATACTATCCCACTGCATCTCGTTAGTGGTTTGGCACTCAATGATCGCTTCAGTACACTTCAATGATTGTATAAGAATAAAAGATCGATCTTCACAGCTTTTGCAGCCATTCATACGGTCCTGTTAAACATCGTTATATAAAAATATTAATCAATTTTGTCCATTCTAATTTGTATAGAGTATATAAATAGAATATGTATACCTTAATAATCATGACACATTACGTTTCACACCACGTTACTTCGTTTCGTCACTCTACATCTATGATGTTGAGGTGATGTGATTAATCAGTTTCTAGCGTTTTTGTGTTATCATGTAACAAGATTTGTTCGTTTCACTGATATAGTTTCTTTGTGTTTTGTTACTTTGTGTTTACGATGATTCATTAGTTTTGTGGTGTTACTCTTTGGTTTCTGGTTCGTTTGTTTGTTGGTGTTGCTTGAACGTATTTTCGTTACTCAGTGATTGCCCTGGCCTAATTGTTGATTGTAATTGGTAAGCGATAAATCGTTAAACGTTAGTGAGTTTGTTGCTGATTTCCTACGGTTGCACAAACCAACCCAGTTATTAGTAGAGCCTTTTACTTTAAATGTTGGTGCAAGCGACAATAATCCTTGCACCCTACACATAGCAAGCAATAAAGTACACGCAACGAGTACCATTTACCGTCGGGGTTCCTTGTTGAAAGTTGTTGATTTGAAAATTGGAATCATTTAGACACTAGAATGAGCATAAATAGATTTGACAACTAAAGCACATAAACACACACGCAATTTAAAGTAAGTAACAGGAGAGATATAGAGTACTTATAGTCATAACTGGTACCAGAACACTACGCCTCTACGGTTAAGCCTATTCTCATGAAATTTCCATTTGTTTCCCTCCCTCAGTAATCCCCTGAGAGACTGATAGATGCACAGTGACCAAAAGTCTAGTTCCGACTGCTGAGTGGATTTTCACCTTAGGAAGCACCATAACAGATTCTTATTGGTTTGCATTTTTGCAATGCAGGTGCAAGTCTTCGAAATTACGCACCTCGACCATAGTGTGCAGTACGGAAGACACAAGAGTTCTGTCTGCATGTACATATTCTCCTTTACACAATTGCATTTCGAGTTAAAAATCCTTAAATAATATGTAACAACTACATACACATCCGCTTTGAGGCTTCCTCCGTCACCGAAGGAACCAATGGTGGCCGGCACACGCCGTTACAGGTAAAATAAGTTAAAAGAAAATTTAAAAAATTCGCTAAGATCTCACGAGAGAATAAATAGAAATCGAATAAAATAAACTAAACAAATAAACGAACAAAATTACATCCAAACGATGAGTGTAAGGATGCGACGGAAAATTAACGAGTAGCGAACAATTACCCGATGTACTTCTTTGGCACAGTGTGGTGTGCAGCCGCAGCTGTCGGCCAAACGCCCCTTACACCTCCCAGGGTTTTCCGATCAGCAGCAGCTCTGCGCGAGTCTCTGCCCCACTAACCCACACTGTAGACCGTCAATTCCTGTCCGAAACTTCACTTGCTTGCGCTTGCGTTTGCTGTTGCTGTTGTTGCTGCTGTTGCTGCTGCTGTTGCTGCTGCTGCTGCTGTTGCTGCTGCTGCTGCTGCTGCTGCTGCTGCTGCTGCTGCTGCTGCTGTTGCTGACGCTGCTGATGGTGGTGATGGTGATGATGATGCTTGCGTTTCTCACTCATGTGAAGACGCTTGATATGCTGCTCGAGATTCCATTTACGGCGAAATTTTTTGTAGCAAAACTTACACTGTATCTTTTTCTCCACACCGCACTCGTGGTTCATGTGGCGTAGCATGATGCTACGCGTCGAATACCACTTGCCGCACTTAAGGCAGGGATAGTTCTGTCCATTCTTTCGCCCAATCAGACGAGCCTGATTGAGCTGGCGCTGAGGATCACCGCGACCGTAGAGGTCGTCCGTCAAGGATCCGAAATTGTAATAATCGCTCCACAGCTCTGTAGTTGCATGGAGCCGGTTGTGGAGCAGCATTGGGATTGGAATCGAGCGTGAGAATCAGAAGAAAAAAATAAAAAAGAATATCCGCCTCATTAGCAACCATCACTGTGAATTGGAAATACCAAGCTCTTTGTAGATGCGCTCCGGAAGAAAGAAAAGAAAGTCATTCGCCGAAAGATACACACACATACACACGCACACAACATGATGCATTTTAGGTGCAGCAGGCAAAAAATGAATTATTGCTCTTCTTGATTTGATTTAATACGATCTTAAGTAGGTTAGTTGCTTGTGTTGTTGTAGGTAGAATGTTCTTTAAACTTTTCGTATGCAATGATGTTATGCTAGAGAGGGCATTTGGCGTTAGTGAATTCGTTTTTATGTACATAACAGCACGTTACGCAAAACAAACATACAAACACTTACACACGCAGGCAAAGTTCTAAAAACGAAAAGTTTTTCCAAATGGTTGAATGGAGAAGAAGCAAATGATAAACAAATTGAAACAAAAAGGTTTGCAGTTACGAAACTCTAACCAGTTCACCGCGTTTTGTAATATGTTCGCACTTTATGACATCCTGCAATTCCCTTTCCCGGGCCAGTGGTTGTCCTCGAAAGGGTAAAGTAACGTTTTCATACTTTGTGGCAAACGATAAAAAAAACCACATATAACAAACAAAATGATGATCGAGTTTCTCGTTTGATGATATTGATAGACACTGCATGATCGTGATCGTTGTCCAACCAGTACATGCATCCTACCCCGAAACATAGAAAAGCTTAACGCGAAGACGACACACCCACTATATCAAAGCAACCCTTTTATGTCCTGCCAAAATGTGCGAGAATCTGCAACAGCTGCCTGCTCCGAATCGCCGAAAGTAGATCATGATTTGCACGCAGCCCAAACCTTTGAGCTTGGAATATCCCCGAGTACATAGTCATATCCCATTGAGGCGTTTAAGCGTAACAACGAACATCACTGCACTGTCTCACTCTCAAAACTTGCACGGAACAAACCAAAGATGGAAATGTTTATACCGACGAAGCCGCCGGCTATTTTGTAAGGGTATCGCCAAACAAAAGAGATATTTACGACAATATTGACAGTCACGTTCACTTCCATGGTTTCGGATTGAGTTATGCACAGTTATTTATTTGATTCGATTACAGCTATTACCCAATGAAACTTTCCCTCTACTAGCACTAAAAAGTAATGTATATATAAGTATTGGCGACCGGATGACGAGGTGTACACGTACTGGCATTTACCTGGCTGGTATTGGCAGGTATGCTAGCTACAGTTTAGGTTCATTGCCACTCACAAACGATGCTTTGATATTCCTGGCGGCGTTATGAGTAAAGTGCTGTTGCTATTGGTCTTTGGTCTTTTACTTTGCCAAATCAGATCGCCAACACTCGTGCTCCAATCAATACAACTTCCTGCAAAAAAACATAAATTGTTGAGTTAGTTAACTTTCAACTTCATACATCATGCCGTCAAACTATAAAGAAATACCAAAAAAAACTAACGATTAGATACTTATCGTGTTACAATTCACTTCGTTATGTACATCTCACCTACAAAAAATGTTACAACTTTGAGCAAAGCACCAGAATAAACTTAACTTGGAGGTTACAGCGTAATTTGAATCACCGTGCTGAGCATAACCCGCTGCTTCAAAACGGTGCAAATAGTGAGACATTTTAACAGAGACATAAATAAGACACAACTAATTATCTATAAATCATAGTAACTCTATTTTCCTTCTGCATTCAAACCTCTCACTCGTACGTATTTTCATTGTCCAGTTCGCTAACTGGATCGTTTACTGTCGTCAGCCTAGTTCCTTGAACACTGCGATGCAGAGAGCCGATGCTCCGAGAAAGCTAGTGATAGTCCTGTTGAAAACGCATTGGAACTCTGCAGACGGTTAGTGAATGGTCGCAAACGCATTTTCAACAAACGAGCATTATCTCGACGCTGGAACCTTCGATAAGAAACTATACATTGAGACTCCATTGTTTCATTAAAAAAAGTTTGCATCTCTTTTTAGTGATTATTAGTGGTATTTTCCAACTAAGAATTGCATCTTGGCAATGAATCGCTTTTCAATGTATGGCTGAAGCTGTAATCCTTGAAGTTTATCAACTCATATAAGAGTGCTCATATAGCTATGTGTATTTTATATTTCGTAATTCTATTTTACCCTCGAGGTTGCGTAAACAAAAGTCCATTTTCTTATTTGGTTAAATTCTGAATGCAGTAGCCACTTTAAACTGGTTCGAACTTTCGTAAAGGATATATGCAAAACTGCACGTTGATTGAATCAGTACTCGTTCGATTCGAGCGAAGTTACATTTGTGTGTTTGGTTCTGTTTTATTGTCCTACTCGCCGAACACTGATTGTACAAGTAAAATAAGCCAAATCTCCAAATGCAAGAACAATAACGGAAGCAGCATATGCTGCTCGATGCTGTTATTATCGTTTGAGAGACTTTTAGCATGAAGCTTCTTTAATCCATTGGTATTATACATTTTAATGGCCACGGGAGTCATTTACACTCATAGAAACGAGACTCGATCACTTGATATTGACAATGTATCTAAGAAAATAGACTCAGTAACTCATGTTAGATACCTGCCATCATAGGCTAGAGATCGGCAATATTTTGGATATCAAGTTTTTACAATATCTTGCATGAATTTACGATATCTTTCGCAATGGAGTTCAACTGCACAACATTGGACATAACAGTTTCAAACTACAACTTAGATTGTTAAACGGCATATCTATTTTTCTCCCTTCAATGGAACTTTTTGATTCTCTTGTGGTTCCTTAGTTCTGCGTGTCGTTTCTGTATTGGACAATTTGTAGCCTTAACGTATATCCTTCAACAATACTCTTAGCATCCGTTAGCCTTATGTCTTTCGTTCGTCTTTCCTGTACTCGTAGCTATATCTAATTTGGCTGACTACCCTGTAATAGGGAAGTTATGTTAGGCCAGTCCTACGGTAGTCGCTTCTTACAAAACTATACTTCTACCTTACCCTAACCATAACATTTTTTTCGTTTTTACTCAGTTGATATTACTCCACAACTTTTTACTCCACAAAGTACAATTACCATGCAAGTAGTAACATTCTGTATTTGAATTTACATCCGTAAAAGCATGTGTTTTAATCGGTTTTTGAGAGGTTGTATAAAGCAAAAACGAAATGGCAACAATGTAACGTATTTCTTTTTATCTCTTTCTGAAAACAATTTGAAATACAAATCGAACTGTCATACCTATCAGACGTTTAATAGGTGATCCAAATGACATTGTTTCCGTCTATGGTTACAATCAACGCGTAGAACCTGTTTTACGTATGCCCCCCTTCCTTCATTAGCAAACACAAATTTAACACCTCTAAAGTAGAATTAAGAAACGCCTTCGATCATCTATAGAATCAAAACTAACATTACGCATTAACATTTAAAATTAAGTTTTGCAATCATTAAGTAACCAAAGCATTAAACTATTCTATAAGCTCCAACTAAAAATGTATTCATTTGACAAGCAAATGAAATAGAGCTGTTACAAAACACTGTAGAACAACACAGCTAATGAAACCGATTAATAACACAAAATATGTTGAAATTATGTCTGTAACAAGTTTGATTTTTCTGATTCAACGTCTGCAAATGAAGCAACTGTAATTTTGTGTTGTTGGTTTTCTTTCACAAAACGTTGATTAATGCAAATCCAAACCTCCTTAAAAGATTTGTGCTACAAATGATTGATATTAGTCGCAGCATCAACAGCAGCCATCAACACTGATGCACGTTGGCGAAAAAAGAAAACCTTTTTCTTCTTTCCTTTCTATCTTTGTTGTGACACGCACCTTTTGCGAAACTTCCCAACCGGAGGTAGTTGAAATATAAGTCTTGTTCCTGCATTAGTGCAGTATTCATGTTGTAAACTATCACCGCTGAATGGTTTAAATCGAGAATCTTATACAAAACAAGGTGAAACGACGGCTTACAAGCTCCTATAACGAACGTGCTTATCACTTGGCCTATGCACGCAGCGACATTATTATAATACTCGGAATGAATGATAAAACTTAAAGCTACTAGTAACACTATTGTTAGTACTACGTACAGCTTGCATCAGCCATACGTAGAGTCAAAAAGAATTTAAAAAAAAGAATAATGCTTTTGAAAGATATTGTAAACGATTGTGCGTTTTTTTCTTAACTCATAAATGTTAGAACAAGATCGGTCTGTTAATCACCACAAACCTTGTCTCTGATGTGCTTTACCACAAAAAAGCCTGAGATAATATATCCGAATACAATCGAAAATGCGAGATAAATGCTATCATCGTGTTGTTAAGCAAGTGTTCTAATGCCTGTGCTTGTTAGTCACAACTTCACCTGGGCATCCCTCACATTCAAATGCTCATGTTCATCATAGGGAAATTGTCAATGAAATGGTGAAATTCCAGTAGCCCGTCGCGTCGATGGCGCTCCATATGTTTCGCTAGGTTGCGCCGCTGTGTTACGATCTTGGGGCAGAGTGGGCACTGTGCACCTTTCCCGCACTCTTTCATATGACCTCGCAGGGCGCTTAGTTTTTTATACTTCACGCCACACTGCGGGCAGACGTACCGTGTTAGTCCATCATCCATGATCATTACCTTCGGTTCCAGCATTTCGATGCAATCTACAAATGGAGAAAAAGAGCAAAGCGCCAAATCCATCGTACCACACACAGAATTAGGTAACACATCCGTGTCGCGGGCACCATAGATTTTTAAAAGAGAAAAGAGAAAAAATACAAAAAACTGACCATTAGTATTTGAATAATCCGCTTAGCAGAAGTTAGAAGGAAAAAACATGAAAAGCTAAATTAAATTGCAATTTTGAACACAAGAACATAAATTTGGCTGCTAAAATAAATACTACAGTTCATCAAACAGAAGGTAAACGATAAATAACCTGTTGACGAATATATAGCGAACAAGAGTCCAAACAAAGTCTAAAATCATAATGCCAATTGAAAGTATAGAAAATGAAAGAATTAAAAAAACAGTACAGGACAACAATTATAGTTACCTTCGGACCAAAGCCAAAGACTAAAAGTTCGAGAATAAGGTTACATTCGTAGCTAGAACGAGGCCAAGCTAGAACGGAGCTACAAAAGATGGATAAAAGGATGCAGAAAAGAATAGGAAGAAACAGAACAGCGTACAGAAGAGGAAAAACTTGCTAAAAAAGAGGAGGAAAATAATGGATAATGCATTAAGAGAAAGTAGTCTCATCGCACCTACGGTATCATAATAAAAATTACTTTAATGGCTTGCTGTAACCACAAGGTAAAAGAAGGGCAGAATTTGTATGGCGCACACATTTTACCCTTGCATTGCTAGTTTGGGAATTGTATCATGAATGATCGCTCTTTGATGTAACTGCTTCTGAAGGAACGGTAAAACACATTGCATTTTAAAAAAACTAAATACACAAACATTCTTGTCAAAACTAGTTCGCACAATGTCTAACGTTGCCACATGGCAGTCACTTCTAGAGGAAAATAGTTGAACTAGCATACAGTACTTGTTTGACCTTCACCAACGGTATGTACTACTTACGAGCATCTGATAACCTCTCAAATGCATTATTACACTATTAAACTAAGTAGTAATCGTTCCTGTGCGGTATGTTGCTAGGAGTTGGTTTGAGGCTTCTTGAGAAAAATATGCTAAGAATTCAAAGTACATAATTAATTATTGGTAGGTTACACGTAGCTACGTACATATGGCTTTATTATAGCTTCCTGAAAAAGGATCTAAGCTACATTTGTCAGCCTTTCCTTTTCTAACTTTTATGTCTTTTCCCTTCCACTTATATACAACAGTCCTGGTTGAACTTTATTGATTTCTGTCGTCTACTTCCTTCACGGGATGCTTCTTAATCGAATCATCCCATGAACAATTGTTTTCTTCTCGTTTTTATTAATATCACGCAATACCGTCGTACGGAATCTGCGTCTTTCTTTTGTGTTTCTTTTATTTGTTTTTTTTTGGAATGCGATTGTTACGACCACACAGAGGCATAGGGTTCATTACATGCGGTTGTGTTTGCTACTATAGTGATGCACATTCTTATTTCTATGTTCTATTTCGATACACTATTTAAAGCCTAGTTTACGCTCGCGTGGTCAGTTTCAGTTCAAAACGTGCGGGCTGCGTGTGAACGTGCACTGATGACTAATATGGGACGTTCTCAATAAAACCCCGGGCTCTCCTTGTGCACGTTTAACAGGTGCCTATTCAAGATGAAAGAGTACGAGAATTTCTTATCACACTTCGGACAGGAATAGCGCCGATTTCCGATGCACTCGTTGCGCAGATGACGTAGCAACGAATATTTGATTTTGTATCTGCAAACAAACCAAAACCAACGAAGAATCGTAATACGGCTCCAAGCGACGTGGAGGAGGAGAAGAGAGAAGGAGGATAAAAGAGAAAAGAGAACGAGAAGAAAAGCATGAAAAAGAACACCCCATACGATACACACGAATGGGTAGGTTTGACCGCCGGGAAGTGGCTTATGACAGTGGATTTTGAAGCGGTAGCTCAGAAAAGCGTTTTCTCACAGCTTTTTGTACTCCGAACACCGAATCATCCATTTGCGTCTTCCACCACTGCATTCTCCCTTAGATCAACCACCCAATCGTTGAAAAATGGCCACGTCTTCATTCATACTTCCGATCGCACGTCCCCACCGGACAGTGAAAGTAGCCGTATGCGTCCGGCTGTGCCACCATCAGGGCTATGTCGTCGCTGAGCGTGTTTTGTTGTATCGATTGATTTTCACTAGCCCCCGATGGCAGGTCATCCGACGTGTTAAACGCCTCATCGTGTTCGCCCCGTTTCAAGCATCCGGGGTCCACCGTCTCACTGAGATAATCGTTCCGTACTTGATGCACTACATCATCATCCGTCGAATTGAGTTCTATCTCTTCCTTTACAATGTTTTGCGTATTCGCCAGGCATTCGATTGTTTGTCGATCTGCAAAAGAAAACAGAAAGAATAAGTTAGTGCAAGTCGAAATTTATAAGCACCAATCATAGCTAGGCTATTTCCCGTATGTTCGGTGATTAAACTTTTCCATAGCCCAACAGAAATAGTACCAACAGAAAAAAACTATTAACATAATAGTAATATGAACACTGTTAACGTACTGTAATAAAGATAGATTAGCAATGGGGAAATGGGAAGACCAAGGGATTGTAGGAAAGTATCGATTTCAACACGAAGGATGGTTTATACCCGTACAGAGGTGATGCTGCTTCGAAACTTTTAGTCGTCTCAGGGACATTTCTCATATTGACGAAGAACACAGAACTGACTTTGGTGGCATATTTGTTTCGAAACATTTTACATATTCCATAAGGGGGTGTTTTGGTTTTTGGTTTTGTATTTCATCTTGCATGAACTTTTTTGCACATCATTTTTTTATTTACCTTTTTTCAATATCTCTCGCATTCCTTTTCATTTGCTTTCAGATTCGCACTAACAAAGGTATGTTGTTTACATTTTCATCAAAAAACTTTTCACCATACATTTCATCGGAGCGATCTTGCGCTTTTCTTTTGTGTTTTTATAAATATATGTATACATATATGTATATATATATATTTGCTTTTGCGCTGAATTTAGTTTAATCTTGTGTTCGTTTTTATTGGTCGACTTCGACTAGTGGTGCCGATTTAAATGTCGCTCTCATATCTGTGTTGGTTTGTAGTGTATACATAAATATACACATAAATATAAAAAGTTCACCACTTCATTAATAATTATTTTGCAATTTAGCATTAACCTTCGCGAACTGTACGTTACATTCCCTTACACTCGAATCGTTAATAAACAATAATAATAAACGATCATTAGTTTTGGTATAAAATGTACACGCAATTTCCTCTGTTCCATTCCAACGCAACCGCCATCCAGAGTCTACCATTCAAGGCATTTGTGAGATGTGATTCTATGAATCGCATATTCCACTGTGTTATGTGTCTCGGTGTGTTAGTGAAATTAGTTTACTCTATTTTCCGTGCAATTCGTTATGCGCGCAACGGTCGCTTGTTTAGTGTATAATTACTCGTACTTTACAAAAGATGGTCGCTGTTTAGTGTAACTACTACAAATCGTTCACTACATTGCGTTGCTTTTTCTTCGCAAAAGGTACTCGCGTTTTTTTACGACAGTTTCACTATCGACTTTCCACGACGACTGCCCATGATTTTTTCATTTAGTTTTATGGCAGAATGATGCTTGCAAGCTGCTTTTATCTCTTGTGTGTTTCTGGTAACCTGTGTTGGTGTAGCCCTTTTCAACGTTGATCTACCGTAGACCTGGAGGTTGCGCATTTTCATTGATTTGGTAACTTTGTTATTGGCGTAGTGTGACGACGGCGAACTCGTACATCCCCTTTCACGCACTACTGTTCTTCTAAATCGCAGCAGCTAAGCTAAGAGAAAAGATGAGTGTAACTTGAATTGTTTCATCAGCTGTTTCACACCCACCATCGCCTATCGTGAAATCTATCCTTGCGTCACTAACTCACTTGTTATTCATAATACAGGTGGCTGGTTTTAGTTTGTTGTACAGCTTCTAGAGATCCGATTCGTTGGTTTATGTAGAATGGCGCTACATTCTCAGCTCAGTTTTAAGTAAACATGTCCATTTTCCCTTTCTTCCCTTATGCTCTTTAGTTTGGTTTTACTTTTCCTTCACAATTTTCCCTCTACGCACACAATACACACCAGATCAAGATCAAACATATATTCCTAAAGGAACAGTTAGCCCACCCGGAGGAAAATATCGCTAGGTTACTACTATTTCCCGCGAGTGATATCATAATGTGTGTTCTTGCTATTGAACCATCCAATAGGGGAAAAACAGGCGGAAAACATTGCTCCTTTCTGGACAATTTGGACGAAAGGCGAAAGGAGCACGTTAGGGTACACGTGTAATAATCAAACATTCCCAGCTGTCGAAATGATAAACAATCCCATCTGAAAGATGCAATGGATTCCAACAACCGTTCATCAAGTCAACAAGCATAAAATAGTATTGCAAAAAAAAATTGACCCAAACGAAGCCTAACAAGCTTTGTGTTATGCAAATCAATTTCGATGTCTCCTCCGTTTGCCTCATTTCGCTCCGGCATCCTGGTCGATCAATGCAACGATTTTGTCTTTAGGAATATGTTTTGCATCGTAGTTCGTACGTTTAATGTTTTTCATGTGTATATTTATCTAGATCTGTTTCGCTCGATTCGTTCTTTTTCTCCTGTTGTATTCCATTTTGAATTTTTTATGCTTCCCTGGAACTGCAATATTTTTCTCTCTCTCTTAATATTCATCTTTTCGATAATAACAATAACAATCACAAAAAATCACATCAATATTATCATTCACAGCACAGTTTTTCTCTTCATTTTAATATTTTTCTTCTTCTGCTTCATTGTTCAGTCCTTGCTTAAGGACATGTCGCCTATTGTAACACCTGCTGCGTGCGTGAAATTTCCTCTGCAAATGTTGATTTATGTGCGCGTTTTTCATCGCCCAGCACACCCGGCTACCACAATTAACGTTATGAACACACACGCAAGCAAGCGTAATTACTATACAGAACGATTTGGAAAGTAACCAACATAGTACAAGGAAACATGCGTTCATGCGTTTTGTAGTCCATTCGCAAATGGCAATGTGTGATAAAATCGATAATCTACCATCTGTCCCGCATGAACGGACACCTCCAAAGGCATGTATGCGCACACGGGTGAACATAAATGAAATAACACTGGCGTCGTCCACATGATGCGACCAAAGAAAAGAAGAAAATATTATCGCGAACAATCTCTGTCCACCGTCCTCCTTTTGACGGTATTACCTCAATTAAGTAGCTGCTCCATGGTTATGAATGTAGATCATGGTTCGGGTGAATGTGTGCGCATTCTTGGCTTTTAAGTATGTTTTAAATGTTTGTCCAGTCTAGTGGTGTGTATGTGTTTTGCTCGGCGAAAGAAAGAAAATTATAGTGTGTCCGAAAAGAGAAAAACTCCTGCGCTGCGTACAAACAGCACAGACCAACAAAGCTCATCGTTTTGCTCTATTCGCATTCGCAGCTCAGCACTCCTCGGCTAGTAGAGGTCTGCGTGATTCATCGTTCTTCTGCTCCGAATAAACCAAGCATGTCCGTGTACCCTATCAGGACTACGCCAAACGGTGAACGTTTAAAAACGCGTATGTTCACTTTTGTCTAGTGCTTTTAGTTCATCGTATTATTAATCAGTTGTTTATATTAATTTTACATTTTCAAAGCTTTCATATCTGCGTGCTTGCTATTTGCTGCCCTTTGGACGATTTTTTCGCTCGATATCTATTCGCTCGTTTTTGTGTGAACCGGTAAAACAACTGGGTTGTTAACAGTTTTTGACCCCTTTTTAGTTGAATTTTGTTTCGCGTGTTAGATTCGATCGATTGTACCACACTTGACCACTTTTTACAACTCTTTCAACACTGTCATCCCAGAATGAGCTGCGCAATTGATTTTTTTAATATTGCATACTTCTTCTGCGGTACATTTGTTTGTTTTAGTAGCAACATTGATTGCTTCGTCACGCTCGCGCTTGTTATGTTTCAAAATTAAATAAGAACGACTATAGCTTTTTTCAAATATCACATTCCAAGTGTTTCAATTTAAACTTCCTTCTCTTCTTCCTACTATTATCGAACAAGGGAGGGCCTCCGCCTAGAAAATGTATTGTGCATTATACTGCGGTAATGGGTATGTATATGCTTAGGATTTTCTCGGTAAATGCATACGCTTTCCTGTGTCTGCTCAATGACTTTCTACTGTCTAGCATCACAATTCCGGAGGCCCGTGTTCCTTCTAATTCGATAGCTTGTTTCATTTGTTTCTCAATGCCATGTGCTTTAGCTTGGTAGAAGCAAAACAATAGGCTAATGGTAACATTACTTTTGCGCCACTATTGATCATCGCCACCTCATACAACGGAAATATTATTCACCGTACAAAGGAGCACGTTTCAGTTGTAAATGATGACTGCTTGCTTGCCGTTGTTGTTTTTTGACGATTTATAGTTACAACCGAAACATTAGTGTTATATGAAAATGAAAGTAAGGTGAAATCAAAAGAAACGATATCAATAATTACGACCCAAAAGTGAAACAGTTACTAGCCAACAAAAGTTGGGCTAGACTAACAATATTCCCTATGCACATTCCCCAAAGCATTCCACACTATATCTTGTCAGGTTAATTTAATTAAATCTTACTTCCGTTATTGCACTGCAATTTCCAATCACTTATCATTCTGACTCTATGAGACCGCTTCATTCTTATGTCGACTATACGTGGTTCATATGCAAGGTTCAAATGTAGTGGTAATGGTTACCAACAAGAAGATAGATTTCTTCTCTATCACCTATTAACATACCAATTTCACCAGACTTTTGATATAATTTAATAAATATCTCTAACCAATACATCGTTCGCTTATCGTTTTCTGTTTTCTAATCAATGTGTCGATTCAGACTTTGCCGACCTATATCTATATCACTCTATTTTATTTCCATTCGCTGTTCCTCAGCTCTCGATTCTATCGACATTTCTAAAGAACGGAAAGAAAACAAACCCAAAAGTATATCGTACTCTCTACGGATATTGTGTACAGCATAGAGGCTAACCTTAACCAATAACATTATTTCGTTAACCCGTTCCTAATTATGCTCGTTATTGTTATGCACGTGTCTCATTATATTTATCAAGGTGTACGAATTATTCTGTGGATTTTGTTTGGGACTGGTAACCACGTGTTGCCCGTAACAACTGTTTCGCGCGTGTTTCTCCTTTTCAAGGCTTTCAACTTTTCCCACCGTTTCAAGACGCGTTGTTTTTTTCTTTTTAAATTCATAGATGAATTCATAAAACTATGGTTAACTATTGGTTGGGGGAGCTAAGCTCCTGCATGGTTTCGTTTAACATTGTTATTAAATAAAAACTATGAGGGAAATTTAAAACAAAAACGTTTATGCCTTGACTCTCGCAAGGCTTTGCGTGCGTTTGTAACGCTTTGCGAATGGCTATTATTAGTAATGGTTAAATTTGAAGCTGGAATTGGACAAAAAAATATTTTCTGATATAAAATGACTCGATAGTTCACACCGCGTGCCGATGTGGTGTGTGCACATTCTCAATGTTTTGGTGTTACACACTGTTTCATGGAGCTGTGCATGGTTCGAAGATTGGTTGATACTACCACAAGATTTGAAAACCAATTCCGGTCAAGATGTGGTCGTCGTGCGCAATCTAAGCCCACCTTTCGCAGTGCGTTTGCTCCCGCTGAAAGTGCCAAGCGTTTAATGATGCTGCACAATGGACGTCTGTGTTTTAAAAACATATCCGAAAAATTAACACAAAACAGTGGATAGATTCACAACTCAAAACTAGCACGATTCTCGTCAGAAAAACCTTCCATTCAACCCAAACGATGACATATGGCTATGAGCAAGTAGTTTAATTCATTTTACTCTTTAAGAACATTTAAAGTAACAACATAAAGTAAGAATGTTAAGTAACTGATCCTTCTTAAAGAAAACTAAATCCTTTTCAATATCCATTCTTCCAGACTTGATCTACCGGCACATGCCGTAAAGGATTTTCTTCTTCTATGATGATCTATGAATTTCTGTTTTCTGCTAAGATGGTTGTTCAATTTTTTTTGTTGGTCTGCTGAAGTTTAATAGATACTCTTTTGAAACTGCTTTTACATTTCCTGTGCATTCAATTCCGATTGTTGCCTTTCACCATTTTACAAAATCAAGCATGTCGATGGCTACCATACCGGCTGCTATTGATAATATGCAATCCGAACATGCGTTTCTTACAACTGCACCGCAGTACACCTAAGAAACGTTTGGATCGGTCTGACGCCCTTGCTCTGAACCCCGGGGTACCGGCTTTGCTGGATACCGAGAGTAAACGTGAGAAAAAATAACTAACGTAGCTTTTGTAAATCACTTTGCGTCAATTTTTAAAGTTACTTGTAATTTAACTCACTTTTCTTAGTCAACTCATTTGATTAGTTCAATTTTATATCCTTTTGCAGGATAGTGGCTTAGGTGAAGGTAGTAAGCGAACGGTGTTATTCCACCCCTTGACTGATTTTCTCTATCACCTGACTAAGCTGATTTTTAATTCATTTCCCATCCTTTTCCAGCGCACGTTTCAACCATCAACACCGCCTACATCTCGCCGTACACCTTCTTCTTATATAATTCACTTTCTTCAATTCACTTACACTCTGACTCAGACTGGTGGATATGTTGTTTTGGTTAATTCTGACTACAAACAATTCAAGGTAATGATAATTTAAACTTTAAACATAAAGAAAAATAAAAATAGTTAAGCAACTAGAAAATATACCGTTATTTATGGTAACAATCGTTGAAGCAATTACGAAAGAAAAAAGAACAAAAAAAACGATTAATTCATATTGCCGTAAATCAAGAGCTGATTATGTGCTGCTATCTTTCCCATTAATGCGCGCTCTGCAGTACGTCATTTTGAAAGAAAAAAAGTCCCGAGGCATCGATGGATTGATAGTAGAGGTTGATAGTCGCTCTACCCTGGCCACAGATGTACCCACCATTCCGTTCCCGCTAACCGTAATTTTCCAAAACTTCTCCGTGAAAGGTCGCTAGCAAAAATGGCATACGAGGGTTTCCGAAGTACTGCGATTTTAGGAAGCAACCCCGCTAAACACAACCCTCGGCAGCAGAACAGTTACTCGCGACGACTGTAGCGATGCGCGCGACTCCTTCGTTGCACGCAATGGCAAGCACACTCAATCATCGATGCTGATGGGTGCGCATATGCAGCACTAGATTGTGCTTGTGTTTCGATTTCTTATGACACACCGGGCACTCGAACTTTGGCTCAACGCCACATTCGAAACGAATATGCCGATTAAGGCTATGCGGTCGGGCGTACGAGTTGCCGCAACGGGTACAAGAGTAAGTACCGCCGGCAATTGGCGAAGGCACTACTGGGGCAGGAGGTGGTGTCATGCACATACCCTTGAACATCGGCATGGGTAGGGCAGCCGCCGTACTGGCACTACCAGTGTTGGCGGAGGCGGCCAACTGAACTGCGGCGGCCGCAGCCGCCGCAATCGACTCCGGCATCGCCGTACTGGCGAACTCGCGCAGATAGGTGGCCGGTGTCAGCATCCGCAAATCACAAGGTTGCTCATCGATCGGTGGCGATTTGGGAGACAGCAAAGCCTTTTGCTCCGGTTCTGCTTGCTGCTGCTGTTGCAGCGATAGCGGCTGTGCCTGAGATTGCAGTTGCAGTGATGTAGCAAGTTGCTGCTGCTGTTGCTGCTGCTGGTGCTGCTGATGAGATGATCCTCCTCCACCAACGGGGGGCGGCGAAACAATCGGCGACGATTGCGGAAAACCAACCACTACATCGGTTTTCATGTAATCGGCCATACCCTTACCACTGACCAGTGCCGCTACTGCAGCCGCCACGGCCGACGGTCCCGCAGATGTCAGTGACTGACTAAGGGCCAGTGGCGTAGCGCTCACAACACTATTGTTGTTGCTGCTAGTACCGCTGCTGCTGCTACTACTATTACTACTGCTGTTGCTGTTACCACCGCTGCTGCAAATGGCTGTATTGTTATTGTTGTTGTTACCAGTGTTACCATTGTTGGTATTGCTGGTATAACTATTGCCACTGCTGGCCACGACGTGGTCGCTTACGACATTGCCAGTACCGCCGCCGGTTGCTTCGCCCGACGTGCTAGGTGTCGCTTCCTTTCCGGTTGATTCACCACCTGCGGGTACAGAAACTGAACAAGGTTGGATTGTGGTTTAAAATCAACTTTTGCTCTAAGTTGCAGTGTCATCCCTTTCCCGTAGTAGTGGCAGTTGGCGTCGCGTAATAGATTATGTTTGAACGCCAGAGCATTAGGTAATTAAGGATTCATTATCTCTTTCTCTCACTTGGTTTTAGCTGTAACTAACTCTGTAAATTCTTTGCCTTGGTTGGCCAATATATGCAGCACGCACCACAAACTAAGCAAGTGCAAAATTCTTTTCCGCATTTTATAAAACACATTGACACATGGGTTGCTCACGATACAATCAGCAGCGCAAGAACGATTCCATTCCTCGAATCTCTTGTGCGCAACTAATCTTCCAGTCCTTTTCACTCATTGTGCCTTTTACTATTAATTATGTTTACCATCGATAAGCTAAAACAAGAAAGACTCAGTCTAACAAAATCTGTAGATCACTTGATAACGATCGTGTTAAATTTCGATTGGTTTGCACTTTAACGCAATCGATCGCGTTTTAAACCTATCCCACTACTATTCGTTTGTATGGCCACCTCTTAGGTGCTGCTTCACTATGTTTATCAACTCCTACTATTTACTATTGATATCTTTTAAGAACATTAGCATGGAACTGGGCATCGAAGTGACAGGACAAACTTCTTTCGCAAGATGTAGCGTAAGAAAGGAACCACACATTACTGTACATACGCACACACATACACAGTTTTGCTTTCCCTAAACGACGAACGCGCAGCAGGATCAATCACAAACGCAATCAAAACGATGACTATCAAATTTAGAGTAAAGAATTTAGAAGCAACGATCAAGACGATTAAGTGACACAGTTTTTGCCCTGTTTGTGACTTCTCTCTATTTTCAACGGGAAGGCGTTCAGCGTTCAGGTCAAACATTTCCTATCATGATCCTAGACGAACGAACGAAATTCTAATTGAAACAAGTGCATTTGTACACTTCGGTGTGTATGTATCCCTAATTAATGCGAGGAGGAAAATTATGTTAATTTTATCTGTGCATATCGCCAGGCAAGAGGTTCACTATCGGGATGAATGTGGTTAGCACAGAGCCGCACTTAGCAGATAACTAACCCGTTGAGTTGTAAGCAGTTCCGAAGCGCTTTCGCACGCAAAAACCTTTCCCCACACACACGCTCACACACATACACACACTGATACAGGGCACATACACATAGAAAACACAAATGGGTACACATAAAGCGGACTGAAATATTAAAAGTAACTTAACAATACACACTGAGAAATTGTAACAAACCAATAGATTCATGAAGGTAAAAAATAAATCAGTATAATTAATAGTAACATATCTTGCCACCACCGAAGTTGTCTATTTTGCAAGAGAGCTAGAATGTATGATATGCAGAAAATCGAAGAAATAAGATATGTGTGCGCGTGTTTGGTGTGATTTACATGATAGCAGGGGGTTATTAGGTGTATGAGCGTAATGGCAATGTTTTGTTTATATGACTGCATATTACTAGCAGCATAACTTTGTAGCACGAACTTTTTACCATTTATAAATGCAAACGAATACAAACGGTATCATAAAATCAGCTCATAAATGCTCTTTTCGATGCTGCGTTTACTGATTCATGACCCATTCATACAGGATAAGTTAACGTATTCAAAACATAACAGTACTATCTGGATAAGTGAAACTTTGATTTTCCTATACAATATAATGGCATCATACTTTTCATATGACAACAATAACTATTGTCATTCTTGGTCGGTAGGGTTTTGTCTTGCACACATGTCGTGTCTCTTTCAAAACTTAAATTAACTTACATTCGTTTAATGGCTTATATAAGAAAATAATCAAATAATCCTCTTCAGACACACAACTACTCGGTGCAGTCTTCTCTCTTCAGCAATAGGAAATCTTATACAAACGGTAGGTACCTGCCCCGTTTACACCTTTGGTTTAAAATTATTGTTGCATAAAATTTCGATCACTCTCTTATGATTGTCAACGTTTGTAACATTTGCAACCTATACCGGCAACGATAAGACAAAGAACCCCCAGACCAAGTAAATTAATATTTATTCAGTAGTATCGTACTGGTACAGTCTACGTGACGCATAATTGGTATAAACTACAAAATGGCCGAACGAAGTTTAGGGCTATCTTACTTGCGTGTTGTAACAGTGTGCCAGTTTTTCTTCTCTTTCAAAGAGCTGTTTGAACTAAACATATGACCTGACTAGAGATACGATAGTGGTGGCAGGATAGAAGACATGCGAATGTGCACGTATCAATAACACTACACCAATCCAATAATGTTCTCCAGCGTTCTTCACCCTGGTCCTCGGAGTATGTAGCACGATCGTGAGCTTCCTTGCACGACTACTCCATGATTCCCAAGTCCGTTGAGCTTACCTAAAATAAAAATGAGCCATGTTAGTTAAATATGTTTTTGTTTTACAACCCAGCCCATTGATGGGGATTCATACAGTTCAAATTCATTATTTACACACTTTAGTTTACCATTTTTCCTGTCCAACAACAAACCTTGCTGCTATATGTGTTTTCAAACAACTATAAATTTGAAATGATATTTAGTTATTTGCGCAAAACGAAATGCAATCTCTGCACTGTGCTTTTATTTATTTGTTTTAAACCATTTGCCTCACGTATTTATATGACGTATCATTTTGTAGCCAGATGACAATACTTTTAAGGCTATAATCATTCAATAGTTTGATAATCTGCAATCTATTGCTTACCCATCTACACACCATGTCGTTTTCCAATTGTGTGGGCCAGCTCATAAACTATGTTGCATTACATAAGTTCAATTACATGTTCATCTTAGCACAGAGCAAAACGTTCATCATCACGGAAGCTGATGTACATTTGTGTGAGTTGTGTTCTGTGAATGAGGGTTATTCTTTTGTAAACGAATATTGTGGTATACTACCCATTTCTTCAAAAGCCCTTTTTCCTTTTTTCATCAAGATTTTTGACAATTTTGAACTAACTTTCATACTTGCTTCAACCATTTACCTTTCGTACTATTATTATATTCTTTGCAAACGATATTTCTCTATATTCCAGGTCTTTTAGCAAAATTTTTCCAGTTTCGGTACTTTTCCTATTACATTAAGTGGGTCACACTGCAGCTATTGTTCCATTTGTTATTATTATCATCACTATCGTCTAATCGATAGTACTCGCGATGGCTATAATTTTTGCGTGTTGTCTATTCTATACCTCAATGAAAATTCTTCACCTTCCATGGTACTCTCAAACATGTTTTATACGCAACCTGCGGATAATTGTCTTAATTGTATCATTTTCAACTTACTTTCTATAATACAGTATTTGCATTTTTTATGGCGTGAAATCAAATGGAATGTGTAAATTACTTGCAAATAAATCCACCAAATACTCCGTTGTCTATGAAAATAAAACAACCTTATATTAACATCCCAATGGCCAATCGAAATGATAATTTTTTAAATGTATGCATTAAATTTAATAAAAAACATAACTTAGTATGCCATCAACAAATTAAGGAATTAAATTAAACTGGGACGAGTACAAATACAAATTAAGGTTGTGTAAATAAATTGTAGCATTTACCATTCGCTGGCATTGGCAACCGGTGTAGTAAATACGACAAAGTACATCCCGACTAGATAAGTTAAATGTAATGATCCGAAACATTGCAGAAATGCCTGGTTTTTCTTTTCCAGTCCCTTTTGTCTTCGCAATCGTCCGGATCGCTTGTTCATTTATGGCACAGCTAAAGGTAAAAAATCAAGTATGACCTAAAAAATTCGTAAATGGGAACATTTTAAATTTACTGGTCCAATACTAATGGATAGTTCCTTACTTGACCTAGACTTCCAGGTTCCATGCAAACACAAAAATTAATGTTAGTCTTTTCATCGGTAGCAACTACAAACAAATGGCATGGTTTGTTTGGTTTTTTGGTACTGATCAAATGGCAAATGAATACACGCTTACAAAAACTAAAAACAAACCGAATCTGAGCTAATCATTCACTTTGAATGATAAAGCTCGCGTCACGGAGTTTGGAATTAAATTAAAAATATAAAATACAGTAAAAACAACTGAAGTTAAATTAAAAAATAAATAAGAAAACTGAACCGAGTTATTTTTACCGAGTACTAAGCACTCGCGCTTTTTCCGATTTTCAGCTACTAAATCCCGTTAGTTGATATAATAAATAAATGATAGCATTGTTCTACATTAAATTTAGTAAATTATTTGGGACGCCTTATACCAGTGCTAATCATCTATCGTCTCTGCTGACCGCTACAGTAAAGCCTATCATCTTTTCCATTTTCCACTGTCTCGTCGCATCCATCCTGTCGTTGCATTTGTCGACAATGTTCCGTACAAAATATTTTCTGACTTCTTCTGCTTGTTGTAGGTATAGAACTCTAGGTAGCAAGCATAAATAACTGTTTATGTTTATATTGTATCCACATGCATGCTTGACAATCCATTCCGTTCGTTTCAGTTATTGCAAAGAACAAACCTACTGCATGTGAACCTTAAAAATTTTCGAGAAAAACGGTTACTGTTGTCTTTAATCGTTAGCCTTCGATCTGTGATGAGTTCCAACTAACACAGCTGTGGAAAAGGACAACTAAATCATGGCGAATTCATTCAACAAACTCGTTAAAGTCCATTTAATTGATGTTAGATGATAGCAATGAATGAACCATACATGCAGGCACGCACAAATGTTGTGGAGCGATAGTTTCAACACAACAATCACCGCAACAATTCCCGCCGCAGGAATTGCTTTTTGCCACACGGAGTCATCCTGTTTGCTTTTCGAAAGTACGGTAATGCAGTTAGTAATAAATTATATGCGCTCGATGGCCACTGCTGCTCGTCCCGGCTACTACACGACGAACACGTCTACGGGACAGTCTAGTCATTGGGTGCGAAGCCGTTTCGTCGGTTTTTACCTCGATTTCCGCAATCATTGCCGGCGGTGCTTCTAATAAGAGGCCGGTGCGTGTATTTGTGTCGGCTAGCGCTATAGAAACCGGGGACGATAATGTTTCGGCCACCGGCGGCGGTGACGGCATCGACACAAACGTTGAGGACGATGACAAGGATGGTACGAACGAGGACGTTGATGAGGAGGATGTTGAGGATGAAGATGATGAAGCTGATGACGACGACGATAACGAGGTAGGAGGAACAACCACGCTAGCGGCTGCCCTTTTCGGCGTTGTCGTTGCCGCCAGCACCAGTTCTCAGTTGGGTTTGCAGAACTTCGAGTTTAGGTGACGCTTCAGGTTGCTGTGAATGTGCGTTTTGTAACCGCACATACGTTCGCAGAAGTACTTTGGTGGAACTCCACACTCATTCTTAATGTGGCACTTCAGACTGTTCTTCCACTTGTAGTTGCGCCCGCAGCTTTTGCACTTCCACGGTTTGGCGTCGTTTTCGTGCTGAAATACGATTTTTTCCTCCTTGCGAACGCCACCCATTGAACCACTGCCATTGCCACTGTTGCCATTGCTATTACCGGCGGCACTGTTCGATCCGCCGGAGGTTATGATCGATCCTGGCGAAAGAATAACGTTGCCATTGCCGGCCAGCTTAATGGGCTTCATCAGTGTCACCATGCCCGATGGGGTCGATTTTTTCGCCACCATCATCTTTCCGACGGTCAGGGGCGCGATAGAAATCTTTGATGTCGATTTCGATGTCTTACAGCGCCAAGCCGGTATGGTTGTGTGATGGTGATGCTGTTGATTCCTTTGGATTTTTGCTTGCGAAGCGATGGTGGTGCTCGTGGCATGGTTCGACACCGGCTCGGCAATTGCAATAAAATCACTATCATGCCAGAAGTTTTT
>NC_071285.1:36313173-36453661 GCF_943735745.2 Anopheles bellator
CGTTATGTTAGGCAGGAGACGACGACGACGACGACGACGGCGGTGTAGTGATTTGCAATATGTGTTCGTTATTTCAGTTATTTTGTTCGTTTAAGTAGTAATGGTAATGGTGCATTTTAGTAGTAACAATAGTATTAAAAGTAGCAACATCCGAAAGAGATTAATCGTAGTAGCAAAGAGTAGTTAGTGAGTTTCGATGCAATTTTCGCAAACGTGTTGAGTCGAATTTAATATTTTGTTTGTTCGTTGCATTTCGTTTCATGTTCAAACGAGATTTTGTAGATAGTTTGAAGAAACGATGATCACCACCGTGGAAAAAAGGAAGAGAAAAGAGATAAGTTCATGGTTAGTTAGAGTTAGTGTCGTTAGTTTTATATATTGGTTATTATATATTTCATTCAATTTAGTATAACCTATTTGAGAAGAGCCGTTGGAAAGAGAGGCCAAAAAGAGACAAACATATCTCACGAAACAAGAATGGATTTTGCTACAGAGACAACTAATAAGATAGTTCAAAACAATAAGACACAAAAACAAACAAACTAAGATTTCACACACATTTAAAAACAAGACACACATGGAAATGCACGCGACAATGTTAAAAACAATGAAAAGACGAAGTTAAAATTACCACAAATGAAGATTCAATTATGAAAAGCAAACATGTTTCTTGCTGCTTTTTTATTGCACATTTCTAGAAATGTTTTCGTTTTCCTGATGGGACGTTTAAAAGCGATAAATCGAGTAATTCCCTACATAAAGGATATGATAACAATGTGCCATTATCATTCAATAGCGCGTTGAATGAAACCAAAACACAAACAACATGTCGTCAAACGCGCCACTTGAACCGAGACAGCTCAAGAGAGAAAAAATGCATGAAGAATAGATGATACTACAAAGAATGCACAATGAGCGCCCATTTGTATCGTAAAGGTAATGTAGTATGATTTTCACAAAAGAGCGTATTGATTGATTTCAGAATTCAGAGACAAATTAAAGACAATGGGGTTAATCAAACAGCGGCGTTTTGTGCGTTATACTGCATACTGCGAAGAGGTACCCCATACTGCATCTACATTTTATTTTTTGTTTGTAAGACTGTTAAAACAATGGACTGAAATTCTAAACAATAACTCATGTTGTACGAACATCATGCTACACATTCTTGCATAGTCTACTCTCGTTTTATTTAGTCCAATTTATTACCATCACCGTTTGCACTACGAGTATTTTTATATGCCATCATTGACATCGAAAGAACTGTGTGTATAGTCGAACGGTTTATCTCCTACGTGGTTTGTCTTTTTCAGTTTCAGTTTAAGAGACGCACTCCAAGTTAAAGGCGCTATTATTCAAAGGACGAAAGACTCTTTTCGTGGGAACGCACGTGTTTCTGCAGTTGAAGACGGTAGTAGGTCCGATAGGAACACCGTTCTATTGGGCACCCGTGAAGCGGCTGTTTACCACATTCGTACCGTAGGTGACGTATTAGGCTTTTCTTGCGCACATACCACCGACTGCATTTCGTGCAACCATGCTTCCTAGTGTCCGTAGCACGTTCTTCGGATTGTTTGTCTTTTTGGCTCGGTTGACGACGCTGAGCATCAACCGAAAACGTTCCGGGGATACTCCTTCGAATCCAGAGATCACCCGGTTTCAATTTCGGCTGTGCCATTGTCTGCCACTTTACCATTGACGATGTCTGCAATGTTAACGGTGGTGGTGCATTCAAGTAACCAGCAGAAACGTCAGTGTTCTGCTTTATTGGCCCTAATGCAGCTGCACCATGTTGTTGTGAAAAAGTAGGTTGCAGATGCAGTGCAAGTGGCGGCATCTTGTCTCGAGGCATTCTGCCACTGGTTGATTGTACAGCGCAAACACCCTGGTTATCATCGATCCCTACGTGTGCCCAATCGCACACTGCAATCATTTGCCCTGAAAAAAAAGGAAAAAACACATATTAGCGAAATAGACCTTCAGTTTTCCTTTTTAGATGGTTAGGCGACTAAATAGAATAGGCTGTTTTCCCTGCAACAAATGCAACAAATATAGGCAGAAATAATTAAACTATAACGAGGCGATGCGGTAGGATGTTGTGTTATGTCAGATTGGATAGAAAGACAAGAATACATAGCATTTTTTACATTACAGTTTATGTAATTTTTCATAAAAACGATCTCTTCAAAGATATAAAAATTACGTTACAACGAGTCTAACGAATGTGGGGCCGAGTGTAACACGTTCATTCGAGGTTATGTGCCGCTGCTGTGGAAAAAAATTTTTAAAAAACTGTTAATGATTTGGTACTTTGGAACTTTCCCGCACAGGCACAGCTTTCCTGCAAAACATTACGTTAGGTAAAGTAAACGAACTATTAAAGAGGCTTTTATTTTTCACATATATTTCTATCAATGCATAAAACAACTTACGGCTTAAAAATGGTAATGATGTATTAGAGTTATTGAAAAAATCATACAGCCTTTCATAAGGCCATTCGTTTGCACACTTCATTAATTCACTGTTCATGTGTTGCTATCACTCTATCTTGACTGTGTGTTTGGAATATTTCATTTTAGGTAGGAATGGTAGAATTGAAGAATGTCTCTTTTGCGATGCCTTTTGCCGCCAGAGACAAAAACACTGTTATTACTATCCATTTCTGTTCTTAGTGTTGCGAGTAAAGTCCGCCGGAAAAGTGACGTTAATTTCAGCTCGTTGAGTAAACAAATTTCTTTACGCTGTTTTCTTTTTGCTTTCCCATATTTTTCGAACAGTGCTCTGTTCGCACAATTGCAGTTTGTCGTTTCATTCACTGATCGATTTTTTTTAAATTAATGAGTATTCAAAATACATGTTTTAAAACAACGAAACAGTAGTAAAGAGTAAAAGGAGTAATCGTTGCGAGAAACAAGACTGGTGTGAGCAAATATAGAAAATGTGTCTGCTATTCCGAGGTCTTATTAAAAAAACGATAACGAGGTATTGCTTTCCAACAATCACTTAAGAAATATACTTTTAATAATATGTGTATGTTTGTTTGCTTCACATTTCTTCTGTGTTATTAATTACTACCTTTCATCAATAAACCATGTTCTTGATGTTTCTTCAATCAACGGGAATATTGAATGGCCAGTTTATCCTATTCGTTGAACGTGCGTGAAAATTCCATTCATAACAGACCCAAACTTTTACCTCAAAATAATAAGTGAATGAGAAAGAAATGGATCCAATGGAATTGAAACGGAAAACCAGGGAAAAAAGGTCAAGCTGTCAGGAATAGTGATGGTAAAAAGTCGCGACGAATTCACCGCTGTCGTTTAACTATCAAAGAACGAGGGAAAACATGTTTCCTTTCTAAATGCAATTTAGTAAATACGTAGCTTTCATTAATCAAAAAGCCACAAATGACACACAAGTTATACAAACACGCCTTTTAATGATTACTGTTCTGCCTTCAATATTTATGTGAACTATCCTGTTCTTATAACTTCGTTAAATCTGCCTGAGTCGTAATATTATTTTTTGCATGACTGAGAAATGTGCAATCTCTTAACGTACTACTCAAGGGATTGGTTTGTTTGTTCTAATCCCTGTATAGTCAAGGTTTTAGGTTTATTTTGTTTGTGACTCTTTTTCCCCGCTATCTACATCGAAAAAATATATATGGCATATTAGTCGCTACTACGTTTCCCTTTCCTCTGGCAGCAGCAGCAAAAACCAACAGTATAAATGAAGAACGATGAAGTAAAAATAACAATACACCTCCTATGGTACCCGGCAACAGGACACGCGTCTAGCGTATCACCACAATTAACTCTGTATGAACTCAATTTGTTCATTTCAACTTCATTCCGAAATTTGCCCTTCAAGGGTTTTCTTTTATAATAACCTAGCCTGTGCGATCTTAACACTATGTAACATAATAAACACCTGTTCAAATTCCAATGAAATTTGAGGTTCGTTACGCTCCCATTCATATCTCATATCGCTCCCATATTCATATCATATCTCAACTAACAATACATTCCATCTAGATATGATTTCAATTTCACTGAGTGATGGATAATTGGCGGAATGATTTGTTGTGTGCACGTGCGGTACCAATCGTTTCATGTATACCCATCATCGTTTTGTACATTAACCTGGCTTTTCGAAAACAAAATAACAATCGCACAGCGTAACATTTTTTTCTGTTTTTTTAATGTTCTGCCTTTTTTTTGAATGCATCGAGGATTTCAAAATTTACTCTATGGGCTGGAGTTGAGTTGTTGACGGTTAAACCCTGATCGCAACTTAGCAATGGCGGTTTTGTGTGGAAACGAAGTGGGGTCCTCAAAGGCCCAGAACTACCCGTCCAAGAGAAGAATATGAATGGATAAATCAAATAAAAATTTGCTCGGATAAGGTATGGCGCAACGGTTAGTTGTTCACTTATTATGTCGTTCTGTGAACACCACCATAAAACTACTCTAGCGATTTATGGTTCTAGTATGGAAAACTGTCTTTTAAAGTATAGGCTAAAGTACATATTGGAACTTAGTCTCTGCATTCCAAATCTATCCCTACACGTCTTGAAATGCGTATCCGAAATCCGAATAAAAAAATTAAAAAATCTAGGTGCTGATGATGGTAGTTTTGATTGAGTGAATCCATAGTCACCCTTTGTAAGATTAAAAACTAAACGTTAACGAATAGACATAACAAGTAAAAGAAAGGCACATACGGTAGGAAACATTTGTATACATAATGCTTATGGATGAACCATAATCTTTTGCTATACACAACTTTAGTATTTAATGGATATGCCAATTCTGTATTCTTCTAGCTCTCTGTCTGTTGTTTCTTCGTTTTTGAATGTATCTCCGATTGCGCGAATTTTACTTAATATTACTATATTTCCGATTTACTTCGGCAACAAAGAATCACCACTTTACCTCCACCAAAAACGATCGTGATTTACTTTTCAATCCGCTCGATTCGTTACATTTGCGAAACTATCACCACACTGTTACTTTCAATTTCAACCGCCATTCACTGTTTGCTACCGACCGACACTGTTACATTACAAAATATCTGTTTCGTTGCACTCTGTCAAATATAACAAATCATGCCATCATCTCATCACAACGGTTTTTTGTTTGGGGTGGTTTCGTCGAATCGTAAAATGCACATGATGAAAGCTTAATCAATATTAATTAACTGCTACTTACTTGCCACCCTACATTCGGTAGGGCAACAATAATTTTATATATGGAAACGAAATTAAACAAACTGAAAAAACACCCTACTTCACAGTGTATTGGTTGAGGTATGACGTTGTTTCAAAACTAACAATGTTTTATCGTAGTAAACATTCTGTATGTAACCTAATCTTTTATCCATCCGCAAACAGGACAAATGGAAGAATAAAATAAAACGGTAACAATTTGTATGCAGTTTTTGTTTACGCTGTTTCTCCAGATTTATCATATTCACATCATCTTAGTACAAGAGCGAAAACTGAATTGTAAATGTCTTTCTTGACTCTGAAAAAGTTTTGGTCTACAACAAATTGGATTGAATTTAAACTCACTATGCCTGCACGACGCTTTTTACAATGCAATGCGCATTGCAACTGCAAGCATCAAAAGCAAGTCAGAATATGATGGCATCGTAATATCTAGTTGGAATGCTCAATACTGATTTCATAAGAGAACACCAAGCAAAAAGTATGAGAAAATGGATTAATTATTTATCCTTAATGGTTCCATTTGTCACGAATCGATTACCACCATGATGGGATAAATGTTCGAAAGCAACATTGCCCTGATTGACACCGCTGAGATGCAACAGGATTTTTAGTGTAAAAAAAGGAGGAATGTTTTGATGGAAAGTGAATCTTAAAAGTTTCAAAAACTTTGACACCTACCGACGGACCCCGAGTGTCGCCTAAACGGGTTTGTTTATCTTTTCCTGAACTTAAAAAAGTAATGTCTTGAAACGCTTGAAATGATCGTTGAAGTTAACTACTATATCCATAACGACAACAGGAATTTTACAACAACAGGAATTTTAAATTCGAACTCCCAACTCAACACGCGTAACAGCGTACTTTCTCTGTACATGTGCGTTCGTTTATAATCTTGCTATTACAAAAGACGCTTAAAACTGTCAATCTGATTGCAAATGGAATGGTCGATTGTTTCGTATTTATTATAATAGTAATACGTAACACGATTACTCTACCCTAACAAAGCTGTTATGTCGAAACTGTTCGTTCTGTTGGACAGTAAAAGCTCCACGCGGTCTTTACCAAAATTGTACCAATTTATATAAGGACAACGGGCGTGAAATGTACTGTATAATGTTGTGCTTGGTTTACTCTACATGATTGTTCTATGCTTCTCTCAATTGCGCACCTTGTGTGGAAGACTGTATAAAAACCGACGTTATTCAAACCAGTGCATTACTGAGAAGGGCATAATATGGATTTCTTTGAAGCGTAACGTATTAGCGTACGATGATAAATTATCATCCTATCATGGCCGCTTATCATGGGCAGAATTTACAGTATATATCATTCACCCAAACCACATCCAACAGCAGTACCGTGATTTGAAGTGTAGTTACGAAAGTAAAGTACAATACGTCATATCTTACATAAAAGTAAGATACTTTGTTCCTTGCATGCTCGTTTACTCGTCTCTGTCCAGAACCATTATAAAATGTGGATTATTTCGATCATCGTTTCCACCATTGCGCACTATGGGCTCACCCCCATCATATCGATGCGCGTGCCATTGGGTGTGAAATATTTTCCTCTTTTTGTCTATTCTTCCTAAAGCTAGTAAACATTCTTGTTTGTTTATGGCTTCCGTTCTTCCGGCGATCCCTGATAAGACACCCATCATTTCCTCACATTAGTATAGGATGGCAATTGACGCGTTTCATCGTCGTCTCATTGTACATGTGCATTCTTATTGTTAATGGTTGATTGGTAGCTCGCCTACCTTGCGTGCCGCGCCAGGGGCACGTTTCCTCAGCAGCGTTGTTATCCGGCCAAATCAAACGGTGTGATTCAAATCCAAAGCCATACCAGCCGGATCCTCGAGTGCTATCACTTTGTCGCCCTCGAGCTTGAAGAACCGCTCCTTGTGCATACGCTCCATATGTCGCCCAATGTGCATTTTCTGTTTTGCCCTGTAAACACAGTACGGACACTGGAACTGTGGTTCCTTACCACATTCCCACTTCTGGTGGTTTCGCAGCGAAGATTTCAATTTGTACGTTCTACCACAGTCCGGACAAGCGAAACCATAACCGGTGAACTCGACAGGACAGTGAAGCGACGAGCCGCCGCTACTATGTCTACTGTTACCACCGCCGGTTGCACCGCTGCTGCCAATACCTGAACTACTGTCATTATTATTGTTGGTATTACTGTTGTTGTTATTGTTGTTGATGTTTCCAACAGTGAGTCCATTGTTGTTGACACCAGCACTGCCACCCCCACCAATGCCGGAAGACGACGATGACGTTAACGAGGCGCTCTTCACGTTCACCGGGCTAACCGAGAGGTCGCGAGGAAATATCAACGGATGATGTCCCTCGTGAAATGTCGTCACAAGAGGCAACGTGCCACGAGCTGCGTTGAGTAACGGTAACGAAAGGCGTGCATCCAACTGGTCCCAGGTCAATCCAGCCATTTTTGTGATGCTTAAATCTTCCGCTACATGTGCACCGCGTTTAATGGAAGGCAGTAGGGCCAACGATGGTGGCATCGAGTCCGGATGCGGACGCAAAACCGCACACACACACAAACACATACAAATAAAGGGTCCAGCGAAGAATTCGCATAGCCAAGCACAGTTTTAGGAAGTAATTCAAAGAAAACACAAAGGCGCAAACACATCACAGAAAAACAACATAAATCACATAACGAAATACACACACACACACAACGTATAAAAAATAAGAGAAAAAAGAAAAAAAACATCAATTAGAATACGACAAAATAAACGATCAGTGCTAAAGACTAGTATATAAAGGATAGATGAAAGGGGCAAAATATGACGAAAAGTACATCACAAGCACACAAACAATATCAACCGAATGCGATTGTGTTGAACAGCGTTCCATCTTATTTTCGACAAATTAAACAAAAAATAGAAATCAAACAAATAAACAAAGCAAATATTAGTGCCATCCTCTAAAAACCCTAAAAACCAATAACCAATCAATAGCAAGAAGAACAATAAGTATTGGTTTTGCATACTTCATCAGGAAAACTAATCCAAAAAGCTAACAATTATTGCTCTTGTACCAATTATCTTATGTTGTTGAGAGGTATCAATAACTTATGTCACGATAATTAGTTCTATAATCGATCAGCCACCATATGCTGAAAAGCTTTGTAAATACAGCGATGGATTAGTTTGCAGCTAACTTATCAAATAATCTGAAACAGAAACAGAGAGGAAGGTTTAGTTGTGAGCAAAAACAAATGCGGAAGCCACGTTCATGACAGAATGTATCTTATTGTGACCGTAAGCCTAAAGTGTATACACTGAAAACTTGAAAAGCATACAACAAAATTGTTATTTTTGGGTGATATTTTGATATTTTGTAGCGTTGTACACTGCACTTGGTACAGATACGTTTTATAAATGTTGCTCAAAAAGCTGCATTTAATAGAATCCTACAATACGTAAGCTTACAGATACTTTACTCTTTAAAATAACGACGACAATCAATGGGGGGTCCAACAAAGGTTTTGTAAATGTGCAACAGGAACCAAACCAAAGAAATCATCTTTGGCAAGTCATTTGACGTTACGATATCTTATGGAAAAGTATTTTCACTGCATTATGACAATTTCCAAAAGTATTGTAATAATTTAGCTTAATCATATTATTAAAATCAAACGCCCAGGAACTATCAAATTTTTAAAAGATGAATTATAGAATGATAAGTTTATATCATAATCTTAATTATAAGAAAACAACCAAACAAAACTACTAGCAATATACAGTATACAGTATATTGTATTGTTACATATTCCTTTTAATTTTATACTTTCTCAGTTAAAAAAATTACTTTTGCAGTGACTAAGGCACTAATTATTTTGAATAACTTTAGCCTAACCTTCAAATGCTTAAAGATATTGGTATAGCTTGTATGCTACAGCCACTATTTTGGCCTTTATCAGAAATATCGCTCGGCGGAGGTTTTCATTTCAATTCAATTTTTAATCAATGAGGCGCGACCCGCCATCAAGATCTGAATTGTTAGCCTTATCGTCTACAGTGCGGACTGATGTGCCACTACATCGCTACCGACCAGATTTTGATTGTCGTTCCGATTATCTTCCAGTTCTAATTGCACGAAACACTCTTCACCGTGTTTCAATCGGTTGTGCGTTTTTAGGTTGTGCTTGTATTTAGTAACGAAATCGCAATACGCACAACGATACTGTGGTGTAACGCCGCACTCTTTGCGCTCATGTCGTTTCCAGGTGTATTTAGTTCGATACATTTTGCCGCACTGACGACATCTGTACACCGTCACCTGAGATGATTGCTGTAGCGGTTGCTGTGAGCCGCGAATAGTTCTGCTGTCGCTGCCATCAACATGATCATCTTCTCTACCGCAAGCTTGATGGAATTCGGTTTCCAAAAATTTCCATAGAAGCCATGAGTCATCTGGAGCATCTTGAGTCCTGGACGAATCCTTATTATTTTTTTTGCTGAACTCATGGGACACATTAGAGGGAGGAACTGAAGCAGTAGCTGCAAAATTCGCGATCGCCGCCCGTGTTGATGGGATAAGGATACACAGGATTGTAGAATATAGTTGATTTGAGGACCAGGATGTAATGCGGACAAGAAAGTGGAACGTGGGATAAGGGAAGAAAAAGAAAAATTTTCTTTTAATTATATGACTTTCTTCTATTCTCATTCAGCAGGTGTTTGCTGTCATGATCCCAAGAACACAGTCAGCATTCACTGAATCCAAACACATCCATTTATAATAGCCATTCATGTGAATATTTTTGACTTCCAGACGGAGCATTTACCTGAAAAAGAAGAGAAAAGTTATGTTAGAAAAGCATAATAAGAGAAAAAACCCTTCCTAAAAGAATAAAACTGGATGATCTGAATGGTATTAGCATCAGGAAGGAGGAAATGGTAATTGTGAAATAAATGTGAATGGACCGATGGGCACACTAATAGCATGAAATCGACAATGAATGAGGCCATGAGACAGCACATCACAAACAATAATCACATCATCATAGTTTTATAACCATGTTTCTTCAGCACACACTCGACCGGGCTCGACACTTCTCTCTCCCTCTTTCTTTCAACACACACACATATCCTCTCAACACACTCACACACATTCTCTCACACACTTCTATTGTTCCAAACATTATAACACTTGTTCCTGTATTACCAGCGCACACATGTGATATTTCCCAACGTGTTCCCTTCGGTCAATGCATAAAAAAATCAGCATCAAATAAAAATAAACATCAATCCGTGGCTTGTTCTAATAACTCATTCTTCGTTTCCAAATGGGTGTGTGACTTATGCAAATATAGGTTTCTTGTTATTACTTTACTTCCACTACATAGATAGTTCTATACTTTTCGCTTCCGGGTGTTCCAACGATGTTTGTACACATTACAACTTACGCTTACATTTGTGAATTTATGCTTTTGTTTTCATAAGTGTATGTTAATCAAATAATGTTTTCTCTTTGCAATCTATCGCTTTTACCAAATTGTACATAGCAACGCGCATCGAAGTTGCCCAATATTTCAGATTTATAACAATAATCATTTAAAATATCTCTGTTTTTTGTGTTTGCATCTTTTTAACTATTAGCACATGTCTGCGTACTCCAATAATCAGAATTAAGCCATCTTTTTTTTTAGTTATTCACATCCACGTTATTTGGCTTCACTTTGCTGTTTATAGATAGTTATAGCATAGCATCGTAATGTAAAATGTGTGACAATCACTTTATACAAAAAATTATTATGCTCACTTACGCAATCCGAGACATAATTGCGCTGAAAAATCATATGAATCCTAAAATTACTTAATTCTAATGTTTGTACTCATCGAGCACATGACATTTGATTTTCGCTTTCCTTTTTTCCCCAGTTTCCAAACCATTGTGTGTTATTTTCACGTTTGTTTTTTTATTTGTTTTATATAGTTCCAAAGGTTGGTTCTAATTTTTTCTCTTTAGTTTTTTTCATGAAGTTTGCAAAACTACTCTCATCGTTTCTTCGTCACTTTCATTGTTTTGACTGTTTTTTGTTACGAAAGCGATCATTTGTTTAATCAGTGGTTCAATTTTTGTCAATTTTTTACCCTTAGCATTTGTGGCAAAACAAAGATTGTACATATTGAACGAAGAAATGATTTTTGTTATCGAACTTTTCTGTGGTGATATCCATAAAATCATTTCACAATCTACAATAAACTGTGCAGACGTTCCAATCATACACAGTATTGTAATGCGCACCAAATTAAAACTAAATTCCAGAGTATCAGAGTCGTTAAAAGTTCCAATAAAGTACATTGAGAAAACATCACCACTTCTTAATACCTTATGCCGGCTCTAGATACCAATAACCACACTGCATTTTAAACGTACAATTATTACAAATTTAATCTACAATTATTGCAGGTGCATCTGGTATGATGTGTATGTATCGTATAACGATAAGTAGATGATTATAAAAAAACAACTCACTTAAATGCTGTCTGTCACAAAGTATAATGTCCACCAAAGTATTGAAGAAAACGTCTGTAGTATACTAAAAATTAACTTATGCATGAAAAATCAGGCTTGACAAACTTCTAGAAGCATGAAAGCATGTGTTGCGTTTGCGTAGGATTACCACACCAAACAAAAGGAGAAGCTAACTAATTAGCTATTTACTAGAGCTAACGCAAGCCTGCACACAAAAACACTCACTTCTTATATGTATCATATATAGGTGGATTAATAGTAAAATACTTAATTCTTTTAAAGACTTAGACATTAGTTACACAGACAAAACGATTTAAAAATAATGCAACTTTTCAATCTCTTTCACTGAACAGGAGAGACGAATATTTGCATAAATTTGGCTCTCACGCTTGAAGAAACGCTTTAAATAAATGGCAATATCCTTCGGATACCTGAATCTGATACTAAAAACGGTTGCTTCAGCCAGTTCGCACAAGATCGATAGAAAATATGCAACATACGTCCATCAAAACCCAGGATAGGAAACTGACTCTGAAAAGTGCCACAACCTTAGAAACGGAAAATTACACGTTTCGAAATTAGGAACCCCCATAAGCTGTAGACAACTGTATGGCCGGGAACCAGAATTAGAATCAAAAACTATCGGCAAACCCGACATTTCTTGTATGAATTGTTTCTTCACTAACCTGCTGTGAGATGTAGCTTGAAGTTGCGTGTCAATAAAAGACAAATTTTAAAATTGGTCGTTCGATGAGTAAAACTTAATGTATCACTCAAATGACAGCCCTATCCTTAATAGTGGTCATGATCGCGCATGAGTAACCTAGAAAATCGGCACTCGATGAGATGATATACATACTGGATTTGTACATCAACATACTACCAACAACACCGCAACATGCTACAAAATCCGACAGGGAGAAGAGGTACACAGTGATGATTTGGCTTACATGGAGTCACGTGACTTGTTCGATCTACGGCGACTCTCGAGCTGAGGCATCTCAGCATGATGTTTACGTATGTGCACACCTAAATTACCCCGCTGTTTTGCCTTGTAGGTGCAATATGGACACTGGTGCGACGCTTCCTTGCCGCCACATTCAACGTTTTCGTGGCGACGCAAGGTCGATTTCCATCGATACCGCTTGCCACAATGCCGACAAATGTACTGTCTCACCTCGCCTTCATCGGTGTCGCTCACCAATGATGACTCGTTTACAGTGTACTCGAAACTTTTCATGATGTTTGTGTTTGCAAGTAAACCGTACTTGCTGTCGACCACGGTAGTGTTCAACAGTTTGCCGCCACTGTTATCCAATTTTCTGACCTTCATCACCTTCGACAAGCTCATGTTGTCCTCATCGTCTGGTTCCTGCAGAAGTCCATCTTCATCTTCGTCCATCAGGGGATCGTCACCGTCATCATCGCTCTGAGATCCATTATTTTCCATGTCCGATGACGCTTTGCTTGAGGCAACAGCGACAAGAGCCGGTGGTTGTGACTGCTGTTGGTGACTGACACTGATGTTCGTACTGGCCACAGCAACCGCGTTACTGAAATTGTTCTGAACCTCATCCGACAGATCAATATCGTCGATGACGGAATAGTCTAGCTCGTCTATCATCCCCGGTGGAAAGTCGGCACTGTGGGACGTGTTTGAACCCGAAGCTTCATACTCATTCACTGAGTAGCGAGTAACGGTACCGCCACCGACCGTTGCACCACCACCTGCTGTACCAGAACGCGAGCTCAAGGCAGGTGGCAAAGGAAGCTGATGCTGGATGGCATTGATCGTAGTTATGCCTGCCGCTCCGCTCGTGCCAGTAATTGTAACGTGCTGCTGTGGAGACTGAACAGTGCTCAGTTTGCGGGACAGTGAAAAGTTCAGCAGCGGTCGGTCGGTGACAGTGAGCGTCGAAGTCGTCGGAGCAGCTTCCTGTAGCTGGATAGTAGATGGAGTGACTGTTGGTATGCTTAAGATTGGAACAGTTACTGTGGACGAAAGCACGCCAGTTGCGGTCGCTGCTCCGCTGGAGGTGTAGGGATTTTTCGCACGTGAGTATTTGATTCGTGGATGACCGAATTTTGCGGTAGAACTAGCACCCATGGAGGGGCTGGTAATCTTTTTCACTGGTAGGTTAATACTTCCGACCCCACTGAGTTTAACTTCGTCGATATTGTTACCACCACCAGCTTTGGTGGTATCCAGCTTAACGATCGAAATGGTCGTTCCCGATCCACCACCACCGGTCGTATTTACTAGCGTTGCCCCACTAGCAGCGAGAGACGTGGAAGCATTACTATTGTTACTACTACTGCTGACGATCCGTTTGCCAACAATTCCCGGAGATACCGCAACAGCTGCCTTTTGCGTAGTGCTCGTTGTTTTGATGGGTAAGATATCTACACAGGAAACGCAAGCGAGTCACCAGGGACAAGGAGTCATTTTTTTAGGTGAAAAGAAAAAGAAAGAAATAGAAAAAGAACATGAGTATATTTAGTCACCCATTTCTGTCGCTCAGCATTCGAAAATGCTGGCAGCACCTGATGCACACAATCAGCAGCAAACACACACGCAATGTAAACATACGCTGCAACGTGATACCGTCCCTGCCCTTGCCGCAAAAATACCGACACAGTTCTTTATAGAGAACATTAACTGCCTTAATTTAGTGCAAATTGTACTCCAACTAAACTGGAATCGTAAGCGCATAGCCCGTGGAACGGGGTTGCCGCAATTGAAGGTTTGTTGCATATAATTAAACATACATCTTATAACCTCCACAACATTGGTAAAGACAAGGAAAGGCAGCACGCTGCAATACAATACTAGCATCTCTCATCATATCGCTACAATATAAAATCGCTGTCGTAAAAATATATGAAGAGATTGTAATTTGTAGAGTGTACTGTGCATGTAAGTGTGTAGTGTATTTTTTAACTGAACTGAACATTGTATGGTAAGATGAATAATGTGAAAAGAAAACTGTAATTCACATAAACATAAAGCGTTCACTTCTGAATGTCAACACCCAGTTTTTACGATACTGTTGTAAATTCATAACCCATACATCCTAAAACAGACTATCAATAGTAGTGTAGTGATCATAAATAGTGATAGTAATATCATTAGAACCAATTAATAATAACAATAAAAATCGGTAGTTGGTCAGGCGGGATGCATAACGGTAGCGGGTTATTACGCCTATATATGAAACAGATTTACCACACGAGCTCAGTTAATAAAATATAAACAGAGTTAAGAAAAGCAAACAAACACGCATCACACCAGAAAAAATTGAAATGAAGAAAACTACTTAAGTTTTATATTAGAGGTCTTATCAGCACGCATTAAAAATAGTTGTTGGCATAGAGACTACATCTCAAAGAAAGGTTTAAGAATGGCGAATGATGAAACTAGTGATATAGCGGAGATGATAAATGTATAAATGATAGTATGAAATTCATATAAACCAATTTATCTTAAGAGTAACCCAAGGTAGAAGAGTCTAGTCATAAGAACGCCACACCGCCGAAATTAACACCCGAAACGAAAAAGGAGAGAAAAATAAACAACAACCGGTCGGAGTCATGTTTTATTTTGTCACAGTCACGAAGTAAAAAAAATATAAGACACCACCATGTATTAGGAAGAAAATCGAGAGAAACAAATCTGGTTTATGTAAGAAATCACAGTAGTGGAAAAAAGAACGACAAGAGCGAAAACCGAGGAAACCACCAGAAATTAGTAATAAATAGAATGACGAATAAACATACGGTGTACCCCACACAATCCCTTTGGGACAGTCACGTTTCAAGTACATTCGTCGTACGAACATCATACTGCAAAAGATTATTTGATTTTTCACAATCTAAATGGTACCGTCACTTTTTGCTTAACCATCCCCATCCGTGAAACCATATTAATAAAATGATTAATTTTAACAGAAAGAAAAATGATTATTATAACCCAACGATTATCCGGTAACCAAATAGCATTGAATCATATCATACATCTAAAATATTGCACATCAACATCACTGTTCAAAGTAATTGGTTTCCATTAACTGAAGTGCTAGGCCGGAAACATTTGCTGACCACATTCACAAGAACGACAGCTTCAAAAGCAATCATTTCATGCTCCAACTTAAAAAAAGTTGGAACTATTAGGACAATTTAAAAAGAACGGTATTATGCATTAAAATATAAGATTGATATAAAAATGAAAACTAAATCAATTGAAATCATTATTGCTAAATTGAACTGATGCTTTATCATCATTTGCGATGATGGGTAAAAAATATAATGATGTGTGATGTAAGATGTGTGTTTTCAGTGTGTCGCGTGATTCCACCTATGGTGGAACCGATTATCGTGAATAATTACTTTCACTTGCATTTACCTTACCGCACACTGTGCGGTGCGTGTAAAGCACAAACGAACATTACACAAAATGCAACAGATTTATGTGTTGTGTAAAGAGTAGTGTGAAATTGTAAGCAGTGTGTTTTTCTGTTTTTGAGCAACCATTTTATGACCTGTCCGATCACAAAATTCAGATAGCGAAATAAGAAATGAGATTAGGAGATTCAGAGAAATTTCGTTTGCATTACCGCACTCATCGAATATGTACGTCGTAGCCGTGGTACCATCAGGGTGAAGTTCCGTTTGCTTGATAATTTTTTCCTTCTTCAGCAGATCCTCAATTCGCATCGTATCAATCACGGCAGTGGCGTTCGTGGTAGCGGTGGTCAACAAAGTTGCCGTTCCTGCCGATGTGTTTATCCGCCTCACCAAGGATCCCGACGCTGTTACCGTAGCCGTCGTTGATGCCGGCACGGACGATACGCTCGGTGACGCCGTGAAGAGGATGTAATTGTTATCCTTCTTCGTAACGACGATGTTTTTGCTTTCAAGTAAACAGTCGTTCAGTACGACAGGGGTAGCGTGGGTTAGGAGTGTTGTCGATACGTTTGTGCAATCATCTGTCGTAACGCCAGCAGTTTGAGATACGATATCCGGTGATACCATATGACCAGATTCATCCATCATAATCTGAGAAGTTGATGATGGGTGTTGCCTTTCTGCTTGGCTTTGACGGCATTGTTGTTGCTGATGATGAAGTTGTTGCTCGGTCGCACTAGGAATCTCATCCTCTTCCATCAACAATGCGGGCTCTGAGGTGGTTACCGTGATTGTTTTTATTTTCTTCCCGCCTGTAGGTGCTATGGCACCAAGTCCTCCGACAATCGTCGTTTTCGTGCCTAAGTTGGATCCGGTACGCTTTTGAGTTACTACAACAATTTTTCGTTTTCCTGCAACGAAACAGAAAAAATCAGGGCCCATTAGCGAATATGCATCTTGTAAAACACCAATACCTCACTACACAAATTATTACTACTTCGTAAAGTCTCCGTGATATGTGTATGCGTGAGTATGGATATCTTTTGCGGCCGTATAGGTAACTAGCACTACCCATAATTACACGCCACTGACGGCTCTTCAAAGTTACAGCTAAACTTATGCCATCGCATTGCCGAAATTACTTCAAATATGTCTAAGTACCTGCAGCATGGATGGTGAGTTTAGTGCGCAAATACAATTTTTGTAGAATGTACGATATTTTAATGTATTTTGTATTATTGAATTTTTAACTGTACATACAATTCATCAGCAAAGATGAAACTGGAATTCAGGAAGTGCAACACAGTTGAGACTTTGAACGAAAAATAACTTACAAAGTATATACAGTTACCAAATAGTATAAAAAGACGATAACATTGTAGAACATTCATATATACAGTGAACAGCGTTTGTTTGGAAGCCCGGAACGACAAAACAACACAACAAGAAGCTTCTTCGAAATGTTTTCTTTAAAAGATAATCAACCAAAATTAAAAGTAACAAACTTATGGCTTAACATGTGTAAACTAACTGTAGTTGCACCTATCAATAAGTAGTGCTGTGCTGATGATGAAGTTAAAAAATGGAAAAGTTAGACTAATTTTCTACAGCGTGTACATTGTGTTTAAACTGATACTATTTTCTGGGTTATTCAGTTTTTGCCAAACCAATGTCACTTAATTACTTATCAACTACGTCGCTAGAGTCCGTCAGTATATAATAAATTAGATGAGTAGCAAAAATATTATGCATAATACAACACTAGTATGGGATAGCAATTGAATATCGAGTATGGAGGATTGACCAAATGACACAAATTAACCGTAAATGAAACAGAGCAAAAAGAATACGATAACACGTCTGACACCAATATTAACGGCTGGTGTTGTGATCAGTAGCGCAACGATACAGAAGCAGTTTATGTTTTTTATGTGAAAAAATCATCGTCAGTGATCCTTGTGATCCTTAAAGCATAGGATAATGATACCCCTAAAAGCCAACCCCAGAAGTGAATATTTTCAATGTAATTTATTTTCGTTTCGAACGGAACACATACCCCGAAACATTACCGAAACAAGCCAAGCTGGACTCCTGATGACAAACTCTTCGCTTCATGCGACTTATGCTTGCCTGTTTACAAACGCATGCTACCCTTCGTTATATTTTTACGCTTTAACAGGATCTCCGAACAGGAGTTCCCACCACTCACACTACATCATAACTTCGTGATTTTGAAATTTAGGAACAATTTTCTGTTAGATAGTGCGCCCCTTGCCCTTGAATATTGAATCGATGGAGCAAACGAATGTGACGCTGCAAGTGATTGTTACGCTTAAACGGCCTGTGACAGTGTTGGCAGATGAACATCCGTTTTTGGCCACACTCGAGACGACAGTGGCGGCGCAAATTTCGAAGCTGAGAATATAGTTTTCCACAATTGTTGCACTCGTATGGCGAACCCTCAACATGACTTTTCGTAACCTCTCTTCCTTTTCCCACTGCGACAGCTGTGACGCTAGTTTGAAATACTTGTTCATCATCACCCATTTCGACGGTAGGCTCGATCAGCAGTTCTTTGTAGTCGCCCTTTACGGTATCGAAAGAAGAAGCCATCGGTGAAAGTTGATCACTCAAAACCAGATGTTCCTCAACTTCGTTTAAATATTTCAGCATACCAACGGAGGCCACTGACTGGTACTCGCCATCTTCTTGCACAATCACGAGCACATACGACCGGACGCCGCATCGGAAAAAAGAAAAGAAAACAAGAAAACGATATTACCGATTAGAACGATTATAAAGAAACCAGCATACGTTTAAGCGTCAAGCAGGTTTTTACTTAAGTAGCAGCAGTTGTAGAACGAACGAATACAAACCGTTACCAACACTGTCTACTGGCAGTCAGTGAATCGTTGTTGCTGATATTGGTAGTGAAAATAGATATAATGAGAAAAGCAGGAATTTTTCAGTTTGTAATAGAATCACACAAAAAGGACGAGTAAAAACTATCATGAGCTAGCTACAGTCCAGCTTACGCGATTTGACATATAATGAAATTAGAAAAGTTTTTAAAAATTCATCATGAACATTCGTTAAAAATTAAAAAATTCTAAATACACCATTTCAAAGGAAACTTGTTTCTTGTCTTGTCAGCTATTTCTGTATTCCTGTATTTTCCGTTCAGTACTATACACTCCATCACACTTCGTGTTTCACAATTTACAAAACGTTTATCGAATCAATTGTTTGATTACTCCGTTTTAATTTTTATTAGCTTCTTGTTGTTTTTTGTTTTTTTTTCTCTCTCTATCTCTCTTGCTCGTTGGAAGTCTAACCTATGTTTCAACTTTTCAAACACAACAATAACAACTAGGCACCAGACACGAATGCCTTGAGGTTTTGATAAATATCACACATTCTACTAGGTTATTATGTTTGGTCACGTGTAAGAATCGCCATCTGATGTTGCCTTTCCGAGGGATGGATAGCGGGACCACGTAAAACGCAATCAAACCCAGTAACAAACGCTACCATGAAGTGTATTTCAACAACAACCTACAAAAATCGGAACTATGTTGGCACCTCGGAGCGTGGTGGGGCTCATTGAAGTTTTCACTTATCGGCCTAGCCAGATCGTATTTTTACATCACATTACTATTGGTTGGTATCCGTGCACCGTTGGCTCTCTCGTCGTTTGAAAGCCAATTCGATTAAACAATAGTTAACAATAAATTTTGTTTTCAAATGATCTTTTGAATTTCCTGCTTACTCACCACCGCAGACGTGCCTTCGTTCTGAGAACCTAGTATCCGGTGGCCATTGTTGTGGAGCAAACCACAATCTTTGCCTATATTGCACCTTCACAGCTTACCACCGTTTATAGCACAGCGGGAAAATATGATATGCTGATACGGGGTGCAGGTATCTTCTATAAAAGCCAAACCCCAAACATATGCAATACTATACGAAACCGACGTTGCATTGTTACGTGCAGCTAACGCCGTGTTGTTACTGGCATATTTTGGTGCCGTATTACGTACACCACAGCATCAACAGTAACTAGCACACGATCAGTGCAACGTTTCGAAAGACAAATTCTAATAGTAACAGAATGGTTCCACCAAATCGAATTCAATTTGGTTCGGTGTACGTGTAACCATTTTTTAAGTATAGTTTACGGTAGCAATCCCCTTGGATCAATTCAACAGACTATCACGACAGCCATTACGACGGTCGTGAGTGTTATCACCATCGCAGCCAACCACCACCATCAACATGGTGTCGTTTATTATGCTGCTGTTTCGTTTGATGATGCTGCTAGAAATAGTATTTGATGCAAACTCCAGACTCTAGATGCCGTTTAAGGTGCGATCCTTGAGAGAAAGCCTTCCCGCACATGACGCACCGAAACTTTTTCATTCCTCCACATTCATATCTGTGGATTGAAGAGAAAAAAAAAGAACTGTGATCAAGTAAAATCGAAACAAACCCACCCGAGGGCGTAATGATCGCCGCAAGGGCGAAGCACTGGGTGTGGACAAAATCTGACGAAGTGCAAACGAAATAGTTCAAAATTAGCATTTCTTACCTGATATGCCGTTGCAGAGAGCTAGCGTCCTTGTAGTTCTTATCACAACTCCGCCGTGGACATTGGTATCGCCCATCAGCGTTGAGAAATTTAGACAGATCAGAGAACTTTACGTTGTACAGAAAATCGTTTAGCTGTATCAAACTTCGTCTTCCGCTGTCGATGTGCGTACCACTGCCACAACGAAAGCGACTGTTTGCAGGAGCACTGGCTACGGTTGATGCTGCTGCGGCAGCCACTATTGCCAGTTCCTCCGCCGTCCCGGATGATAGTACGGATGACAACGGTGCTGGTGACGGTGTTACCAAACTACCTGCATGAAAAAGGAATCCGGAGGAACCATTTTCAACGATAACCTTTTGCGCACAGTACACACAGACACAAACACAACGCAGGTAGTGCACATGGCGCTTAGAAACACTAAGGGCAAAGTAACGGAGGTAGTGAACACAACAATACACACACGCGCGCGCGCACACAACACAGCCAAAACATTATTAAAAGAACGTGAAATTATGAATTACTGGACTCTTCCGGTTCCGCTTCTTTAGTTTTTTTAATGAAATAATTTGCTATCGATAAAGCATTCGGGAAAAAAACTAATAATAACTTAAACAAACATTGACAATGAGTCACTATGACCGAACACGCACTCTACGACACAAGTATCTTTTGTTTAATGATGATTTTGTACGTGCAATGTTCCTCTAGGTGGCTGAGAATGTTTTGCTGTTGAACGCATAGTAAAGCACTAAGCAAACGTTTTTAGCTATAGCTTACGGGGCCTAGTATTTTGTTTATGTTTTCATCTAAAAGTGTAACAAGCGGTAGTGGCTCCGCTAGCGAACAAACAAATGAACTAAACACAATCAATCAAAAACACGCACGAAACAATCGCAAAAACGTAAAGTTACGGACGAAAACCACACGCCACCAACACACATCATGCGTGCGCACAGTACGCCTCTGGGCCCTTCTATTTTGAAAACGAAAACGGACACATACACTTTGAGAGACGGCGCACGGGAGCCCTTTAAAATGGTGTTTATGGTTTACAGATCACATGAGGTTTTAAAGTTCTAGCCACTATTAGCACTTCAATTTCGATCTCCGTTTGATTTAGTTAGCTTAACTCGTTATGAACTGATCAAGCGAGCTTGATCAATTCCGACACTGCGCTTGCCGACACTGTGTAGGAGATTATAAGGAAATGATGATGATCGAGAATGTACTGCTAAACGTAACACATGAATTAAATTGAAAGAAAAAACAATAGGCGTAGCTGAAAACGAAATAACTATGTTAATAAGGTCACTTGTTGGATGCAAGCCGTTCATGATTATTTGCCCCACACGAACAGAGACTAACGAACTCTTGTGGGTTCTCTTACTCAAAAACCCAGTATCGCAGAGACATTATACAATAATGCTCTCCTAGCGAATATGTAGCACGAATGGAAAATATTGACCGAAACTAGCAGATTACAATGAAAAGAGGTACAGGAACAAAATAAAAAGACTTTTTTGTGCTGACAATAATTACATTGGAATTTATCCATAAAATAATTTGGCTCATGTTTATTGGTATGGTTTCTCGTGTCCTGGGGCGCATTTTACGAACGGTACACACTATCCAGTTCCGTTACTTATCCGTTCCTACTAAGCACTAGCATCAATATTATTAAAACGCGGCCCAAGGGGAAAACACAGAAATTAGTCGCTCTATATAGCATCGAAACTTAGATCACTAACTGAAAGGTAAAACGAATGAAAAAAGATCGTGTTGTCGAGAGTACTCTGATAACTGACGACAGCGAATTCCGTAATCGGGGAGGTCTCTTGTTATGGTGGTGTTATGGTCGTGTTATGGATTCATATGTTCGATTAGTGTTGACAAAACTACAGCCGATCATCAGCATTTGCAAAAGACCATCTTCCCCATCGTTTTAAGCTTGCGGCTACACAATCGTTGAATGCCGTGTGCCGAGGCATATTCGAGAACCGCGTTAAATTTGAAAGAAATTATGTACTGTTGTCTAAGAAAACCCGAATTAATCACTAGAGAGGAATAAAACTCCACTAAAATATGGCATACTGTTTTCTCTGGCCGACTCGTCGACGCGTCGCAAACTAAAATCTACTTTAAATGGTTCGTTTGATGAAAAAATGTCCAAAAATATCAAAGTTTCATATACCAAAATACAACAAAGATCGCGCAGCGTAAGTACGCATGATCTTTGTCAGCCTCTCATTCGCGTCACCTTACTGAACCTTTTTTTTCGTCAAATTAAACCTACCATCCACAGTCAGACTTAAAGAAAATGGCATCTTTTTTAGTAATTTGGTATGGGTGTTGAACTGGCAGTAACGATGACCTCTGCTGCTGCGGTGGCAAAACTGCGCACATACTACTTATAGGTACAATTTGTTTTCAAGGCTCAACGAGCAATATTTGTACTAGACGCACACACACCACGTTGTGCACCTTGAGGTATTTGAATTTTTTATCACGTATTGTTGTTGCTCGAAATGATCGTACGAAACAAATGGGTTAAAGAAAATCCAAAGAAAATGCACAAAGCTTTTGGGGGGCACGATACCACACACTTGGAGAGTATTATGAAAATAACTTAGGACATTGCAAGACGTTTCGTTGTAAACGAACAAGTACAGATCACTGACCATCTTACACCCGCACCGTGTGTAATCTGATCAAACGATAAAATTCGCAAAAGAAAAACAAATCGTAGAGTGTAGTGATGTACGTATGAAAAGGGAGCTAGACCCAAAGGTGAGATCAAAAGGATGAAATCTCCCGTATCGCGGGTCGGGCGCAAAAACTTGAAAGCACTCGAACCGAGTACTTAGTCACCGCCACTCGCCCCAAAAAAGGCGGATGGGATCAACCATTAGTGTCATCTCACAGATGGCGCTCGGTGATGCTTTTACTGCATCGGTGCGGGGACATTTTTGAGCGCATAGTCGAAGAAGAGATTCTTAAAGTTTTGATAAATGGAAGATTGCGAGGTCACCTGTTCCATATCTTCCTGCTTCACCATGATTCCATCGACAGAGAATTTCCCATCTCCACTATCGGTAGTGCCTTCACCCCCGTTAGCGGCGGCGACGGCCGCAGCGGCCGCTGCAGCGGCGGCCGCCATCTGTGCTATGTCTCCGCTGCCAGCTTCTGCAGCCAGCTTGGCAATACTAATATCTTCGTTCTCCGTACCACTACCGGATCCGCCTCCGGCACCCCCTGGTTTGACCGGTCCCGGTTCCATCTGAATGCCGTGCTTGGACAACATGTGGCGCACTAGGTGATACTTGCGGCGAAATTTGGAATCACAGTGATCGCAATGGAACCGAGGCGGTATCCCAATGCATTCGTCGCGCATGTGTCGCTGCAGGTGCCGCTTACGAAGGTAGCTTTTGTCGCAGACCGAACAGCGGAACCGTTGTAAAGTCACGTCGAGAAAGCTACTGTACAGCAGACTAGCCGATGGTTTGAAATCTACAACACACGATGATGGTTGCGCGCACGTTCGTTCCGATGGTAGCGTTGTTGTCGATGATGATGATGATGATGATGATCATGATGATGACGATGATGATGATGGTGGTGGTGGTGAAGATCGTTTGGTGATCGTTATGATTTTTGCGAAATTCCAACGTGACCAAAATATTGTCCGTGGAAGGAAAGTTGCCCATAAGAACACAATAACCGAAATAGGAAAGGAAAGAGAAGAAAAAAAGAACAAACAAAATGATACCATCGATAAATGAATGAAAAGATAATGGAAGTAAGAACCACGTTTCTAGCGCGCCTAAACACACTTTCAGCAAAAGGGGTACGCCGAGAGTGTAACACACAGTTGGTGGTTCGTTACTATTCCCAAACAACCTACTATAGGAGGTCTCAAAAACTATCTCTCATCTGCTAACATTGCTTATACGCTTACTGCAGGCATCAAAGACTAGTTTTGATTATCGAGACACAAGGACTAAACAGTGTGTCCAGAGCTGAGACGACACATAATGCCCTACAGCACCGAATCCTAACTATACAGAATACGGATATGAAAATTAAGGGGAGGTAAAGAAAAAACAAACAGAACAAAATGTTTACAGTGATGAAAAATACGGAACTAAATCACTACCTACATTACATCTGTATTTTTTCTGACAACTAAAACACATATCATCTAGGCCTCTAGGGAGATCCGGAAGCATTTCTTTGAAATTGTTTCGTATCCCTCATCTAACAAACAATTACGGAAGATGCAAAACACGTATACTATGAGAGTAACACATTTGTATATTTAACCGTGCAAACAAAAGAAGCTACAGAGTAACGATCACAAATTATGAACGAATTCCGGTTCCACCGCTGTATTATTCTTCTATCATTGCTTCAGAGACAAGTGGACAAAAAAAAACAAGAAAAGCCAGGAGTGAAGATGAATGAGGATCATTATTATGTCTGTACTAATATACGTGGAGCAAATGTGTAATACTTTCTCATTTCGGCTTTATTTTTCTCATTTTTAAATGGACCGCCCATTCGTATATACAAAACGCACCTTCACGATAACATGACACGACATAACGACATTTGTTAATTCTGTTTCATTCTCTTAAAGCATCGTGGCGACATAACAAATAAGGCGAGAAATAAATCCCCTTTTCTCTAAATACACAAGCAGCAGGAGCTGCACCCATGGATGGGCACACACTTGTTATACACTTTTCTTGTGAATGCCATGTTTTTGCTTGAGATGAAGCTTCAAATCATACGGCCAAGAACAGGCAAACAGACAATACTCGCAACGAAAGAGTTTGCTACAATTTGCGCTCCGTCTCGACGAGCTGGACATTAGCAACCCGGATGCGACCGTTATCCGACCAGCAGTAATACCAACGGGCTTCTCCCTGCCTGTGATGCCACCGATTTCACATGTCCTTATGCGTAGGTCAGTTCTGTGACCGAAAGTGGGGTGCTGTTTTTGGGCACCATTACTGCCAGTGCTGGAACTGGTTGCGATCATTGAGTTGCTGTTTGCAACGACTGCCTGCGTACTACTACTACCGGCCGCAGCAAGGTTGAAAGAATCAGAGCTGCGACCATCGCCACCTCCTCTGGCGTGGCACACGCACACGTTTTGGGAAGCGGAATTGTTTTTCATAGAAGAAAAGGGGGACAGAGCCTGGGCCGAGCTGCAGTAGCATTTAGTATATCGTCGTTCTGCTGCCACCAATGCATCGCAGGATGAAGTAGTCAAGTGGGAGGACGAGGACCCAGTAGCGCCGCCACCACCACCATCGACGAGTGACGACACTGTCGGTGGGAATGATATTGGCTGCGATAAGGATGGTGGTGGCGATGGCAACGATAGCAACATAACCTCGGCGCCCATTGACTCTGGTAGCATCGGATAGGAGGCAGACATCATGCCGGCAATTGCACCTACCGGAGAGAAGAAGCAATGGAAAAACCCCGAAGGGCTTTGCGTAAGCAACATTACTTTTCGTTTGCAACAGTACACATTTCGAATTCGCCCTCCAAGCGAACTGTGAAGATGATTTTTGCTTATTCTGCAACAGCCAAACACTGTCGCATACATTTGTTTCTCTTTCTCAGTTTATCTTCCATCCATAATAATGTTAAAAACCAAGTTACCAAAAAGTGGACGCATGTTTTCAGAAAAAAGAATCTTAAGTAGAAATTTACTTCCTTCCAAAAGACACCAACACATTATAAACAAGATAAAAATAAACAGTGCAAATGACGAAAACGAATAATTAAAAAGAAAGCTCTCGATTTAGAAAAGATAAAAAAAACCATATATAAAACAACCTTATTATGCTTGTTTCTGCTTAGGGACACCGAGGCTACCCAGGATCAACTCAATACATTCGCGCCAGAAAACACCGTTTGCAAAGGAGGATGGTGTGTGTGTGTGTGTGTGTGTGTAAAGTTGTGAGTGTGTGAAGATGGTAAAGTTAAGGAACCACCACGATACTTTACAATACAATGTCACATTTATCTGGTAACTGCACATTTTCCGGCTGCTGTACATGAAAAACAATGACTTCGTTCTTAGCCTTTTCACGTCTTTCCGTTCCTCGTTCCTAGTTCTTCTAGTATAGTTTTGTACATGATAATACGATCCTCTTTCATAACCTTTTTAACACTAACGAAGCAAACAATAGATCAAAACTGTTGGAAGGAAATCAAAGTGAAAACACGTTTTTCGAGGTTTAACTTAAAAATGTTTTTATTCATTAATCAACGATTACATTTGTTTTGTTTTTGAACTAGTATTTAGGTGTGGTTAAACGATAATATAAACAGCCCCAAACACAAAACTTGTTTGCCTTGGAGGCTTCTATTCAGTCACAATCATCAGGAATATGGTATCGATTGGCATAAGCAAAAATATGAATATGCACAGTTCCCAGTTGTCATTATGTGTTTAACCCTTAATATTTTAAATTAAAAAGTAGGTCTCAAAAGTTTTTCCAAACAACCACTTTCCCTCGTTAGTCTCATGTTCGAGGAAATAAGCCTCTCTATTGCTCCCCCGGCGGACACATCAAGACCCCTGACAACACCCGGGCAATGGACCAGCGCTGCTGTACATTCAAAGGACACCCGGTGCGCCCGGTGCCCCAGGTACACCAAGAGCGGCGGCACAGTGCGACTTCGTGTTAAGTAGATGCGCTTTCAGAATGTCTTTGCGGGAAAAGCGCTTTCCGCACCGGAAACACCCAAACTGCTTGGCCACCCCGCACTCGTACTTCATGTGCCGTTCGAGTGTGTACGAAAGAGCATAGGCCCGCGGACACCGGGGACATTTATACGATGATCCGGTGGCGGTGGATGATGAAGAGGATGAGCCTAACGCTGTTGCCCGTGGACATAGCGCATTGGCATCTGCCGCCGCCGTTACTGAGGCGGCTGCCGCAGCTACGGCGACGCTACACACGCCGTTATTACTACAATCGTCGTTGTCGTTGTTGCCGGTACCGGTAATGTGCGTAGCTGCTGACGACGCTACCACTGCTGCAGCTGTCCGCAGTGTCGTGGTTAAAAGACGCTGGGTGCTGCCAGCCCGCGAACACACATTACTGAATCCACAGACTGGCGACATCATTAGGCAGGATGGCGCACGCTCCAAAACTGTAAATAGAAAGCAATCGACACGCACGATCGAAAGAGAAAAGAACGAAGCGGATATAGGCCTATAGTCACGAGATGCGAGCATGGAAATTCTCAAGGGGATACCAAAAGTAGAAAATCATACTAACGATGAACACAACAGAAAGCTGAGAACGGATTGGTTCGGGAGAAGAAACAGAAAAGCATGGACAACTGGCGCGACCCACAACGCATCGCGCAACCAATCGCGAAACAGATTTCTCGAAATCCTCCTAACCAAACGACGTCACTATCGTATCAAATCGTAAGAGTATCAAAACAAATTTTCCAATATAACCTTGACCTGAGGTTTAATCAATTTTAAATTAACAGCTTCATATTATCACGAAACATACAAACGTCGAATACAATCAAGCATATTGGCGCCGTTTTTTTCTTGTGCAAAGGTCAATAGTTAATACGCCACCCAACTAACGATCGATAAGATCAGTCTGATCAAATTATCAAGGTGTGCATCGGGATCCTGATAAAAATAATGAAAAAGACCTTCACCAGGACTTAACTAGCCAGAGAGCACGATATGGTAAGTGTCCCGACCAAACAGAAAGGAGTAAAGCAATGGGGTAGATTTTATACAAATACATAGGTGGGCGCGCACGCTACCTGTCTCTCCATGGGTGGTGGGTGGAATGAACGCTTTCGAAAGCATGATGGGGTTTATGAAAACAACAATGACTCTGTTGTGAGATATTTTCACAAAAAATATGCACCACAAAAATGAACGCAGCAAACAATTTATGAACGCACGTTAACTTCTACAGTATTCTTATGCAACTAAAACTTTCGTCCGTTATCAGAATAAAGCAATGGAACTAATCCACCAAAAATAAGTTATCAATGGCTTTTGAAAGAGACTAACATAGGACGTCGATTTTCAATGTGATATTTACATAGCGTTTCCATTTTATCCAACTAACGCCGTTTGTTGTTTCGGTTTGTTCAATATTGCTTTTTTATTCACCGTAAAATTTTCATAAACAGCTTGGTTCAACTTGAAACAATTTTAAAGAGTTTATCTGAAGTATACCGAGAATTGCGCATCAATAACGCGATGACCCCTCGATCGATCAAGCTTTTTCGAACAAACACTATCTCTAACTTTACATTAAAAAATCCGAAACCTAAAAAATAATTGACGTATTAGAGATGACAAACAAAATACAATCTATATCAGACAGTGTGCTGCTGTTTTCCGAAAAGGGTATTTTAATTATACCAAAAAAAAACGTTATAGCAAGAAAGGAACTGGCAGGAAAATCTCAACTAACAAACAAAAAGTCTGACGCGAGCATACTGTCGTTGTACGGGCAGAGAAATGAATATGCCGATACACGCAAAAATGCGAAACTTACTATTGCAATAATACTCCTCTCCCAGGGACACTTGACAGTAATATCAAAATTATGTAAAAACATCTAAATAGGTTTATGAGCGAAGGATTTTCCAATTATCCTCAGCCCACGGATTTAAGACATCGTTAACCGCAAATGCAAATGCCCGTACCCAACTAAGCCTGGCGCAAACGATTCACATTCGCGGGGCTTGGCACAAGCTAATGATCAATAAATATCAGCTTCATTTGATGCAAAAGCTTGACGCAACAATTGGAGACATATCTTACGCGGGAACGACTCCCCCACTGATGCGTTGCTCGTTGTTTAATGAACATTCCATTCCGATCCCTCCTTTGCAAAAAGGGCACACTTCCATATGATCACATATTGAAAGTTGGCTTGATTTGCACGAATAATGCTAATAGTCCTCACTAATTTATGTTCAATATTAGCATACACTTTCTCAAAAGCACTAGCGGATCAACGCTGTACACTGTTGATTTCGTCGTAAATAAATTGGACCATACGCAGATGCCGCCACTTCGGCCTTAATTCGCGGCGTGTAGATAGATAGGAGGGAAACTTTGGTATGCAGAGTTAATAATACAACCGAAATAACAAACTACACGCACAACTGAATATGTTCCTCCAAACAAAGTGGTGTCAATAGTTCCATTCCGTCACAAAAATCTAAAATCAATTTAGTGCACATTAAGCATATTACAAAAATGAGAACAAACGAATAAAGCATAAAACATTGCATGAAATATTCATTATGCTGAGCAACAACAAATGTTACTTTGCAACTTATCTTCAATGATTTGAGAAGCCTAGTTTTTGAAAAACACAAATACTCAACATTAAAAACAGACTATTTTTTAACATTTTTGAACAAATTTAAAACGATTAATTGTTTTTTTTCCAATTTATGCAAAAGATGAACATTTGCAACAATCATAACTAAATGTTTTATCATATCCAATATGGGAGGGATACACATTTTAACATACATGTACAACAACTTCAATGAAACAATTGAATTCCCATATTAAACCATTCAAAATCTCTCTGACGGCTATCGGTATTACTCCGTTTCTTATTACATCGACATTTACCCATGGATTCTTGAAGCAAATAGTATGAAGAACCAATATACTTACACTGTTTTGTTTCATTGCCGGAAAATGTATCTTCCAGAACCAAAACTTCCCAGGAAAAGCCAACGAAGATGTTGAAATTACTTGCAATTAACTGGTCTCACAACACATTCTTTGTCCACTCATTATTCGCATACTCTCGAGCTCTCACTCTCATTCACACGGAAAGCCCTTCAAAAGTGCAATATTCATAATCACGCATCGTCACACACAGCAAATTCATTCATTCAGATACATCATAGCTATGGGCAGATGCTTGGGGGATGGATTTTAGTATCATTCAATCGGCAGAATCATAGAATCATTCATTCTGGGGTGTAGCTACAACAAAACGCCCTGAAGAAAACACTAATCGAATTGAGCTCAAATCTGGGATCGATATTGCTACCATTTCTTACGAAAATAAAGTATGCAAAGTAAGACCATCGGGTAAATGTGTCTTACGTTAAACAATGCAATGGTCACAATGCAACTAGATAGATCTAGAGCGTGAGTGAGTGCCACTCATTCTTCAAAATAAAATATCGCTCCACGTGAATTGGCAATTTTTTAAGACAACGAATCGAAAAAGATGGAGCTCAACTGATAGTTTGGAAGCTTAACTTTGCTACGGGTCCAATGGAAACACGTGTGAAAATTATAGTGATTTGATGTCGGATTCTAGGAATGAAGGATGCTTATGCTGGGATATTTACGATGAAATAAAACACTATATACTAAACTTAAATTTACTATGTCGGAAAAACCTCTCTCCCAATGCAACGATACTATTGCAGGGAAAGAACTACTTACCTGCCAACATACTACCCCACCGCCAGCAAACCAACACACAAAGCGCACAATAAACGAAGAATCAGCATCTCTCGCATGGCAGCATATATTACCAAGTCACTGAGTTCTGCCTGTGTTGCCACTGACAGACGCAACGCTTTGCTCTTCTCCTCAGCAACGGAGATCCGCCATAAATGGAAATGGTGTAAAAGAAGCAAGAAACACAAAGTTACATTCTCTACCTTTTCGTGACCATGAAACGGTGTGGCATATTTTCGAGATACTCGAGTTACAGAAATTTACAAGAAGTGAGTCGGCTTTCGTGTAGACTCACGTTCAAGTAATAAGAACAATTGATATTTTATGCGGAAGACTATTGAAAAAGATACATGTTCTTCACAACAAGTCATTTCGCCACTGCAAGGTTTCTTGATAAGTGTGTGTTTTAATATATTTTGTAGTATTTAATAAACTCTGACAAGATTAAACAATGGTATGCCTCGTTCTGTTCAACACCGTCCTTTTAAACCTATCCAAAAACGATCATGAACGATCGAGTCGCGTATGTGTTCTCCGAAAATGTAAAGAATGTACACCCTTCTTCTTGCAAGTATGAGAGTCCTGCCCCCTGTTTGTGGTACACCATTTGCATTCTAAAGCTTACCGTGATTTTGTGGCGCTTCCGTTGCTGATCGACAGAGCGATTGCGCCCGAGATTACCTCACTGCAAATTGATCACAATTTGCAGCTACAACCAACTTGGGAAACAGGCATACCATATTTTGACGATGCTGATGACGACGAAAACGATGGTGATGCTGAAGATGGCGAGGATGATTATACTGGTTCTGCGACGACGACTGCACGCATATATCCGAAACGATGGATTTTGGCGCCAATGTGTTGGACGGACAGGTGAACGACCTCACACAAAACTGGATAACTAATCACTACCACCGTTTCACCAAACACACTCTTTAGGCACACGGAAAAAGATCACTTTGACTCGCGCTTCAATAATTCACCTTCATATTGCACACCAACACACACATACAACCAAACACGTCCGCTGCACATTTGGACTGGAATTGACAGAGACTCGCGACAGGCTTCCGGCAGGGACCAAGAGTGTGCATTTGATTCCAGCCACTCCATCACGTTCTCCTCTGCCGTGCATGAGAGGATGTTGTGCGGTTGGGCGTGGTGAAGGGCAAAAGGATTCATTTGCATACTCTCCCGACACCCGACCGGAACACCGGTATATTGACAGCGATGATCGACACGCGAAAACGACCGTTCGTCTTACGGCGAGGTATAGACACGAAAGTAGGAAACAAATCTTATCGACAGCACTCACGCAGCGCACGCGAAAAACCGGTTTCGTCTTGTCCCGAAATTATTTTGACCGAACGTCCGACCGAACGACCCACTCTTGACATTTTGACAGATTTGACAGCTACACACCCGGTTAACGATTCCCTTGCGAAGTGGATAGATACAGAGAAGAGAATATGCATGTAAAACGAACGACATGGAGGCGCTGCTACTCAATTGCACCGCGTGTGGAAAGACAACAGGTAAACAGTCAACGAAAGGTAGAGGAAAACCAACATTAATGAAACACTGGAACGAAGAAGAAAGCAATCATATTATTTTCTGGGCCACAACATTACCCTTTTGGTGCTAAACTTTCAACACTCATTTTTGCACCTTTCTGTAGTACTTGCTTTGATAGTCTATTCCTTTTTCTGCCCGTTAAGTTATAACATCGAAACAGAGGTAGAGAAATGCATTAGGGCTTTTTCCGAAAAATCTTGGATTACAAACACGAGTAGTGGACAACAACAGCCACCAATGATAGAGCATCGCATTCAATACAAGTAAAGAACGTCCCCCAGATGCCCAAACAAGCGACACAAGGTCAACTCCTGTCACAAGGTACACTATGTCCTCAAGAAGGAGAACCCAGGAAAGAAAACATGAATCGAAAAAGGTCTTTGGATACATTAATATTGTGGGAGTGGAACAGCAATAGTTATCACAAACACTGCACAAAGTGTTTTATGAACTGGAGAGCCGGTTGTGACATGGCTTTTTAGTGTAATTTAAGTAATTCAAATTTTGTTATTCCTGTGTAAATACAGTCGAGTAAGAAATAGCACGCAAAGAGACAATGGAAATGGTAATAAAAAAGCGTAGTGAATGATTTTTTGGGCAAAGGTGTTCATAAACAAAATACCAATCAGTATTTTTTTTGATAAATATGTTAACAAATTGATGCAAAACAGTGTGGCGCATGCAACAATAAAATATTTAAAAAATAAACAAAAAATATCGCAATAATACGGTTTTGTTTCGTGTAACTTAAAACTAAAGTGTTAAAAGCAAGGACGGTAAGAAATAGGGGGTCAGGGCAAGGGTTTATATCAGGTTAGAATAGTCTCAGGGCTTCGCTATCGGAACCAGACTCCATCGAACATAATGAGGCCCTGTGGGTTGTTTCGGAATCGTTTCACTCAGGTTCCGTGCACGCAATTTCCATATTGTTGTTGGTATGACATTTTAGTCTTTCTCCACAAACGAACACAAGCAAGTGATCACCTTTCTAGGTGACGCACAGGTTCGCGCTGTGGTTTTTATAACGATGTAAGTGGTAAAATCAAACAAACTAATAAAACAAATGGCCGACGATGAATGAATGGATATGACACGACAGAGTGGAGAGAAAGGCACGCGGGCGCACCCACACACACACACGCGCGTTAAGAACACAAGGAAAATCCTAAACAAGTGTGGCTTTGAAAATTACACATTGGTGAAAAAATATTATGTTTCTTTCGAGTCAATTTATATCTACGACGGTATTTTAAGGTGCGACATACCTTCACAAAGCATGATAGGAATTCTACGTGGGATGAACAACGACGACGAAGACAGCGACACACGACGATACAATTACGACGACAAACCCCGCTTTTTCCTTCACCATATTTGGAATGCAACAGGCATAGTAATAAATACGACAACTACCCAAAACCGCCACCTCACATGACAAAATACATATCTATGCAAAAGCAGCTAAACCAAGGCAGCGCGCGCTGCCCGTGAGAAAGGTTTGTGCGTCTTGAAAAGCATCGTCTATTGACCCCGATTGAGATTGAGCGGCACACACCGTTGGTTTTCGGCCACCAGTGACAATCTTCTTTCAGCAAACAAATCGGAGTGGAGTGTGTGTCGATGATAGAGACGTAGGTTAGGAAGAGTTTAATAGCGCATAGAAAACAAAAGATAGGGAAGCGATGTCAGAGAGAAAAACAGGAGCATAGAGGAGAGCTGCATAGGAATTATTTTGGGGAGTTACGGGACACGGGAATAAGAGAGGAAAATCTTGAAGCGTGTGTGAGGTGAGAGGTGATCCTTCACAAAACACGATAAGTTCACAATTAAACTAAACAATACGTTAATGAGATAAAAAAAACTAAATCTTATTACTAAACTAATCATAATTCTAGAGCAATACTGCAAACACAAAAGAAAAATAAGTTACACAACACTACACAATCACCAAATATAGCAATAATAGGTAAAATTTAACACGGTAAAAATAAATGAAAAATACAATCGCCGAAAAGCAATTAAGTACTTCGATAACACAGCAGATAGAGAGCCCTGCACACTGAATGGTTGAGTGAAATGTCTGCTTATCATGTAAACTTCTTTAGCCGCCCAGAAAGCCGCATTTTATTATATACGTTTGTTATGAAAAATAGTTCTAAATTTGATTTCGTAGATAGACATTTTACTCACCATTCAATGTAAGTTTGACTAGCAAAGTAGGTAAATATATGGAGTGGAAGTGAAAAACAAAAATTAACAAACAACCTACATTTAGACGCGGTTTAAAAAACTTCTTGCGCGAATGGCATATTTTTGATGGCAATTTTATAGCGCAACACAGTATTGAGGACGAAAAAAGCAAGAGAAAAAACAATTGCAGCTAAATATGACCACAGCTAGTCTATTATCGTTTAGCTTAAAAAGATCATTGTTTCCTAAACTTGTTGTTCCTAAACTTGAAGCACCAGCTAGCACCCGGCGGCTTCGACTTCCTCCATTGGACCGATGATGCGATGAATCAACCTGTGATTGACACACACGATCGTTCTTTTTCCTTTTTTCTTTTGAGCGTTTGATTAAAACTTTGCCTGATGCAAAACATTGATTTCAAAACCATCAATTTAAAATTCATTTCAAAAGCATCAACTTAAAGAACCGGGGGAAGCTCATAAAGTCGCGCCACAGGAAATTAGCACTAGGCCGCCGCGAGAGAGCTCGCTCCAATCCTATTTTGTAACTAACCTGATTATTTCATGGCATGTATTGAACATCACAAAAAAACGCCAACTCTCTCGAAGACATTATTAGTGGCGCTACAGTAAACATAGCCTCACAAAGAATAGGAGAGTGCATCGTGTACCACAGAAAAACAAACTACCATCACGGCATCTTCTGTACACCCGCCGCACACTATCACATTTTGCGCGCATTTAGCATCAGAGCATCCCGCATGGAGCAATAAAAATAAATACCCCAAGTGCAAAAAAGGACAACGAGCAGTAGAACCCAACCCTTAAAAAATCAGGCAGCAGCCATCGCAAACCATTGCGGAGGCGTAAAATCCGAAGGAAATGGAGAAAAAACAGTACACCAGTGCACCGGTCATCCCCGCGCACACGGTCCGCGCCACAGCGACCGAGCAACAAGATGAACAAGACCCGGATTGGGCGCGACGTTGCTGCTAGTGGATGGATTATAAAATAAGAAAAGCATGTTTCAAGGGAACAAGAAACGCAGCTCGTAAATGTCACAAAAGAGCATACACCAAGAGAAGGACCCTGGTGTGTTGTCTGTTGTCGCGCCCACGCGCGTAAGTAATACACGCGGCGGGACGGACACACGAAAGCGTCAAGGCAAGTTCAAGACTCATGATTTAGCTCTGCCGATGTAGCACAGGAAGCGGGAGAAGCGATCGCGAGCGGAGGGACACGAATGTGACCTGCGCGATACGTCAAGTATGGCGAAACACAAAATCACCCACACATTTGCAGCCCTAGGCGTCGCACACGATGGCGCGCAGAGCGTACGAAATTCGCGCGTTGCATCTCCATCTCACCACAGCGACGCACAATGCAACTTGCTGTTCAACAACTGCAGCAAACAACCCCTGCCCACCATGGTCGTCTTGAGTGACTTTAGTGAAGGTTATTAACACCGATCATTTATTCTGCGCGCCCTGCCGATGCTTCTCCCCAATTCTTCCCTCACTAACACACTAAGTGCGCCCTCTCTACTTCGTCGTCTTGGTTTTTACCCCGCAGCTCACGTCCATTTGCGTTCCATTTTGGTCAAGGTGGTGTGTCTTTGCAGCCGTTGACAAGACCGACTGCTCACTGGGTGTTCGAAATGGAACACGAGAATGTGATCATAATACACAAAACATGCAAATGGGAACTAAGAGATAACTCTAAAGTACTGCATTTATCTACTTCCAGAGGATGGAGATGAACTATTTTTTAAACATGAACTTTGCCGTATCGAAGGTGGACACTAAGGACAAGCTCCTGTCACATGACAGAGATCCGAAATCAAATTTGGATAGCATACTGCTGTCTGCGTATTTCGTGGGTTTATGAACCTAGAGAGGGTTGGCCGTTTGATTGTTTTTCTGAAAATGTACAATTGATTTTCTCTTGCTTTTCTGCTACCACACTACATTGCGCTCCTCCACTGCTACGCACACTCAACTCGCAGTGACCTAAGCTTCGTCAACAAAGTATCGTTGTTATTAGTTTTTATTATTATGTGCATAGCCTCTTCATGTTGGTTATCAAGAACAACCGCACGGACGGGTGTGTAGATATATAGTTAAATCTATAAAGGGATATTGCTTTTTGTATTTTTCGCTTGTGTTGCATGTGACTATACTTTTTAATAATATTCAATTTTGCAAGTTATAATAATCAGAATTAAAAAAAACAAACAAACAAACTATGAGAGATAGAGAAAGAGATAACAAATTTACATATTTTGGAAAGACATACGATCCATAAAACACTATCCGAGAGAGATTTCTGTTAGAAGTTGACACTTCTCCGCGAAGAGTGTCGTGGTCAAGGGAATGCGCGCGCAATTACCGTATGTTATGTGTAATAAAATAACTCTCAACCGCAAAAAGGGGACAACTACTACGCCTTCAGTTTGCTCGCTAAAGGGGGCCCTATGCATTAACAATCGAGCGCCGCGCGTGTGTAATGAGCTGCGCGCGCGAACGCGCACTCGATGCTTGAGAGGTACACACCACGCCACAAAGAAGCATGATGATTATTGGTTTTGTTTCTTTTTAGAGGGCGAATTATTCGCGAATCATTAAGCGATTTGCATTTCAACCGTCTGCTTATTATCATCTATCTCTCGTCGTTCCAAGCGTATGTGCGGGCGATAGTTGGCGTTTTATGCATCGTAAATCTTGACCAATTTGAAAAAACGGAAAAGCTCGCTTACCTTGTGCGTCTCGATGTTGTCCACCAGCAGCGTCTTGAGCGGCAATAAACGCTTCGTTCTGCTCACGTTCCAACGGCCATTGTGCATACCCTGTTGGAGGTGCATTTTTGTGCAAACGCAGAAACGGTTACGCGACCATTAAAAGTGCCGCAGCAGGATGTGATGTGTTACAATAAACGGTCGTACGTAGCGCCGCGACATCGGATTTCGAAAAAGAGAGAACCATAAAATGTAAGATTAGTTTCCCTTCGTCAGTGCGTATTCAGAGGTTATGGTGTGTGGTGCAACATAAACCCACGTTCGGAGACGCTAAAAAATGAAAATAATCACACTACCTTGACTAGATACATCGCCACCGTGGCTGGGTCCGGGTTGGTCCAATTCGTCCAGCAGCTCTTCATCGTCGAGCGTTAGATCTTCAACATTCTCATCTTGTACGTCGTCATACTCGTTTTTCGGCTCGATCAACAGTTCACCAACAGATGAGGTGGAGGTCTTGTGGCCACCCCCGCCATCTGCTGCCTCTCGGTGGTGATGGCGGGAGGATTTCACCGAAGAAGCACCGTCTCCGTCATGTTCGTTGTCCGTTCCGTCATCGTGCTCGGTTGCAGCATTGCTGGCTGGGCCGCCGCATCGTTCGTCATCGTCGGAAGACTGTGAGGCTGCTGCAGCGGCAGCGGCAGCGGCTGCGGCTGCTGCCTGTTGCTTCTGTAGCTGCAACTTGAGCACCTCGGCGGCCTTTCCTTGTTGAACGGTTTCAGTCTTTTTCATAGCGGCGGCTACAGCCACTGCGGCGGCTGAGAGCATGTTTGCGCTGCTATTGCTGCTCGCGGCTCCGACCGACGACGTAGTTCCAGTGGCTGCGGCGGACGCACCGGAGGCACCGCTGGTGACCGCAGCATTCGTGCCAGACGCCGTGTGAATTGAATGTGATGAGGAATTCGAATGCTGATCATGATTATCTATGGAACAATTGACCGATAAAAATGTTAGAATAAAACCATTCTTTGCACATAATATTTATGAAAATAATAAACATATTTATTTGAAAATTGATTCTGCCAAAAGTTAGTTCTTATCATACATGTTTCCTCACACTTTACACGATCGATAGAGGCAACGACACAAAAGCGCGCGGTAATCAGTCAAACAATGACACTACGTCATCTTATTTTGCTTATTTTCAAAACACTGAAAACGGAATGAGAGGTGATAATAGCATAATCTGAGCACACATAAAAAAAGATAAAGATATCAAGTTGTTGCTCAAGGTCCACACGTCATGAGATATTCGTTGGTGAACACCTTTATAGGCGCTACTCGATCACTTATACTCGCGTCAAACCTTCTGTGGAATTTGCAGCAGTAGAATATCAGCGCAATACAACGAAATAGCGCCCAAAATGCCAACCATCCGGTCTGATAAGCAGTGGAGGGGTTGGTTAAAAGGAAAACCAATGTTCGTGATTCGACAAAAAGCCAATCGAGACCCCAAAAAACGATGAGCCACCAGAGGGCTCCCTAAGACATAAACCACGCTCTATGCTGCGCTTAATAGTGCGAGCGCGCAACTCTATGATGAGCAAAGCCGACAGGGATGAGGAGGAGCATAGGCCATATATTTACCACCCTATCACCTACATAATAGAGAAACACGTTTGATAACGATGATGGATTTTCAATTGAACAAATGCTTCCTCCTCGTCGGAAGAAATTTCTCGCACGTAGCTCAAAAATAAACGAATGCTTCTCGTTTGTTGGTTTTTTTGCGATCGCTCGTTTGATGGGTTTATGGTGAGAGCGTCGTGTGCTCGGATCCCCAGGCGAGGGATCACTGATTAGATAGCGTCACAAAACGACCATTCATTTCGTATGTGGTAGTAAGTTAGGAAAGAAACCCTCCTCAACTTACCTATTAGTACGCTGTTGGTATCGAGTACACTCCTTCTGCGCACTTTTTTACGCTTTCTCGATGTAGGACTAGTAGAGCCTTCCCGCGAACCAGACACATCCGAATCCAGCAATTCCGACTTTAAAGGTCGTTTGTTTTCAATCGTCAGACCTGATGCCTGCAGCACAAGAAAAGCGAAACGTCAATTAGTAAAGCAGAACGGGAGATAGAGAACACGACGGCGGCAAAATAGAACGGCGTTTTGCCACAACTGTACCTTGTTTGCAGGTACGGGTGGCTGTAGCGTTTTCGCCGTGGAACCCTCGTTCTGTTGCTTCTGCTGTTGTTGGTGCAGCCCTCCCGCGGTAGCCGACGAGGAAGCAGAGCTACGATTGTCGGACAGTCCCTTGATCTGCAGGGATTCGGCCGCTTTGAGCAGGGCTGCTAGCTGATCTTGGGAAATGTTCACCTCTCCGCGGTACATGTAGTCCATCATGGCGCGAAGCTCTTGAAATTTCACATCTTTGAGTATGAAGATTGGATGTTTGTCGTACTGTTGTGAGAGTAGGGTCTATTTTTTGAAGAAAAAAAATCAGACAAATATAACGTTATTCAGTGCACCGGGACCAAAGTATGGTTATCGCAGGGCGCTGTAAAAACTCGACTTACCGCAAAGTAGGGACTGCAGGCCGAGAGAACAACTTTGTGTGCCTTCAGGAACTTTCCTTCGGCCGCCAATGTGCAATCGACCAGAGTGCCATTCTCCAGCAGTGTGTCGAACACCGAGATGAGTGTGCTCTGGTGATTGTTCCATCGGAGACAGAACTGCTGATCATCGTCCATGGTGTGGTTCTTGCCTGCCGAGGACTATTTTGTGGTGGTTTTTGTTGTCTTGTTTATTCGTGTCGGTTCTGTAATAGAAAATTATAAAAAAACACATGTTTAAGGTGAATGCCGAATACAGATAAATCAATCGTACAAGTGACGTTTGTTTTTTGGGTACATTTGATTTCTGACCGTTTAAAGCTAGTGTAAATGGAGACTGTGGCTGCGGCCCACAGTTGTGGCTAAACAAATGACATTAGTCATCCTTCAACACCATTGCGGTGGCTTCATTTTCCTTTCCCTAAAACTGATGTAAAGCGAGGCCTGACATAGGCCAGACGCGGAATGGCGACAGAAGCCTACGACGACGATGACGACAAGTCTACACAACTCATATACGGGAGACTTTTGAAAATAATTGGAAACCATCGCGCGTGCGAACGAACTTGACGGCCCACTGCCGCCAGCGGCCCAGGCCATTGCCGCCGCCATTTGTACAGATATTATGCGCGAAGAAACCTCTCTCTCTCTCTATCTCTCTCTCTCGTGACCCCCACGCGGGAAAGGTGGTATTTCCGATCGCCGTTTCCCCTTTCTTTAGCATCTTTTGGTGGTGTGCGTGGCAAGAAAGCTTAAAATATTTACGTGTGACCCACATAAAGGTATTTGATCCGCGACGGAGCAACACCCATCATCATCGTCATCAAGTGACGACGAACACAAATATGGCGCGACACCTTCCTTTTGCCTTCTCCGGAATGGTCCCGGAGCCGCGGCCACCGCCCGCCCGCTCGACGATGACGACGACGACAACAATCACACAATAATCAAAGCCCAACACCATTTGCGATAAACTGCCGGCCCATTCCTACGGTCCAGCCGCACACACATTTAAAGCGAAAAAACAAAAGTTAATAGTGGTGTAACGATCGATGATTGTGACCAACGAATCCGTTTATGAAAAACCAAAAGAAGTACACACAAGGGAATTTGCTTTTCTAACGACGATCATCTGTCAAAACAACGATACTTTGACAGCTCTAGTGTCTGATTCATTGTCAGTCAATTGACATTTTCCTTTACATAAATTCAATATAAAAGCCAGTACAATGAATCGCCATTCTCTAAAGAAATGTAGCTGACCGATCGATTCAACAGAATTTCCAATAAATAAATGAATTCATAAATGTCGCCCCACACAGCACAAGTTTATTGAGAACAGGAAAAGCTTGGGGGTGCTCGATCGACCTCCAATCGCATATCTGAGAGATACTTGAGTCGGAAAACGATTCAACGCCTCGCATATGACCGAGGGGAAACCCCAGTGAAGAAAATGGCGACCCACTTTAATAAAGGGGGAAAAAATCCGAGGCAAACAAGGCACACAGGAGACCGTTTTCCATTCTCAGCGTGTATGCACCGCACGCATACAAACCCACAGCAGTTGCATGGCTGACGATAACACCACACCGGAGACGACTCCTTCGTAACCCATTCGCAGGCTAACACGGCTGTGTGGCTGTTGTTTGTTGCTGTGCTTTGATTCGAGAATGGAAGTGATATGCGTAGCGAACCTCGCCGATCGGCGCCGATGGTGGTGTGTGTCGCGCTGTAGAAGGTTCTTGTGGTTATTCCTTTTTCCCTTTGTTTTCTATAGCACAAAGCAACATAAAAAAGGACACGTGCACCGTCCTCCACAAGGGGTTGCTGTGAAACGGAAACGTTCATCCTACAAATCATATCTCGCGTTCATTGGGTGGTGTCGACCGATCCCTCTCTTTTCGATAATGTTCAAGCGCTCGCACACAACACAAGCAAAATCGACGTCGCTACCGAGCACGTTACAACTTGCAAAGCGCCCAACACCATTCCCCTTTGGTGACAGCGGATGTCAAAAAGCCAATCAACAACGTTCAACGTGTTCTTGGAGTCAGTATCCGTTCTGCTCCTGTTGATGATTTTTGTGAAGATACTTCTTTCGCTGGACACATAGTTTACTCCGCACATAAACAGTGTGCATCCTCGACAATTGACAATCAGCCAAACTCTATTAAACAGACGAATGCAAATAGTGGCCGGCAGTAGACGTCCTGTTGCCTGCTCGATATCTGATTAAAAGGAGAAGAAAATTCTTCCCAAAAGTGATGAAATTCAGTCTTTTAAATGATAGTAGTATTTAATAACAAGAATCCGACAAAACCTGTATGTGGTGACTAACTGCCTGCCTCTCAGGACACTCTTGAGGAAAATTGCGGGTGCTCTAAGGAGAGTTCGAAGCAGCAACGCACGATCTTAGGAAGACTCCCTCTTACTTCCGTACACCTACGAGACACACAGAAAACAACTTGGAAGTCTTTTTGTTGGGGGGTGCTCTCCTCATCCACTGCTTCCGCCCGCTACATACGATTCACTTTAACCCCCTCAAGCTCTCTCTCTCTAACACAGCCCGGCGACAAAGCGAAACCCCCCGCACAGCAAGAGAGATCGATCGCGGCTCAGAAAACGAAGCGAGAGTCCCGCCGATCCCGGAGAAAAAACAATAAATGAAAGGGAAAGAAAGAGAGGGAGGGATCGGTAGAACGAGAGGGCGCGAACAAATGACGCACAGGCAGCTCCTTTGGCTTCGCTCTCTACACCTCTTTTAGTGCTTTCCACATCACCCCACACACATAGCCATCGCACAGCACAGCACAGCGCAGCAAGCAAAAGCTGATTGTTCTCTTGAAAATTTGCTGGCAGACGGAGGGAGCCAAAGGACGGCTCAACATGTGACCGTGTCTCTCTTTTCCACCACCACCACCACCGCACGATCGCCACCCCGTTAGCCAGTCCGCGTTCTGAAACTTCCCCGCCGCTATGGACGGACAGTGTTCGCACACGCATACACTACACACCTCTTCACCTCAGCACAACCCCCTTGCGGCCCATCAACGACATTTCGCAGCGGGCGGCACACACAACACACAGTCAGCACCAACCCTTGCGGTGGCTTTGCAACGCGCGCTAACGACGAGACGACGGGTCTCAGAACACGAAGGACGGGTGGTGTGTAGTAGCCCAAAATAAATTCTCAATGGAGTAAGTGAGAGGCACGAGCGGTTTCTAGACTGTTCCCCCCGACCGTTGGGAGCGCGCATTCTGCCTTTCCATCGTAAAACACAGTCGTCATCGCCGCCAGGCTATAGGCTATAGGCTGCGAGAGAGAACTTTTCCCCGATGTAGATAACAACACGGCTATTCCCACATCTACTAATACTACTACTACCACAGTACACCACCATCCGTCACACTTCATATGCTCGATCTGCTGCCGCTAGTCCGACGCCTAACTCTTCCATGCGGTGGTGGAGATGATAAAGGCGAACAACACAATGGCCGGCACACAAAAATGGGTAATCACCACGCATACACAACAATCGTGAGCTCACGCACTGTTCGTTTTAGGGGTTCATATCAAAGGCGAACTCTTGCAACCAAAAAAACCATCCAAAAATTAATGCCCCCCTTGGAGCACCAGCCACAATCCACGAGAGCGCGATCGATCGACAGGCGACGACCGCAGAAAATGCAACAAAACCGATCATCGATCATTTATTACCTTCCACGTTGAAATCGCATGCGAGCCGCTCGCGGTTGGCTCGTCGGAGTCGGAAAATCAGCTTCCACCGAACTTTTGTGGCACTCCACACACAGAGGGGCAGCAGCGCACTGTCTCTCTTTCGGCGTGGCTTCGTTACTCTCTCGCTCTCCCTTCAAGATGTGCGCCACTTGACGCCGCTCCCGAGCGACCGTTCAGCGCGGAGCCAACAAGCGACACGATTTAATGGCGACCCGATGGCAACTGAGGGCAAGCCACCGAAAACTCCACGGAAAACCCTGCACGGAGCCAACGGGCGCACGCACACCAACAACGGACTGTGCGAGAGCTACTCACACTCCCCGCGGCGGCGAGAGAGAGAGAACGCGAGATAGAGAAAAGAGGAGAGTGACAAATGGCGCGCGCGAAGCACACGCACACACCGCTGTACGTTGAGCTCGCTACCGTTCCCTCCTGCCCTTCCCTCACCAGCCGCCACCGGCGACCGATGCTACGAAAACACAACGCACGCTCTTCTCTGTGTGCGATGCACACGTCGCCCCAGCTCTCGGCTTGCAACGAGAGCTGCTTACTAAATGCTCACCGCGACTCACACGCTGCCACAGGAGGAGCAAATATTCAAGCTCGAGAATATAGTCAATCATGCGAGCAGCAGCCTTCCCCACACACCTCATCCGGCGCGGTATGACGACCTCGACCGCCGGACGCACGCAGAGAGCAGGAGTGTGCTTGATCGCGGGCGTCTCCGAAAAATGTTCGAAGAAAAGCGAATGAAAACTAAAATATGATCCGCAGCAAAAAAAAAAAAGGAAACGGGGAAACGAAAAGGGCGAGAGAGTGTACCGGAAAAAGAAAAGCACACACGGTTGGTTCTCGATCGTCCTCCGTCGGTGGAGCTGGGCTCAAGTTACACGACGAAGAAAAAAGGTGCTGATCGCCCTCTCTCGAGGAGTGTACGGGAAGAGAGCCACAAAAAAAGCGTGCGTTGCGTGCTTTATTGAAGCGACGACTACGGCGGGGGGGAGGGTTACACTCACCACCCCATCCCATCATCTTTTGCACCGTCATTCGCGTCATCCGTTTTCCGTTGTGTGTACGGTGCGCGGCTCACAGACAGGCTGACAAAAGTTTTAACTCGGAACGGACGACAACGACGCGCCGCCAATCGTGCACGGAGAAGCTTCGCAATACACTCGTATACGCCACACTTACAGTGGTGGTGTATGTGTTTGTGTTCAACATGATCTTCTCGCGGAGCGAACGAAAAATACCCTTCGGCCCTTTTCCGGCCGAATACCGCACATCCCGCGCGCTCAGTAGTGTCCGTTTCAAACTTTTTGAGGACACTACACTTTTGTCCCGCGTTGCGCTCTTTCCCCGCAAAAACGCGCGCGTTGGGAAAGGCGTTCGCGTTCACGGGATGTAGTGTCCATTAAAGTAAAAAAGGGAAATTTCGGAAAACTATCGGCACTCGAGAAGGTGCATGATATGCAATATTTTGATCGGGATAAATCGAATGTGGGATGAAGTACCAGCCCGTGTCCAAAAAAAAAACATGTGCTTGCGACAGGGAAAGGAAGCTTTCATCACACGCAACAACAGACATGCTCCCTGGCTCACCAAGTTTCTCGGCTCGAACAGGCGGGCATTTTCTGTGCGAGAAAAATGGCGAGCTGCTGGCGACGTGGGTACGCGTACGTGACCTGAGAGGGGATCTCGTTTTCAACATTGTGAACAATTCCCGTCGTTTCCTGTCGTTTCCTGTCGTTTCCAGAACCGATGGACAGGAAACACGGTACCGAGTGCAGCGACCCGATCCTTTTTGTGCCTCCGTTTTCACATCGCTTTTCCTCACACACGCAACCAGCAGCCGCAACCCCCGGCCCCGGGGAAGTGCGTCACATTTTTGTTGGACGGACATTTTCTTTTCGGAACACGTTCCTTCCACTACTGGAGCCCACTAATACTACTGTGCGCGGATAGCTCCTTTCATTACTACCACACTAGCAACAAGCAAAAAGCCCCTTCGCGTTCGCAGAAGAAAGAGGCGAACGCACTACGAATGAGGTGAAGAGAGAGACAGATCGAAGGGGATCTCGAAGGGTGCTTTACAAAGTGGCCGAGACACTACACAATATAATAAAATCTCTCGAACCCGTGGGGAGGAACGCGCACACCTGGGGTGACACAGAGAGAGAGAGGCAGGCAAGTGAGATAAACGGGGAAAAAAAAAAACAAACAAAAAGCCACAGATTTATTTCTTTTTCCCGTGTGGCGCGCGACTTGGATCAATGTGGTGCGTGGGATGATGTTGAGCGCGATCGCACATTCCTTGCCCTGTGCCTGTGCAAAATTGTCTTTCTAGCGCCTGACTGTCCCCCGGGGGCAAGATGTGGCACAACAACACACCCATATAAAGAAAGTGGTCCTTTTAGAGAGTTCTAAGCCAATAACGGGAGTTGACAGCCACCCACCGGAGCCACAAATGACAACCGGATCAAAGAGCTTCGATATGCCGGATATCTACACGCGATTAGTATGTGTCATCAACTCAACATCCGCATTCTTAAGCCGAGAGTTGTATTTCATGTCCCTGTGACGAGACACACTTCCATCTCGAGCCACTTTGTGAAACCCCCCAAAAAAAGATCAAATGAAGGCAAAAGAAAGTTTTCTCGGCTCGTGGTTTACAACTTTTAAGTATGCAAAAAAGCGAGAAAAAAATGAGACGGATCGCGCTGAGCAGCATCACAAACATTCATTTATCTACCTGCCTGTTGGTGGAGAAAGGAAAATTCTTCCTCCAAAGGCAAAGAGCGACCGACCGACGGACGAACACCGAAAAAGGGAGAAAAGAGAGAACTGGACGAAGAAGCGAAACACGAAATCTCGAGATGCTTTTCGTGGAAAGACGACGGTGATGGAAAACAACCGACGACGAAAGACGAAAACGGATGGCGGTGATGATGATGCTATTCCGCTGTGTAGTAGACGACCCACAAAGGCACGGGATGGATGATTGGGTGGCAGACAAAACGAAGAAACCAACAAAAACATACGAGAAACCAACAAATTAAAAGACTCCACACGCACACATACAGAATGTCATCGCGGTGACAGGGATCAACCCCACCACCGCCGCACCACACCACGGCAACAGAGCACACGAAAATCCTTTCCTCTCTTCCTTTATCTCGGTCTCTCTCTCCCTTTGTCGCCACAGACGAATGGAAAAGAAATGCGAAATTCGAGACGCAACAACGACGCCGCCGCTCTCCACCATTCGGTGGATTGGCTAGGGGGCAAGGGGGCAACCTCAGCAGCATCCTCTTCGCAATCGGCCACTCAACAAAAAAAAAAGGTAACCGACGACGAAGACGACGATCTTCGGAGCCTGCCTGGAAAAGAGGAAGTCGTCCGGGGCCATGGTTGGGAACGGGCGAGAGAAATGGAAAACATTAACCGAAGGGTCCCTCCACGCACACAGCCACACAAACAATCGGCAGCCGAAAGCTGAAAGCAGCAATCAACGAAAAGCTGCAAAGGAGATGAAAAAACATCCCGACGACTGGCCAACTTGATCGTCGCAAGGAAAGCGAAAAAGAAACGGCAGAAAGGCGAAGAAAAAGAGTGGAAGAAATGGAAATCGGAAGGCAGCTGTGGCGGCGATGGGACGCGATAAACAGGAACACCGCACAGACAACACACGAAAGGTGCGCCAAACGAAGAAAGGCCAGGCAAAAAAGTGTTTCACAGTGAAGTCACCAGAAAGCACAAAACGCGACCTCCCAAACTCGGGGCGACGACAACGGCCTGCCAGGTCAAAAGCATCGGGGGGTGGCTGGCCACTACTCCACACCCCTTAAGGTGACAGCAGAGCTACCAGCGCGGCCACACAAATTTGGGCATGAAACTCAAAAGCGACCGAAGCGAGGCAACATAATAATGCAAAGTTTTTTGTTGTGCTTTTTATTTAAAGGTGCTGGCTGGCCCGGTTGGGGCTGTGTGTGGGTTGATCTGCTCCCTTCAGACGAGGGACAGAGAGAGAGATCGATCGATCGGTGCGCGCCTGCCTCCCCCGCCGCTAGGAGTTACCGTGGGGCGGTGTAGTTTGTGGTTTCGGCGGCTTCCACCGAAATTCCTTGCACGAAAAATGATTTATCTTTCCCTTGTCGCCCAACCCTTTGCCAATCCAGCGGGCTAAGAGAAGCCCGCTAAGAGATCATTCGCCTTTGGGGCATGATTCCTTACCACAGCCAGCCTTCTCCCGTCGTCTTTGGAGCCACCACACACGACGGTGGAAGGTTTTGGCAACTGTCCGCAATCGCCGCCGGGCGCTAGGGTGGCTACTAAAGAAGTTGTCGCCCAAAGAAGGGAGCACCAATTGGCGGTGTGTGGTAAAAGAGAAAACACCTCACCCAAGCACACAACCCGCCAATCCCGGGGGGAACCGGGGATTGTTTCGCGTATTTCATTTATGATTTTTGTCCATTTTCACCACCCGCACCGCGGAGTGTGAGGCCTTGTAACGTGAATGAGGCACACTCCGAATACGGGGACGGATTTCGCAAAACAAAGATCGTAGTCGCAAAAAGGATGCGCCGTCCAAAAAAGGGTGATAATTGGTGGAAAAGCGATGAGCGCGTGGCCGCCACCTTCCTAGCATTGCTTTCGAGCATCATCAAGTGGTGAGCGTTGGTGACGCAAAAACATTACACGGCGGCGTTCCTGATGAAGGGGGAAAGTGTCGTCTTGCGACGGAAATAATAAAACAACAAACAACAACAGATCGTCACAAGTCCATTTCTGCTGCGCATAAAATCCTCATCCTTCTCCAACACAACGCAACACAACCAACCAATCCATCATCCGGACGAGATCTCGCCACTGGTGGTGGTGTGTACGGGTACCGCGGGGCACCCCTCTGCCTGCCTGCCTGCCTCCATGACCCTGTTCCCTTTCGGTGCTTTGAGGGTAATTTCCTGCGAAACGCTTTTGGGACACACTCCCGCCATGGCACGTTCGCCCCGTCGTGCAGCACATTTTCTCCTGCGCATGAGCATCGCGCGGCGGTGGCGGCGGCACCCCAATCGGTCGGTCGTGTGATGGTAGTGTGCGTGCAGATCCTCCTTCCAACACAAACGCCCAGCGAACGAGCACACCAGACCGGGGACCAGCGGAGAGCCGCCAGATGTTGGCTTCGCGAAATGGAAAGCTTCCCCCGAAAACCGACCTTTGGCTTTTCACCGACCATTTTCCGATACACCACCCCTCTTGCTGCTATTAAGTACTGCGTCAATTCGCCGTAACCCTCTCTGTGCCAACATCGTGATCGGTTCCCGGAGTTTTCCTAAAAGAAACAAATGACGGCCGCTCGACGACGCCAATTCAGTAGTGTCCCTTCTAGCTGCACAGGAGACAGAGGGCCGCGCCACGCGGCGAACAACAAAATGGTCGTCGTCTCGAGGCTGGCGCAACCAACATTGAGGAGGAAAACCCCCTAACATCGAGGGGTTCCGGTGGTGGTTTGGTTGTGTGCGCCGCCCATGGGGGGTTCGCGATCTCGAGTATGCTGGGGTGAAACCGACACACACCCACACAGACAGCCATCCAAGCAACAGAGGCGTTCGCCATATAGATCCACACCATTGCCACAGCCGCGGAGAGAGCTCGAGGGTGATCCCCATCGGTGATTCAACATGCGCAGCACACCCGGCACGCGGCACAACTACCTGCAACGGGAGAGGGATAATACACACGCATACCAAGCACACCGGTGTGGACACACAGACACTATGGAAGAGGAGGGTCCTGCGCCACATCGCACACACAGCCAGAAAAAGGAGCGCACACGGGGTAACGCTCGAAAAGATCCACAGGATCCTCGTCCTTCCCGTTTACCAGTTTTCCTCCTGTTCCAGTGTGTGCGGCGCACACAACCACAGGCACCGCTGAGTAGCGTTTGGCAACTGCGCCGTGACCGGGAGAACTAGGGGAGGAAAGTGATATTATGTCCCCCTTGCAGCAATCCGTGGTGTTCACAGCAACGTCGACGAGCGAAAAGGATATTTTCTGCCAGCCCATCGCGACGTGAGAAAAGGTACAGTACTGGCAAAGAGCGTTGCTGTTCATGCTTTTCTCTACCCCAAGCGGCCCGCCGCAACATCAAATCCCCTCTCGCAGCACGTGGCTCTTCTGGTGGCCCTGGGGTGGTGTGCTAATACTACCACCCGACCCGACCGACCCGACCCGACCAGCGATAGATCCCTTCTGGCGATGTGCGCGCGAGAGGGAGAAGGATCAATCGTTTTGTCGCGGCGCGTATCTTTGCGCGATCGGAGATTTCCTCGGTGGGAAAGCCGAACAGAGCTGGTGGAAATGTGGCATGAACTTCTCCTTCCCATCGGCCCATGCATTGCTATTGCTGTTGCTGTTTCAATATCGATCGAAGAGAGAAATGTTCCGCGAGAATCCCGCAAAGCTAGGATCGGGACGGTTTGCTACTGTGCGGATTCCCCGCATCTGGGGATCCTTAGATTCATTGGAGTGGACTTTTGTATTTTCTTCAAATGTTATATCCTTTTTGGTCCTCTGTCTAGCTCCACTTATTGCCGGGCTTTCATCAACATTATGCTGCGTGTGCTCATTTCCTTTGAAGCTAGAGATTTGGCTTCGCTGTTTGAAAAAATGCGTAGTTAGCATTTTTAACATTATCCTTGATGTGCTCGGCCAGAAGCAGCCTATGGTATCTGCGGAGTGCGTACAAACATACACATAGAAGCACCGCACACCAAACCGGTTCACTAGCGAGCAATCAGCTCCAGGAACAGATTGCGGCTTTCGCTGTGCTGGTGGTGATCCCTAGAGGGAAGTGTCCTTTCTGTAGAGGAGGAGGCCCACATCCGGACAGAGGAGAAGGGTCTTACGGGACACGAAAGTATTGCGCTGTTCATTTTACAGTTCCAATCAACAAGGGCGATCGTCTTGTTGTATCCAACGAACTCAACACACACACCAAACCATCCAAAGGTAGACCCTTTTTGGGGTACACTCACACAAACACCCGCCCGAGAAGGTTTATAACCGGCGTTGCCGTCGTTCAAGGTAACAGAAAATCGTGTGCCACCCCTAAATGGCCCAAATGTAAAAGAAAAAAACCGAAACGCTGCAAACCAGCGACAGGATCTTGCTCGGTTCGAGGGGGAAAACGAACGCTGAAAATGTGCACCCCAAAAAGCCCAACGGACCCAGGGAACGAACGGAAGAGCATCATCGCTTCAGAATGGAATCAGGAAAATGGGCACAGAACGAGCGAGCGAGCGAGAGACAAGAGGGCAAAAGAAAGAAGAGCCAAGGCCAAGGGAACCGACGACCGATGTTTCCTCCCCGTGTGGCCACCGCCGGCGGGCGGACACAGGAAAACGGTGGTGGTATATGGTGATGGCCGTCCATTTTTGGGTGCTTTGTTTCGCGCTGCGTTTCGTGTCCTATCCGATCTTCGTTGGTTCCTCTTTCTACTACCCCTGGGCACGGGCACGGCGATGGCGGCGGCGGCGCTGAACCCCACAATAAATCCCTCGGCTGCACACGTTTAGTGTGTCCCAGTCGTCGTCGCTACCTTCGGCTTTACCCATCGATAACAACATCCCCCGTGCGGTGCCAACAACCCCTAAAAAGGGACGCGCTGCTGCCGGTCCCGGTCGGTAACAACCTTAACAGCATCCCGGGGTTTACCCGGAGGAGAGCTTCAGACAACCCCGAACCACACACACTCACGCACCACAACCGAGCAGACGGCGACGCCGACGCCACCAAGCACCCGCGTCCGTGGGCCCCTCGCGCGTCCTTTAAACATACTCCTGGCGTTCTATCCACAACCTTTCTCTCGGGGCCTACCCCGTCCGGACCTTCGCAACTTGATTTTACTTTTTCAATCACCGCACACAAGGGTGCTGGGCTGTGCTGGGCTGGGCTGGCTGGCTGGTTGCTGCTCCAAGCCGGGTGTGGCCGTACATTCATCCCTCCATCGACCCACACCCCTAAAAAGGAACCCCGCCAGTCAAACAACGGCCGCCGCGTCGACCGCGATCCAAGTAGAACACCTCTCGTTCTGGCGCGGGCTGGTTGCGCCGAGCCCGGTACGAGCATCGAGCGGATGTCCCTTCTTCACGCTTCACACAACGCACACCCCGCCGGGTGGGTACGCCAGAGGATGCATATGCGTTGCCGCGCGCCACACAACAATAGCGAACAGATGGCCAGGTTTTCCACGCGCAGCGCGCCACCGTCCGGTATCCCTTTTTTCCACCGAAGAGGATCAAAAACATAAGGGGGACCCATGGTGGTGGTGATGATGGTGGCCAACTTGCGTGCGGGCGCCCATGCAAAAAAAAACGGAGTAAAGAAAATGCATGAAGCATATTATTCACGGAGCACACGAATCGTGGCAGCTGCGCCGCTGGGTCCCCGGTAGTTAGGGAGACCACCGCACGGCGTAGCGCGCCGCCGCCGCCGTATGGATGCATTTTCAACAACGTAGCAAGCAGTTCCCCCCTCGGTGGACACACAGAGGGCTACGATCCAGCCGGGGGTTCCTCGCTTGGTGCGCACAAATAAGGTTCTCCCTTAGGCGCTGGCGTTCTCTCTCCCGGTGGGGTCCACATCACCAGTATTTTCCACTCCTAGCTTCCTTTCCCCTGCTGTCGATTGAATGGCTGTTTTCGGGGTTCTTGGCGCCCCTTTAGAAGAGGGACACTAAAACGGAATACTACTGTGGGCTAAAATGGAACGGGAAACAGTTTTAATTATCGTGGTGTGGTGGCCACGAATAAATTCCCTGTAAATGGCCAAACTACTGTCAACAAAGTATACTATATGGGTGTTCTACGTCATTTGCGTAATGTTACGCGTAAAAAAGATCGGATTTGTGAAGAGACAATTTTTGTTTCATCTTCCTCGTGATGTTTCTGCATCACATTTCTGAGATCAGTTCGTGATGTGACTTCTGGTTGCTCGCTAATCGCAAGGGGCCGCGCTCTATGAACACCTTTTACAGTCAATAGTTGAGATAGGAGCCTAAAAGGAAAGCCTAAATCCTAGAGATTATATTAGAGATTGAAGTTGATGACAGAGAATTAGAACAATGATTTTTCGAGTTATGAGCAAATGCCCGATATTTTTTGGTCGGCCCATGGGCTACAAATTAGATGCCAACATACCAAAGATGAAGACACTCGAAAAGTGTTAACGCTCTGTTTGAACGGGAATGCCAAACATTGTCACATTTGAAGCATAATCGCATTTTTCTTTCGGTCCACTTAGTGCCTGCCGTTCCTCACCGGGAAAACGGGTTATCTGATTTTATTTTTCACTGTGTTTGTGGAATATATTAGTTCTACATTTTCGACACACATCGTCGAAGGTGAACCGAACACACCATACCAAGTGAATTGAAGGTAAATTATGTAAAAAAAAGGTCAATTGTACAAAGCGCGACGAAGGCCATTCTCCGGGGCGGTAGGGAGGGCTCAGTTATGATGCACAGCGCGCGCGCTAAGCCACGCTAATAACAACGCAATGTGCGCTACACACTAGAAAATGCTTCACGCTTAACGAACTGATATGCGTAGTTAACGCGTGAGCACCAGCAGGAAAAAATGTGTCATTAGCATTCGCTGCCACCACACAGCAAAGCAACAACAACGAACGGTGCGCGGTGCTGCTCGTGTGGTACGTGGCACGAAGCACACACACACAGCAAAGAAGAAGCTGTGGCGTTTTTCCTGGAAGGTTTTCAAGGGAGTCTATCTCCTAAAACCTCGACCTCGGGTTGGAGATGCTGCAAAACTCCGACACACAACAAATACATAATCACCTTTTGCCACACACATACACGGGGGCCACACCGTTTCATAGGCGAACATCAACATAATATGCCTGGCGAAGGTCACCCATGGGCTGTGAGACGGAGACCCCGACCACTAACCAACAACTAACCATTTAGCCTTAGCCCTGAGACACACTGCTTAGAGACATGTGTGGCTCTCGTTCAACATGCCTCCAATTAGCCTGTTTATGACGCCCTGCTCGAAGCGGAGTCTGGGCGGGCGCGGGTACAAAACAAGACAACTCTATGATAAATGTACTCGGGCCCGGCACAGAGCACTCCATCTCCGTCGCAACCGCCGCCGAACGGCACAGCGAGGGGAAAATAGTGTGTTGAGAGTATCTGTCGGCGCCGTGTACTCAGAGAGAAGTGTAACTTCCTCTAAAGGAGTGTACCTTCCCACATATGCCGTGTTTGTCATCGTCGTTCGTTCGTTCAATTTTCCATACATCGATTGATACCACCACATTGGCTCATAGGCTCCGTGTCGTGGGTCTGAAAGGGTATATTGGGTTCATTAAATCATGTTTGACATTTGAGGCATATTTTTACATGCCCAATTAAACACACACAGACCGACACAATGAGTTTGGGAAGGGTTCTTCTCTTCCGCAAAAAACAAGGCACCTTTTCTTTTCCACTCAAAAGTACAACAACACACGTGTTGGAAAAAGATCTATGCGATCGACGAGGTTGAGGTGTAGGAGGTGAAGGGCGCCACCGCGCGGACAAGTGACTGGTCTGGGCTGCTGCTGTGCGATAGAGAGAGTGAGATCATGTAAAATAATCATAAATATAACATGCAAACAACAACTATACATCTCAAGGTCAACCTCCTTGGACGCTTCTCAACCAACGCCGCGAGCGACAACGGCGACGGAGAGCGAAGCTTGGAAGTGACGCGCCAAGTTCTATGTTTGAATGTATGTTAGTAGGCAGGCAGGCTGGCCAGGGCTGGCCACGAGTGAGAGAGAGAGGGAGCACGGTCGGTGGCGGCGTGTGCAAATATCACGTCCAATGCCGGATGACGCGCCCGGGAAAGGGAAATGAATGTTGCGCGGAAAGTAGCCGCCAGACACCGACCAACACACACCCCAACGAGACCGCGCGTTGCGCGGATGCTGATGGTGGAAAGCGGGGCCGGGAGGGATTTCTGATTAGTTAGTTGAATTAGGAATTGACCGAGGCGGGGCGCCCTGCCGACGGATGCAGTGTAGTCTCTGCACCCCACAGCGACGACAACGATTAATGTGACAACCACCACCGACGAACCGAACACATACACCGAGAAACGCGCAGCCAGAACTCAAAAACTCTTGCCCACTATATTTCTGGTGCCTTGCAACTACGCGGAGATTAATGTTACACTGCGCTGCCAATACGACGACGACGACGACGGAAACAGGTATTCTTCGTGCGCACGGAAAGACCCTGAAAACATGACATATCAAGCCAGGGGGGATGGGGGGAGCTAACCTCCGCCCGCCATTGAAAACTCTTTGTGCGTGGTGTGGCCTGCGCTTTGCACAGTAACGATCACCACCACCACACATCACGAGATGCATAAAACTGATGTGGATTTTTGGGAAGCAAAAAAAAATGGCGCGCATACTAACCCTTGTATCGCAAGACCTACACCATCATTAGGCGCGCGATTATTCGCTGACATTGGAACGCGAGCGGGCACGCGAAAACTAACTTCAACCGCATATATAGGGCTCGCCGCAGAGTTATGAGCAGAGGCGCTACTAAACGGCAGCACACACGTCAGAGAGCGAGGGTCGAAAGTAATAATGTAGACCCCCCTCAACGGAGCCAGGCGGCAGTTGGCGACACAGAAGGGAGGGAGCGAGCGAGAGATCCCGTGTGCTTCATTAATTGGTAAATCCAATATTTGCTGCCTTCAGGCACGCAGCACGAGCTAGCACGGCAGAGATTGTTTCCCTAAGGTCGGGGGCACAGCATAAGCATAGCGCGTCAATGCTAATGGCTTATGCAAATTCCACACAGACCCCGCCGCGCCGCATTTCTTTCCGATTTCTTTTCGACGGCACATTCTACCTGCACGCGCCACCCGTTTTCTGGGACACGGAATTGAGGTTTCTCCAAAAAGGCTCTATCGTCTGGAAAATTTGCACCTAAAGTTAGTAGTGAGCTTTCAGATGAGCTTCAAAGAAGTTATGCTGCTGTCCCAACTTTTAACAACTATTTTCTCTTAGGAAAAGGAAATCGAAACACGCGCAAAGGACAAATTTGGAAGTGGCTAGTAGAGGAGCACATGGCGACCGTTATCGTCGGGGGGAAATTCGAAGAAATTTAAGTCGGCCCGGGGGGAGTGCTTTTCCTTTCTGCTATTTCCAGAAGCATCATAATTTGGTCGCACGGCGAACGGTGTTGGAACGGAAGACGGCCGTGGCCACAGCTCGTGCAGCATGTGCGTAGTAGCACCGCGGCACGATCGGTTGGCGTGCGCGCGCGCCTCATGATTTTCTACCCACCGCGGGGGGGCTAAGGCTGCGGCCAGCGCGCGCAGTAGTGTGAGTGTGGAAAGCACTTATGGGCTCAGTGTGTGTGCGTGCGTAGTGCTGCGTTCGAAAAATATTCGAGAAGGAAACTCAGTCATCCATTAAATGTGCGCGGCCTACTTAAGGAAGGTGCTTTTTCAGTTAATGCGCGCCTTCGCCGATGGCGGCGCTTCCTCTCTCTCTCCCCACGGGGCGGAGGGACGAGAGCCACCACACGCCACACATCTCTCGGATCGCGCGCCCGTCTCTAAAATACTATGTTTTTTACCCTCACGACAAAATGTAGTCGACGCGAAGGAGAGCACGCGCGAGCGCGCGCAGCTGCACTACCTCCTCCTTTGTGGCTGGTGGGTTCCGCTGCCAACCCTTCTTTTCCTGCTCTAGTGGCCACCCGGTTACAGCTTGCGGACTGCGCGGCGCGAGAGTGAGATAGTCTCGCTCGACCCTTCCTGCTACTACCTGCGCCACACGATCCCTTTCCCTGGGGCACCCATACACAGAGGCATGTTTATGCATACATATCAGGCACGGGCGTATGAGAGGCACACAACATTATTAACATACATGTGCGCACAAAGGTAGTGAACGGCTGCGACGGACGACGTCGTTCTGCCATTTATGTTCCTTCCGTCTTTCCGTGACCGCCCACCCCGCGGCGCACCGTGAGGCTTCGCCAGTAACCTCCACCACCCCGACCCACTACTGTGGCCGCACACATCTACACAAAAAGCGATGCGAATTCCATTGCGACATACACGCCCCGCACGCCTCGCGATCACGCGGCTCAGCATAGACACAGGCTGTGGCGCGTCGGATCTGAGTGTACGTCGTCGTCAACCCACGCGCGTTGTATGTAGGTGGAAGAAGAACACACCCGAAACCCGCACAGCAGCCCGCCGCGCTACGGCAGGAGAAGGACTTGGCGAGGCGTAGTGTTTTAATATCGCCGTGAATCCATACACACATCCATCGGGCGCACCGCCCTTGCTCGTCATTGCACGACGCTCGTGGGCCAAGTTTTAGTCAACCCCTTTCCTCACACACAACATCGTCGCGGTGTGCGCAGCAAGCCTCCAGCCGCAAACCCCACGGGCAGAAAAACGGAGCGGGGAGCGTAGCATAGCGGGAACCCCTTTAAGCGGGTTTGTTTTTTTTCGGTTCGCTCGACTCCGAAAAAACCCTCGGGGCGGCAACGACCACGGTATGCTGTGCGCGCGCGCTCGTACCGACTATGGAAGAGGATGACATCATCGACCAGCCAGCCATCCATCCTTCCATCGGATCCCCGGGGGCCCAAAGCATATTGCGAGGCCCACGGGTCGAACTTGATGATCCGCCTCCTCTCCGAAGAAAGTGATTTATCTCCATCGATGGGGTACGCGGACGGCAGAGACCAACCGCACACTCTAGAGACCCATCATCATCATCATCATGAACGTCAGGCGCAACACAAACTACTTTTTTGCTGTAACGCCTCGGTGAGCGGCCTTCTGTGCTGCCGCTGGACATTGGAGCGCGTGCGATCGTGTCGAGGATGGAGTCTTCTTTTCTAAAAAAAGAATATTCTGTGAATCGAAAGAAAACCCTCCGAAACCCGAGAAGAAAATGGTATACCACCAGCATCACCACCACCGTCCGACGTGGCCTCCTTCCTGCGGTGGGGAAAAATTCCCATTTTGGGCTGACCCCGACCGGCGACTCTCTTTGGGTTTGTCCGCACTCTCTCTCTCTCACTCTCTCCCGACAGAAAGGAACAAGCGCGTTCGAGTTTTCAGTCCCCGTGTGGCTACTAGAGATCTCTACCGTCGTGTTTCCCGCATGAAGCCTCAACCCTGCTTTCTGTCTCGCTCTGACCGATAAACCCTCGCTTTCGTTGAGCTATTCGCAGAATCTAACGATCCTCGAACACACTGACCGGTGGCGGCAGCGGCCGTGGTGGTGTAAGCAGGCCGATGATACTCTGTTCAAGGGCTGCGGATGCTAAGTGGATAGGAGAAGCCTTCGAACGATGTTGTCCCCACCGTGATGAGAGTGTGTGCGGGTCGAGCATGCGCACAACGCGCCTGACAGGGGTCTCTCCGCATATCGCTCGATGTGTAGGACCGGGGCCACAGCGCCGAGGCGTGGGTTATCTATTTTCTGATCGTTCGTCGTTCCAAAAAATAATGCTCTTCCAGGCACAGTACACAACCGCAGCCGCGCTCTAATCCGGACAGGGCACGCGCGCCGCGCACACCTCACGCATACACTCCCCGGTGACAGTAGTGTGCGTTTAACAGGCGCATCGAGCTTTTCTTTGTGTAGAAAAGAAAAATGATCCTTGATTTGCCACTTTTGTCGACCGGATGTACTCCTCTCTCCCTCTCTTCACTGTAGTCTCCTACTCTACGCCCTGCCGATAAGCGTCATCATCGATCGTACTGTAACGTGGTTGGAATTTCAAGCCGCGTAGCAGAAGCAAAAAGGGTTTTACATTTCACTTAAACCAATTGATGGTGGATAAAGTAAAAATATGGCGATTGACATTTGGCGAATTTTGGCGTCATTGTATGCAACAAGTTGATTTGAAAATATGCCTTAGGAAATTCAATTAGTTTTTGTTTTGGTTGAGATTTGATCGTTGAATTATGTTACAGGTTCTACACGCGCAGCATCAGATATCTATGCAATGTTTCATGTTAAGCCCAGCCCATTCCAAAAGCACACCTCGCGAGCAATTTAGAACAAATCGACATAGTGGTGCTTGAGAGACGAAGACCAACGACGAAGGCAACGGCGCACGGCGAACGTATACTCTGTGTGCGCGCGCGTTCGCCATGTATTCCTTTTGTTAGTATTCTCCGCTTTTATTGCATCTCACACTACGGCGCTGTAAACCTTTGAGCCATTATCGTCGGGCCAGCATACAGGCTCTTGCCGCACGAAGGAGACAGGAGCGGGCGGCCGGGGCACACAGCACCGCGCACACAATCCCGATCATCAACATTTATTATGCCGCACTTAGTAATTCTATCCTCTCGCTTCACGCAGCCTACTATGAAAAAATGATCCCCGTTGCCCACACTCGGGGAAACCTTTTCCAAATGTGCTACTCACTGGGCACCCATACATCGAACCGTGGCTCTCGGTGGCTAGTGGAACCCACACACGTCGTACAGGCGGCGACGGCGGCGGTGAAGTTTTGCGGCCAACAGAAATAAAATCAGCATTACGCACGCATACACACGCGACCGCTTCCATTTGTCACTCGCTGTCTCTTTCTACCGTCCGAAAAGCCCAACCCCATCATATTACAAATCCTGTGGCAGCAGTAGCAGACTACGCATACATCGGCACATCTTACGCGCTCAACACGCGCCGCTACCTCGGCGACGTCGCCGCCGAGCCGTCGTGATGGCTGATTTTCCGAAAATGAACAAAGCCAGCATAATACAAAATGGCGGACGGACGGGGCACTTGTTTTCCAGCTTCGTTTTCTACGCAACCGAAACAATCGTTCTGACGACGACTACGCGTTTCCTCCGATGGCTAAAATGGTTTCAAAAACGTTCTAACGTCACACAACGTCACGGAAAACGTGAAAAATCGGAATTTCCGAATCGTTACCCGCTGTGCTCGGGCTCCACTGAGTAGCGCCCCGCTCCGAGTGTTCTAACCTAGCAGAGGCGCAAAATATCGACCAACGAAAATACCGGATGGAGGAGCACGGGGCTTTGATTAAATCAACAACCCTTTCTATGCTCGCAGCAGGGGGCCTATGATGCGGGCTACAGCAAAATTGCGCCGTACCATATTCCGCACCGATGACACATTAACCAACGCATAGCCCAGGGAAAAGATGTGCGTTGTGCAGAGAATCCGGCATTATCATCCGGTCTGGCTGAACTTTTTGCACTGCCACTTTTGGGGACTGAACGGACACGGATCCTACCGCGCGAACCGTTTCTCATTTACGAACCAACTCGGCGCACAACGGATTGCAGTGACGCTTTCCGGCCAAAATGTCCAGTTCCTTCTTAACCACAGCCAGCCATTTTCCTCATCGCCACACACCGCACTGTTTCGGGCGAGACACACGACCCCTTTCACGATTAACCGGCAGGCAATAAGACGAATCGCTTACGAACGCTAATAAAGTGCACAAAACGCTTACCTTAAATAGCACAGTCTTCATTTAATATCACAAAGTTTAATACTACACACTCTGCAGAACTGTATTTTTTCTCAACGATTTCACAATGGCGTCCAGTTTGTTCTCCTTCCCAACTCACTTTGATTCGTGAGCGACGATCGTCACCCCGAGCGGGTCCGCTCTGCAACGAGTGGATCGCCCACCAACACCAGCGTGCGCCGAGCGTGTACGGACAGGGGCACCTCGCACTGACACTACCGCAAAGCGACTACGGACGCTGGAAAGCATGAGAGTGTATTGGAATAGGCATGAATGACAGCAGGGCCGCTTTCCAACCTGCCTAATTTTGGCAACCGCACCGAAAAACCGTTCACTTCGTATATTATGTTTAGCCTGCGTCCTGCAGGATCCAAAAATTACGTTATTTTTCTCGGGCGTTCGCTCCGTTGCGAAAAATACTCACCCTGTCCACTGTCAAATCGTAAACATCGCCGCTAGGCGATGTTTTATGATTTCACGGGATGAGATATAAAGTCAGGAAAGGGCTTTTTTCCGCTACAGAACAACGGAGCGAATGGCCGAGAAACATAAAATAATTTTTTGTTCCCGCAGACGTACAAATGTCCGAATGCCCGACGATCCCATTCTGTTTATGCGTTCAAATGACCACTTCAAATGAAATGTTGCGCTGAAATATTTCTTCCACCGATCAGACCCGTGCTTGCGTTTATGCCCCGCACTTGAGTTCTTCTCATGCATCGAATTTCGCCACAAAACTCGGTTTGTGGTTGCCGAGCCACAAAAATGGCAATCAATCTTTATGTTTCATCAGCACAGGGTGCGTACTTTGGGCGGAACAATTACTATTGTTTCCAACCCTTTCAGCAGGCACGAAGATAGAAATCAAAGAGAAAAAATCAAAACAAAAAAATTCCATTACCAATACCAATGCAACGGGGCTCGCACATGCACACAAGCTCACACGACAGTCGTTGGGTCGGCCAGTGTAAACAACATAAAAAAGCAACACACACTGGTGCGCGCGTCCACATCCGACAACCTGCAAAAAATAGAATCGTCGAAGAAAAGTAAAACGCCGAACGCCGAGCCGCGAAAGGAGACGGAAAACAGGCACGCGCGCACGGCGCTTTTCCTTTCTCTCTCTCTCGGTTTTATCTCCCACACACCCCGACTCGTTATGCTGTTGGCATACTTTGCTCTTCCGTTCCGAAGAGTCTCTCGCGGCCACTTCTCTCTCTCTCTCTCCCCGATCTTTCTAGCGCACCGCACAGAGAGAGAGAGCGAGAGAGCCGTTGTGTGGTGTTTGCTTTACGTTCGTCATTCGCCTTCGACGACGGAGAAACAGCAGCAGCAGCAGCAGCAACGTCTCTAGGCGAATTTATTTCATCTAATCAGCAAGTCTCGTGGCCCCGTCGCCAGCCAGCGGAGCGCGTGCTGTGTTGCGCCGTGAGCAGTTCGGCTTTCGCCTTGGTCTAGGAACAACAACAGCGCGGCAGCAGCAGCCGCCGTGGCGGGCGCACCACTCCAGAGGAACCAGAGTGTACGCAGGGAAAACGGGGGAAAACACAACAAAATAGCACACCTAGAAATAGACAAACCCCGAGTGAAGGAAAGCGAAACCGTGGTGGCCGCCGCGGTTCTCACCGCGTTTCTTTTGATTTATTTTCATTCTTCGCGCACACAATGTGCTGCTGCTGCGTATCCGCCGCCCCATTGCGCAAACCGTAGGTCACCACGCGGCCGAAGCGAGAGAGCCGATCCGAGTGGGGCCGAAAATCGAAGGGGTTCAGTGTGCGGGAAAAGCGGAGACAAAGTGTCGTCGTCGTCGTCGTCGCGGCCGGAGTGTGCGGTGTTTGCGTTCTCCAGAGAAGCAGTTCATTCCGCTGCCCACCACCATCAGGTTACGTGTTTGCGCCGCAGCATGTGACAGGTGCATGTGTGTCGCGCTCTATTGTTTGCCATGCTGTTGAGCCATGCGCCGGCATTGTGAGAGGCACCCCGAGCCCGTTGTGCGCTGTGATTTGTGGCGCGCGGCCTTGCGTCTGCTTTTGCGTTGTTTCGCCCAAGCGTGTGATTGCTGATGAAGCGAATCGTCTAATCGCTATCACTTCCTGATTCGCTGTTTGTGTTGGTGCGGCCTGTTAGCACAACAACAACGTGTCGGGTTGAGAATGAAGTAGGCAAATAAATATCGACACCAAGAGTCAAGTGGACTATTGAGACCACTGTCGATTGTTTTCAGCAGGGACCCCTGTGTGATGGTCAATCAAGTGTTAGTGCGCGAGTGTTCATCTTGCAGCATACATTCGTGTGTACGCCGCGCCGTGTAGGTGATCAGATAAGCGGGCGGAGCGGCTATTTTCTAAACACTGGCCAGTGGTCAGAACAGGAGATAACGATTTCTCTCTCTCCCCGGCAGCGATCCCTTTCAGCATCCGTGTGTTGTTCCGTGCAAAAAGCGTGCGTGACGCGTTTGTGTTTGCGTTTAGTGTGTGTTACGGAATGTGCAAAAGTGAATGAGCCAAAATTATGCCGATGCCTCTTCGCCGTGCCAGCGCCAGCGACTACAAAGTAACCGAGGACCGCGCTTTCGCTATCACGCATTCGACCATTGTGGGCCGCCATCGTGAAATTGGCCACTCTTTGTTGTTGATTGTATCGCTTTGTGTTGCCTCAAAGTAGCGTTGTGGGGTGTTTTTCCTTTCGCGCCACAAAACTAGGCCAACACTGCTGCGTGGCTGGCTTCCCGGATTCGGTGTGCGCGTGAAGGTGCGTTTAGTGTGTGCGCGCGCGTGCGTTCTAGAGTTGCGTGACGTAACACGTGCGAAAATGCATTGAGCGAGAGCGAGAGCGAAACAGCGCTGCTGCGGCTGTCACTGTCCTTCTAGCGCTCTATCGGGTGCGCCTGAAATCGAAACCGCGCCAAACGACTAGCCCACTACTACCAGTACTACTACTGCAACTACTACAATCCACTGAGTAGGTGAGCGGCTTTAGGGAAGCTGAATCGAGCTGGGATTCGTATGAAGAAAAGGTGAGCAGATCGTCTTTCGGTCAGGCACTTGGTGCAAGGCTCCTGTGCTCCTCTAAGCGCACAGTAAACACACGCGGTGCGGATGCGCGCACGCCACGTTTTAATCGCTGTTGCGCTGCTGTTTACTGGATTGGGCAAACAACGCGCTCGCTCTGGTTGGCGCACACCCCGGGGCGAGAATTTTCTGGACCTTCCACTAGGGTCCCTTTTCATCAACAAAATCCTTGCCGTAAAACCATTTTTCCCACTTTATAGGCCCACCACCCAGCTATTTGCTGTTTCGGTGGGAAATGTTTAGTGTAGTGCTCGGGCTTCGGGCTTTGCGTTCGTTCGCTCTGTCTGTCTCTCTCTCTTGAATTGCGCCCGGCATTACATACCTGTTTTATGTGTGCACCGACCAGCGAGGACATCGAGTGTGTTTTAGCAGCGCCCGCGGAGGAGCCCTGAATAAAACAACTTTCATACCCGAAGTAACGTCGACGTTTGCGGGAAGAAAGTTTGCGTGTGCCGGTGGAGAGAACCGGTGCCCCACCGAGAGCGAGAGAGAGAGAGAGAGCACGCGCGAAAGAAAGCATTAGAAGCGGGCGCGTGTGGCGCAAGAGAGCGGGAACCGGTAAATAGATAGCTGAAGGGAAATAGAAGGAGGAAAACAAGCACACAAAAATCGATATTTTATGGAATACACACGCCCCCCGTGGAGGTGGACTGAAAATCCTCCCGAATGGCCGACCGGAGCGGGGCCGAATGGTGGGACAAGGAATTGAAGGATTTCCCATTTCCATTTCTCCTGTCCCCTGACCCGTGCGGCCGCGACCGTAGATCATTGTGTTTTCCCTGCTCCTGCTTCTCTGGCATCGATTGTTGCCCGGCACACGGCGTCGCGCGCGTCGGAAAAGGGCTTAAAAAGGGCGAGATAGAAGTGCCGGAAGGACGAAAGCGGGGGGGTGGTTGCATCAATAGGAGGTGGAAATTGTGCCCTCATGTCTGAGGAGGACCTGACTGTGTGTGCACTGACGGACCCCGGGTATATACTACTACTTTCGGGCGCGAAAGATGGAAAAACGAACAACGGGAGAATACGGAAAATAGTGCGCGGCTTGTGATGGCCGAACACACACACATTCGAGCCACGGCTTTTATCCACTCCACACTCGGGCGAAGTGAGTGTCGATCGACGGGATGGTGGAGCGCGGGGGGGGGGGACATAAAGAAGGAAGGACCAACCGAAGGATTGCGTCAAACGCGCGAAGAGCAACAGCGCGCGACAGTCGTCGTGTGGTGGTGGACGGAAAACGGCGGGGCCTCGATAACTTCGATCGGAAGTAAACGGAACTGCGTGGTGGGGAGGGTGGCTAGAAGCGGAAGCAAGGATGGACCGGCAAAAGGGAGGCAGCGCCAAATTGCAGAAACGGAAAATGAAGGCAACAATGTTTGCGCACAGCCAGTGCCCGATTTTGGCAACCGCTGCTCGGTGGATGCGGATTGGCTGAAGTGTGCTTTCCAAATCCAAAACCACTTCCGCTTCCGATGCCTCGCATTCGCACTCCTGTGGAATGAAGTGGGCTGATTGACCACTTACGGGACCGAGTTAGAACTAATCGGATCAATAGTAACAACTGGCGAAACGAACACAAAAGAAGGTAAAACAGTGAATTAAGAGAAGATACTTAAACATATCAGTTTACTATGAAGGCATTAAAGCAAACCCATCGCGACACTAATGAAAAGGCATATTAAAGCCAAGACGTCCTCGATGTGCAGAAGCCGATGAAAAAATTTAATTGAGCCGCGAAAGTTTTTAAATGCGAAAACGGCTCAAGTGATCGTAGCCCAAGTAGAGGGCAACACGCTTTATACTGAGGTAATCGATCAACGGGGTCGAAGGACTAGACCGAATCATCCGTGACTCCTGGAGCGGAGATCCTTGCCTATGATGATGACATAAACATGGAAAGGTCGAAGACCCGCCGTTGTAGCTCAGACTTGCATCGGTATTGAGCTAGCTACAGGCGATCAAGTAATAAGTCTTTCGAATTCGAAGGCGTCTCGAGGTTCACCCATCTAGGTTATGAATTTGATGAAGATATTTCGCTCACATCTCGTATCAAAACGGTCATACGTTCATAATCCCAGTACTCACATACGCATCTCAGACATGGACTCTGCCCAAAACTGAACCATTCAAATACGATTACAACAGTGAGCTGTAGGCGCTTAATATCGTGCAGTGTTTACGCCTCGCCAGGGCCTGGTGGGCTGGTCATGTCATGAGAATGACATGACTTCTTAGCCGTCTTCTTAGCCGACTTAGTCGACTGCGATGCTAGAGTGGCCGGGATAACAGAATGGAGGAAGAAGGCGCGAGTAAAGGAAGGAATCAATCAATCAATCAACGAAAGATTCAACGTAACACTTCCGTTAACTACCAGTGGTTATACCATCTTCTACACACGTTAAACATTAATTGAACTCTGTCTTCTGTTGATAGATCAAAAATTGCTGATGAGAGTGCATCTTATTCCAAATGGATCTCGGACATCGATATCGACATGATGTTTTGATCGAATTAGAACGCAAAGCTAATTGATAACTACCCGGCAAACAAAAAATTGCCTAGCCCCTGCTTCCTTGTTGATCTTCCATGATCCTGATCTTCCACATTGTTAATCGATTCCCGTTCCAGTGACATTTTGAGCTTCGAAAAAGAGCTATTTTTGTGCGTTGATGCTCTCTGCTTGCTCCCTACCTGATGCCACGTGGGACCCAGTGATTCAACGTTGATTCGTTCACTTCCTAGCGCCAAAAACGGTAGGGCACTGTGTGCCCCAAGAACCGTAATGGCCGCGCCTGCCGTGCCGCGATGGTACGCCGCCGTTTTGAGTGCTTAAGAAACGAGAGAAGCAAACTGTGTTTTCCTTTCGCGCAAACGAGCATTTTCCGCCGTCGACACCGCCGACGGACCAATTTTCCCAACCGAACCAACCGATAGACAGAGAACGCCACAGAGAAAGGAGACCCCCCCCCCGCCCGAAAAAAGAGGAGACGCTACCGAAGACGAAGAAGAAAATTAGGAAATACACATTTTCATTTGCCGCCTTTTGTCCTTCCCGCCTTCCCGGTCACTCCACCCAGGGTCCGAGGTGTATCTTCTTCCGCGCGCGCCATCGAAATAAAATTCCGCTTTTCCCGTGGCCCGGCGCGCGCTTTTCCGCGCCCACGCGATCCTCCGCTTTCTTGCGTTTTATCATTGGGGGGCCCCGCGCGCCTCATGGACCGCTTTTATGTGTGTTCTTTCTTCGTGCGCCCGCCGTCGCCGCCTGAACCCGCCTTTTCTCGTTGTCGCGGGTAGCCCCCCCGCGGGTGGGAGTTGTTGTTTGCTTGGTCGGGATATCGGGTGGTGGCTGGCCATAACAGCATCGCTTTTCTTTTCTTTCTTGCGCTTCTCTTTCGTGTGCGCTCGCGCCGGCGTGTGTGAATGCGATGTAGTAGCTAGGCCACGTTTTTGCTCCTTTCTTAACGTCCTCAGTCACCACCCACCCACGCATGTTCTTTGTTTGTGCTTCGGTGTTCTCGGTTCTTCTGCTTGCGGTGTCTTCTTTTTCGCAATCTGCAACATCGCGCTCCCGCTTTTGTCGTTCGCTGGGCAGTCTTTCTGGTTCTTCGCCGTCCATTGTTTTCGTTTGCTTCACGTTACCTCTTCAGTTTATCCGGGGCCGTTACTTGACTCACTTGGGATGCTGCTGACTCTTTTGATATGTAACTTACCGTTTGATACGAAAATTTATGAGTTGTTGTTCAACATTCAACTGTCAGTTCGAATTAGGATATCGGCATCGGATCGCCAATTGTAGCGCGCATGAGGAAAATATATTCATAATTCCTGACCAGCATAGCGAATACCGCTGGGCCCTTTCCCAGCGAAAACACATTGATCGATCGGAATCGGAAAGGGCACCCGCGCTGCAACTAGAATGCAGTCTGACCGCAACAGCAGCAGCAACTATTCGGGGGAGAAACAACCCAACGCAGGCGGACCCTCGCACACACATGTGCATCGCATCTCGGCGAAGATGGTTGCCGTATCCGTTTGTTCCGTGGCATTAGAAGTGGCCCCAAACGGGGCCCACTCTGGGCGTAGACAACGATTTGTTGCCTCTCCACTGCACCTTTGCCTCTAGTTCAGCGCGTTTTGCCCGGCCATCCGTCGCCGCGGTCTTTACTAGATGCAATGCGTTTCGCATTCCTTCCGCTGTCTCTCTTTCTCTCTTTCGTTCCCTCTCTCTCTGTCTCTCACACACTGGCTGCTTCTCCCGTTTCTCTTTACTGCTCTCTTTCTCGTTCGTTCTCCCTCTCTCTCTCTCTGTTTCTCTTTCCTGGGGCCCTTTTCTAGTAGAGTATTGCGTACGGCAGCGGGGTCCACGGCGCGAATCGCGAAAATACCACCCCTACCGGACTGCGGTGCAGGATCCGGTGCGGTGCGGGGATTGTCTTTGTGCGCCCCCCGAAGGTGGTAGGTAGGTGGCAATCCGTCGTCCCACTCTGGCCAAGGTTTCGGTCCGGTCCGCAAAAAGGATCCCGTGTGTGGCTGAGAGTTGTTTAAAAACCGACTGAACGGTTGAAAAACAGTCGCGCGCGCGTCTGTGCAAAAGTGCAAAGAAACGTGCCTATGTGTGGGTTTTGGGGGGTCCAGGAGGAAATGTTATGTGTATGGGCCCGAGGACGACCACACGGCCGGTCCGGTGGAGCTACTGCCTGCTGCTGCTGCTGTTGCGAGTGTATCGGATTTTGGGACGTTTTCCACCGTACGAAAGCCTCTACAGAGCGTGTTTCGGGCATGAACATTTCTCAAATCCCACCAACTCTACAGCCTAGAGTGGAATTCCTCGGCCCCACCGAGAGGGCACTGTAAAAGGATTGTGCTACGTGCTCTATTTATGTTGTTGGAGGTAACCAAAACTGGTCGCCATTTCGAAACACCATTTTCACCATCGGTGGGGGAACAATAAACGAAGCAATATTTCAATTCAGGATTCCGAAAGGACGACGTGGCAGCTCTGGTGCTTGGTGCTTTGCATAAACAAAAAATCTCAGAATGTTATCTTTCTCAAAGCCTTTCCCGAAATCAAATGACATTCCATTGCAACAAACTCATCAGCGATTTAACTTTTGCCCTCGAATTACAGGAGCAAACTGTTGAATATCCAGTCAAAAGCGGCTCGCGATTCGTAGCCCTTTCTATTGGCTCCCTTATTAAATGTTGAGCTTCGCCAACATATTTTTGGCGTGATTTAATGCATCAACCAATTGTGCAATCGTTTGCCATCTGCCCGTGTGACAGAAGTCCAAGTTCCGCTCCGGTGCAAAAGGCGCGCGCTCGCTTCGTCCGCATTATTGGAAAGAGGTAACCGCTCGAACTCGCCGTGGCCGTAAGCGGTAAAAAAATATAAACACGCGGAATGTCACGGCAAAAACAATATTGAAGTAACAAAACAACGGAGCAGAAAAAAGGACCATTGCCATCATAACCTACATGCACACATACAAACACAGCGCATTGCGTGGAGCAGAAATGAAAGTGTCGAGAAAAAAACACAATTTCCCGAACACACCCAGGCCACGGGGCCCCACCAACCATCTGACACAACGCGGCCCCATCGTCGTCATCGTGCCGCGCCGCGCTAAACGATGGATGGAACGGAATATATTATCAGTTTTGTTTTTATTCGCATGTTTATTTATTCGTTTCTGTTCGCACACGGGCCTTGGCGCCGGTGTATTGGTGGTGGTGAGGTGTGCGAGCGAGCATCTGTTTTTCCGCCGTTGCCTATCATGCGCACGTCGCGATTATGTGTTTTTTTCCTCGCTTTTAGTTTTTTCCCTTTTTGATCCGAGCCAAAGTGTGCCGTGGCAAAGGGCGCCCACATTGCGCCACATCATTCATCTGACAGCAGCACCGGCTGCGTGTGTGCGTGTCGCTAGACGAGCGACGCTTGTATGCGTGAGTCAATTGGGTGTTGTTTTTTATGCTCGCTTCTCTCTCTCTCTCCCCGGGTGTGTTTCTCTCTCGTACTCTCTCTCTACGATTCGGGTGATAAAATTTATCTCCACACGATGAGCGCGGGGTTTTATTGTTTTTGGTTTTTCATAAATTGAGACCAAAAAATTAAACAAGAATTGGCGTAGAGAATGCGTTGGCTCTCTTTCCGAAAAGGGGACACCAAAGGAATCACCATGAGAGATGAAAAGGACGAAAGAGAGTTCGCGTGTAAGGAACTTTTGGAATGGATGTTAGAAATGGGACCATCGCACAAGTGTCCTTACGAAAAGAGCGCGCACTGAGTGAGGATGGCTTGCCCGGGAGCGAGAGGAAAAAAGAGAACAAAGGCGTCAGCGATACCGAACTTGCCGCCATCCCGATAAGATAACAAACCTTTTGCTTTTCATCACGCTCCCCCAGAGAGAGAGAGAGAGAGTGAGCGGAACCGACCCCGTTCGGTGGAACAAAAACTAGGATCAGCAAAAAAGGAAGCAAAGGAAGAGCGATGAATTTGGTTAAAAATGAATAGCGGAAAACACATTCCGTTTGCCGGCCACCGCATGGCCGACGGTTGTTGTTTTTTTTTTCGCTGTCATTCGAGCGAATGGCCAGCGAGTGTGTCTGTGTGCGTGCGAGAATTATCGAGCTCTCTCGAGGTTTGTTGTTTACGGTGAAAGACAGATCGCGACGAGATACGCCGCCACGGGCCGGAGCGATGGAGAGTTGGCGGCGGCCAACCCGAATGGAATGTGGCTACGAGTGGGTGATGCTGCTGTTCTAGATTTTCGTTTCCGCGAGGAAAAGAGACACCACACACGGACTCGTTGCGACACCAACATTCGTGCGCGGAGTTGATCTTCTCCTTTTTTTTAGATCTTCGGTGACAACCGCGCACTTTCTATTGCTGCCAGTGTGACGTCCGACATGGCGACAAGCAAAACATTCGTTCAACGATCGTCCCAAGGTGGGCCGGTTGGGGTTTGTTCCCTTTTTTGCCACCCTCTCATCCCAACACATTTGCATTGGTGTTGGTTGCAGTTTGGTTGCTGGAGGCGATAGAAAAAAACTGGGGAAACACTCGGTGAGGCGCTTCTCCTCCCGATGGCAAATAGTAATAGAAGACGGGGCACTCCTGCGCCGCACCGGACCGTGTTGTCGGTTAAGCGCTAGTCGCGAGGGCCCTCTGTGTTTGCATTGGCACTTCAAGGCCTCGCCGGGCCTATGCGCCGCGCGGCCGGAGCTAGTTACACTTTACGGTTTACTATTTCATTGCTGTGTTTGCCTTAGTGTGCCGGCGCCGTCGAGAAAAACGAGGGGCCCGGTCGAGCGAAACACTTCGTCTTCATTTATCGAAACGATGAGACTAACTCCACGGTTGGCTCCACTAATAGGGAATTCCAACGTCAATGTAATGGACGGTGAAGGATGAGATACTCTTGACACTCTTGGGGAACCGTGGCTTCCGTTTATGCGAAATGGCATTTCGTACTTTTGAACTTGCGATTCCATTGAACCTCGGCTAATGTTTCTTAATCATTTCTCGTTCCAGACGCTCTGCAAATTATTAGTCGCGCAACACACGCTGGAGTCTGCTCCAAAGTCACCACACCCCGCCTGTGTGGATGTGGATTACCATTTTAGTCAATCGAAGCCATTCAATCAGTTAGTCAAATCATTAGTCAACACCCCCGCCCCACCCCCCGTATAGAAAGACGACCAGTCTGTTAAGGAACTACTTAAGCAAGGATTGCATAGCTAATCGGAAACGGAAACCAAAACGTAACGCGTAAGCCGAGTAGTAACGAGCAAGTGCCGAGACAACGTACCGAAAATCATGGATACCAAAGCGACGTCCAACGCGGGCCCCACGGCAACGCACCTCCCGTCGGCCACTTACCCGGCGACCTCTCCGTACGCGAAGGCGGGCCGTTCTTCGCATCAGTATTTTAGTTTAAGATGGAACAACTATCAGTCGAACATGACGTCCGTGTTTCACGAGCTGCTCGAGTCGCAGTCGTTCGTCGACGTGACGCTGGCCTGTGAATATAATTCACTGAAGGCGCACAAGGTACGACCGAACGCCTGGTGTCACCTCGATCCGTCGCTCTAACCCGAATCACTCTCCCCTCAACAGGTGGTTTTGTCTGCATGTTCGGCGTATTTTCAAAAAATACTGCTCGACAACCCGTGCAAACATCCCACGATCATCCTGCCGGCGGACATCTGTTTCTCCGATCTGCAGTTCATCATAGAGTTCGTGTATCGCGGCGAGATCGACGTGTCGGAGGCGGAACTGCAGGTGAGTGGTTAGAGTGTGCCGTTTGGGCGACACTTGTTGCTTGTTGCTAAAGATTGATTAAACAAACATTAGGGACGAATCATACGTCGGCCAGAGTTACGCCAGCTTCCGGGGGCGTAAGCGAAAGTGAGAGCGAGACTGAGTGAGAGTGGGACTAAAAATCAGTCATTAAACAATAGTCAGCGCGAAAACGGCGGATCGTAATATTTCATTGACCCGTATTAAACCGTTCATGAATGTGCTTTGCGAATGCACCGCAAGCCAAAAGAGCAACGCGCGGAACTTGTATTTTCGTGCTCCGATTGCAACAGCGAAGCATTGCTCCGCGCTAGAGAGCGAGAGGGCGCCAAGCAGGGGTCCCTTTCTTTGGTGTTCTGACTAGGACCTCGATATCAGTCGCCTGACATCCAGTCCTTTCAGGATAAAATTAAAAAGAGTCACTTTTCGTACTTCAACCGTGCGGAGTGTCGGAACGGCCCTTCCCTTATCCCACAGACCCGTTGTGCTTGCGAAACGTAGGCAAACAGCGTTGAGCCCCGCTCGCAGTGCTTGTTGTTTTCGGGGCCACGGAACACCTGGTGGAAACATGTGTAGCGCTCTAGAAGCGATCGAGCTTTTCGAGGCACAACAAACTTCCTTGATGAGCTTGAGTTGGTGGTTCGAAACTTAGCTTCAGCGCGCTCGATAGGTGGCGCTGCAGGCCATCGTCTCAAGCAACGTGAAAAGTTTCATCGGTCTTGATTTCGGATGAAATCATTTCACGTGCATCCTTGCGAAGAATGCGAACGTATGTGTCAATTAATTGGAAATAACTACCAAATGGATCATTACGACACCAATCTATCATTCGAGTCGGAACGTCCTGTTTACATCAAAATGTTTCCTGCTAGCTTTACAAGATATTCGGCAGGCCAAGCATTATTATTGTCCTTCGATGGTGGCCACCCGCCCGCAGCGTGTGTCTCACACACCGATGGCGGGCGCCATGCGCCTCATTGAGTTAAGGTTCGAGTAGCTCGCATTTTTTTTTATTCCGTTCTCTCGAATTCTTTTTTCCCCTCGTTTGTATAATTTTTATCGACCCGCGCACCCATACACCGACGCCGGCCGCCGGCTATTTCTCGCGCGCAGGCAAATGCGCGCTCTTTCGTCCCTTTCCGGGGGGCCACGCTCTTGCCGTCTCTGTTCCACGGCACGGCCCACGATGGTGGCACCCAAGGGGGGGCGGCGGGTGACCACTGGATTTTTAATTCGCCATTGTTATGTACTTGACGCGCTCTGGTTTCTTTTTTTCCCATCGGCCGCGTACATACGCCCTCCATCACAACACCACTTCTGGTCTAGTTAATGTTGGGTGTTTTTTTTTCTCTCGTTTCGCTTTTCATTGGAGTTCCCATTTATGCTGGCGCTGGCGTGAGCTTTTTTAATCTTTTATTTACAGAGTATTTGCATTGAAAATAGCAAAAAGAATACCAATATATCCCATCATCCGTGCACGGTGTGTAAAAAAGCTGCACGACGGACGGCACGGTGTTGTGAATGCAGCCAGTGAACGGTGAAAAAAAGGCACACAAAAAAGTCGGACGGAAAATGAATAAATAAATACTCGAGCCCCGGACATTATATATGATTTCGCAGCCAATAGCTGCCACCGGTTTGGGTGCTGCTGCCATTGGGTGCTGCCCGGGAGCAGGATGGCCATCGAGGGGAGGCTAGCAAATCGGGCTCTACCCCCCCACCCGAAAAGACATGACCTGGGAGGGCAAGCGGAACGCGGGGCACCCAATTCGCACCGCTTTTCATGTGTAACAACAGCCCACTTCTCGATCCGGAGGTGCATTACTGGACGTGAGGAATGGAGAGAACTGGTCGAAATTAAAATTATTTTAATAGTACGATAACGAAAAGTGCTCTATTTGGAGCCTTTACACGGTAACAGTATCTTTGTGGACCAAGGCCTCGAATTTTTAAAAGGCTCAGCGTAGTCCATTCCCTGTTGCTGGCCTCAACAAGAATTACCCGAATCCAGCAGCGCAGGTGTGTGGTGGCAGGAACAGGATCGGCCGCGTTGCGTTGTCCCATAAATCTGCCCACCGCAAATTCTCGCTTCCAAAGTTCTATTCGCCCATTAAAAATTCGTACTACGTCTGCTGTCTCCGGACACACCCGGCGGGTGGCGTCCGCCGTGCAGCGGTATAATGAAGGTGTCATTGACATCCAGCAACGCCGAGTGGCACAAGTCAGGGGTTCCCGCATGCCATAACGAATAAAATCGGCCAAAATATCCGACGACGGTCAGAATAACAAACTCCACTCACAAACCCCCCGCCCGGTTCGCCGCGTTGTTTGCGCCCGGAAGACACGAACGTCGATCGGGCTTCGACGCAACAACAAATCTTCAGCTCCATGCGGTTTCTAGTGCCACGCGCGCCTGTGTATGTGAGACTCCTGGGGTCTCGGGGCCCCACCATGCGTTGTTGTGTTTGTGTGGTTGTTGATTCGCGACACGCCGCCTCGCGTACTATATACGCAGCAGCAGCGCGGTTGGTCCCGTAGAGCAGATGTTTCTTCGAATCTCCAGGCCGCTTCTCTTATGCTGCAAATCCTTCCATAATGTTGTAATTTTTCTGCGACCAGTCCCTATAGTGACTAATGACAGACAGATAACTAATGATTAACCCACACGCCGACGCCGATTTCAGGCGTCTGATCAATCACTGCTGCTGCTGCTGCTGGGGGAGTGAATCCAGGTCGAATCCCCGGGATCCTGGTCCTGGTCCATTCCAGGAGCTGCTATCGATAACCGATGTCGCAAATAGGCGGGCTCGTCTCCCCTGGACTGGGGGGTTCCTCATTACACTCGCTGGGCGATTTGCCACGAAGAAAACCAATGGAGCGCAGCTCGACGGGGCACAATGGGGCACGAGGGGGCTTTCTATCTTCTATCACCCTCGCCGTTGGTTTTTTTTTGTTATCGTCCACTTCTTTAATTGTTGTGCTGCACTTGACTCACACTTCAGCCACCGCCCGAGCAGAGTGTTGGCACCGGCTCCAGTCAACCGGCGCATAGCTGGTGCTAACCCGCTAGCGCGTGTTGTGCGTCGTTATTTATTTGATCAAAGCAATCGGGGCGCCGCAGACAGTCAGCAGCATACCGATGCATTATCATCATCGCAGTCAGCTAGACGAGGGAGAGAAAACGGGAGAGAATAAAAATCGGAAGACAAGAAAAATTCTCGCACATTATGTGGTGGTAAATAAGGTTTCTTGATCGCGTCAAGTCCTGCTGTCCGGGGAGACGTCTCCTGCTCGAAATGCGTTCGAGCAGTCGCCCGGTTGACTGACTGATGGTGATTGAGCGGAGTGTGTTGCACATGTGTGTGTGCATGTTGCGGTTGGATGCGCACGCTCCCTCTCTCTCTCTCTCACCATTGTGGTCACGCTCGCTCGTGGTTTCGTCGAAAAGCTCACATGGCGACCAGCGAGATGCTGCACACGTGTACGTGTGTTTGTGTAGGATTACTTCCCCTACTCGGCGGGGAAGGTGCATCATGGGCCGCTCTCGCTCTCGCTCTTTGTGACTCTATCTCTTTCACTCACCACCGGTGGCATTCCATTCATCGAATTCGCTGCACTTCCGCTGCTGCCAGAGAGATGAAGAAATGTAGCGAAATGTGGCATAATGGACTTGGTGGCTGCGCTGGACTTGATAACGCACGACGATTGCCGGTTGCCGCTACTCGACCGGGCAGCTGCTCGAATCGGAATGCCCGCGGATGATGCGAGCTGCTCGAAAGTCTTCGTCGGGCCGCGTCTACGGTGGCCCGCTGGTGCATTGTACGTTTGACCACGTTTCACAGTAGAGGCTCCGTTCCCGGCGTCCGGCGACGATCAGGTTCTCGCAATCAATTCATTTCGCCAATTCGCACTCCAGAGAAAGGAAAAAGAGAGAGGGATAGCCAGTGTGTCTGTGAATTGATTCCACGGGTTTGTTTCGATCCAACAGGAATCGAAGTCCTTGCTTCCAAGTAGAATATTTTGCTGCTGCTTCATCGATTCCGATAAGAATATAGGGCAACCGCCGTCCTGAGATACTCTCGATGTTGGCATCAATTGAAAGATTTCACATCACAGCATCGCTGGTCATGTGACTCATTTTTTGCGGGGGTCCCATCTTGGGTTGAACTGTTTTTTGGAGTTCCAGACACAAAGTTAAGTTAGGTTAGGCTGGGCTGGGACTAGGCTTTAGCTCGCGTCGCGCCGACTTTGGTCAGGTAAGATGTGTTGAGGATCGAGAACTAAGGGTGTCCGGGTTCGAAAGTCTCCAGAGTTTGCGTCGAGTGCAGAGTTTGTGGAACGTCATCTGTCAAGTGCACCGCGGACTTCCGGAGCCTGTGCAAATCCTCACTACGCGTGTGCCGGTGCGTGCTGATCGCGAAAGAGGGACTCTCTCTCTCTCTGGTGATCTCGCTCCCCGATCGGTGGCCGGATTTTTTGGCCAGCCCTTCCGTGTGTTCGTGTAGAGCCGCCCCGTACGGCAGGCACGATCGCGTCAAGGTGTTTGTGAGTGTGCCACCTGGCGGCCTGGCAGGTGCGAGAAGCGAAAACTATTGTGCTCCTCCGTCGTGTGGTGTGTGATCCGGTGCCGGTGAAGGCCCCCTCTCTGAACCAATCGTAAAGAAAGCTAGTTCCCGGTGACGTCTTACTGCAAAACCCAATCGTACATCGTGCAAGGTAAATAATAATAAAACAACTGCCATCATAATGTAGTAGCTCCCACTAAGACCCCACAATAATAACTCAACCCATAAGCTCGAGCGTGATTGTCGAATTCAAAATGGCGATCTTGTGCGCCGGGACGCGCCGAACGTGATCAAACCCAGCATAAAACTTTTGGGAACCCCCAACCACCAGTCCGCCACCGGTTGCCGTAGTCCCGAAACCCTGCTCAATGTATGTGTGCGCGTCGAGAATCGTCAGCAGCAGCTTGTCGCTGCGCACCTCCCGTGCCCCTTGAGAATCTGTGATTCCGTCTCTTGCCCTCTCTCTTTCTCATTTGGCTCCTGCTGGCCGGTCTTGCCAGCTCGATCACGTTTCGGTCTTCAGCGTCTTTTGGAGCTTTTTTTTCTCAAGTTTGGAGCAACACTTTCGTTCCTTCATCGCGTGTCCCGCAGTGTTGTTCACGTTTCGTGCAAACCCCCGTGTTTCGCGACACGCCAGACACAAAAAGGCACACACAACCGGACCTTAAAAAAATGCTATAGATGGCTTCCTGACCTGTCTGGACTTCAAGGCCCAGGGGATCGTGTCCAGGTAGCAAAACCCAGCACACCCAGCCATTGATGGCGGTCGGGGACGGATTTTAAACGGTCCTTCCGCGAGGGCTTCCCAGGTACAGACATCAGCCTGAGGTTTTGGTCAACAGCGGTCACATCGAAAATGAAGAATTTTTGGAACCTAAGATGTTCTGTGGGCGAAGGTGCGTTGTCTCCAACTCTGGCTGGCTGGGGGGGACTCTTGATGAGGTCGGGCGGGCGAAAGAGCGAAACAGACAGATAGGAGTAGGTTTGCTGGGGCTCGTGATGTGTCCGCCTGCACTTGTCAAGCTTGGCTGCTGCCTGGCTGGCTTTCTGGTCCGTCTCCAGCGTGTGCTCTAAGAGTCCGGGCTACCGTGTATGTTGGGCTTGACCGGACCGCAGGTAAGAAGGGGCCTCTTCTCGCGAGCTTCTTCCCATTTCTGGCTTCGCTCGGGTACACCTGAACAACGGGGTCCAGACTTTTCCCGACTAGTGCGTAGAACTGTCTGTGTGTCTGTGTGTAGAAAGCGGCACGAAAAGTGCAATCGAGTGCCGTGGTTGAGTTGAGCTGGCCAATACACGCACACACACCCATCCGCAACATCGGTAGGTCGGCCGTGAAGGAGACAGGTACCGGAGCTCTGGTCGATGTCGGTGGCCGCCGCCGCCGAGCATATGGTACGACGGTGGCCAGGTTGCCGCTGCCGTGCCTTCTTCGAAAGCCACCTCATCTTTCGATCCGATCCCCGATCAGCCAATCAGCGGCGCAGGTGTTTTCCACTTGCCCGACCCGCTGCAGCTGAGCCAGGCAGGCAGGTAGGTTGGTTATGTTCCAATTGCTGGTGCCCAGGGTTCACCCTGGGGGCCACGGTCGACCGGTGCCATAAAACAATATTTGACTTACACCCGAGAAAGGGGTCGGCCAGAAATCAACCGATTTCGCCCAATTCCGGCTCGATTTGTGTTGCAAAGCACGGAGCCGACTTTTTTGGGGGTTGTAGAGACAACGTTCCGTTTGAAGTTTTGAGGTGCTTTCAAGCGTAAAACTCTCACCACAACGAGGAGGGAATTTTGGGCGAAGTAAAAGTTTTATTTTTAGTTAATTTCTTGTTGATTTTTTTTGTGGGGCACATACGAAGAATTGGAACATCATCCATCCATTGTGCCATCAGATGAAGCATGGTTCCGGTAGAACCACGCGCTGCACTTCACGACGACGACGTTTCCATACTTTCGCTCTCGCTCGAAGCGCTTCTTCTGGGGCGGCGAATTTAATGTTATGAATGAACCTCTCGACGTGTAGCGACCGGTAGCCGGTGGTAGACAAATCGATAAAACCAAGCATGGAAAAGGATCTTGCGATAATGCTGCTCTTCCGCGGGCACAACACAGACCTCAAGAAAGCGCAGAGCGAAAACGGAACAAGAGCCGTGGCGCGAACGGTGGCGTGGCTGCCACCATAAATGCACACACAGTGAGTCACATCTGCGACCGCGAAACGCTGTGGGGGAAGGATAGAAAACCCGGCCACAAGAGGAGCATACATTTTCAATCTTTTCGCGGGACCATCGCCGACAGCTTCTGCTCGTCGTCGAAAGATTTTGTTTTGCTTGCCTTATTTCTTTTCGCTGCCCCTACACGTTCTCGGTGCTGACGAAAGCTGCAGCAGCAAGTGTGCAACGCGGGCAACGAAACGCCCTAAGGAGGTCACATAATCGTAAAACCGTAATAAACGTAATCGCCCGTTGCCTTGTGCCTGTGCACAGGATCGGTGCTTAAAGAAACATGCCGATAGGGGTAAAGCCATCGCCTGAAGGTGTGCTGCCGATCGCTGACAACACGCTGCATACAACATAAATCACTTGTCCCATAAACGCGGCGTAACCGACAAAATACAGTGGATCGATCGGGGGAGGCCCAACGGCTATTGGTTCTTGGAGCAGTAAGTGTTTATTTTTATTGTCTCTGGTCACAAACCCTGTCATTGGTAAAAGTGTTTAAATTTAATTCCCACATCGAAAGTGTTCGCACCATTTGAAAACTTAGCTCCCTTCACAATTGGACCATCGGGGTGGTTTGGATCGGAATCCTTTTCGGCAACGGCCAACTCTCCACTTCGTCAACATAGACAGTGCAACAGTCCCACGGGAGGCCTTCCCAGGGAACACATCTGGGAACGCAGCCGCCGCAATCGCAAGAGACCCAAGGTCTCTCGCGCGAGCAGCAACGCCACCAACATTCACTTACGGCCGGCGAAGAAGAGGACAAACAATAAATAAAACTATCCGCCGGTCGGAGATACACACGCATACACGCAACCGAAGCTATGGCGTGCCCGGAACCACCCGGCTGACGCACAGCAGCAGCGGCCGCGCGCGAGGTTGTTGCGTTGCCGGCAAGGTTCAAGGTCTAAATATTCAAAGCCATCAACGGTCGCTACTCTTTGCTATGCTCGTTCCACGCCACGCGGCCACAGACGGCAGTTGTTGTGTGGACTGGCCTTACCTCGTCTCCTGCGTCCGCGGGGACCAGTTCTTCGCGCGCCCGGCGTTTCGCGAAGTTGTGGTGGCCGCCAGGAGGACGTGCACACACGGTAGCATACGAAAGACACGTCTTCGGTCGGTCGGCTGGTCGTGTGGCCAGAGTTTTGGCAAACGGCGGCGGCGGCGGGCAATGAACGGCGGGAACGGAAATGGGCTCTCGCTCTCTCTCGCGCGAGGCTCGTGAATTCGCGCACAAAGCGGACGCGTGTTGACAGCGGTGGCCGATGACGCTTCACGTCCGCCGGAACTCTCGACTCCGATGCCGGCGGCAGCGTGCGTAATGCTGCGTTGTTGCTGGTACCTCACGTCTTTATCACTTGGTCGCCGCTGGGCCGATTGTAATTCATTCTTGGTTGCTGGGCTGTGCGGAGGGGGGCTGGCCGGCCGGCCAGCAGCTGGGAGTCGAGTTTGCTAGCGGAAGGATCTGTGAGCGACACTGACGGGTTCGCCGAACGCGAGCGAATGAGGATCGATGATCGTTTCCTCGCATTATCTGTTTGGTCGCTACGTGCTTGTAATTGCTTTAGCTATCTATCTAAGTGCGTTTTGTTCTACTTTCCTTCATTTAAAGAGTGTTTGTTTTGCTTTCCTGATTTCCATTCAATTTTCTTAATTTCTTTCGTTTATGTTATTCGTTCGTATCGTTTATGTTTAGTTTATTTTACTTCCGATTTACATTGTTTTTGAACCATAATTGCGAAAGTTGATTGCAGTTACTAACCGGCATCGTTTATTTTAGCAATAGAGAAGTTCTTCACATTTTTTTTAAACCGCTTACCATTTACAAACAATGTCTTTTAATCAATTCGCGAGAAATGGGATATTTTAAATCGGTGTTAAAAATTGTCTATTACTGCTGTGGCCACAACATATCGGGAACTCGAAAAATACTCTATTATTCTACGAATTGTATGTTATTACCATTAACATAATCCCTATTCTATGCAATACATCGATGTAAACATTTGTTTTAATTTTCGAAATGGATCGAAAAGTTCCTTTCAGGAATAGTCTTCAACAAATTCGACTACGAAGGTTGTTTAAAATTTTTTGCGACATTTGAATTTCCGCGGGCTGTGTATATCCGATTTCCGCGATTTTTGTTTATGGTGTTGGGTTGCTACACATGTCAGTGACTTATGGTGAAAAGTTCGGCCGGCTTTGAATAATTAGTAAATTTTTTACAGCCGGTTTGCTTGGACAAGATTTGCCTCATCGTCGATGCGGTCTTTATCTCCTAAATCGTAGAGTAGCGTTGTTCCTTCATGGGTCTTTTCAGTTTCCGCAACAAAAGAAAGCCACAGGGGGGCCGTTCTAGAGAATTACCGTATTCTCTAGAACGGCATCATTGGACATCATTAGAGTGTTGTGTTGATCATAAAATCGCGCCGAAACAACGATGCGTGAGCAAGGGTGCGACAGTCAATTTTCGGTTTCCCACAAAGCCGGGTGTTTGTGGCGGATTGTCTCGCGTAAATTGCGCATAACGTTGCAGGTAATATTAGTTATTGACCGTTCTATCTTCTGGCAACAACTCATGATGCACCACACCCCAGCAAACGAAAAAAAACTGAAACGCAAAACCTTTACATTCGACCGAACTTGGCTCTTAGTCGTTCACATCTTCTCGGCAACAGTCAACATTTCTAATGCGTCCGCGCTTTTAATGTCGTTTTTCAGACAAAATTTGATCATGATTCTCTGCCATCCATTTTTTGGAATAGAGAAAAATCGACGATGAGCCAAAACTTGTCCAAGCAAAATAGTTGTCAATAATTGACTAGTTACTCAAAATGGCCGAACTTTTCACCATAAGTCACTAATATTTGTAGCAACCTAACACCACAAAAAATTCGAAAATCGGATGTTCGTAACCTGGGAAAATTGAAATGTCGCAAAAATTTTTGAACAGCCCTCGTATTGACTGTAAAAGTTGAGGAGTCTCTTCAGTTAAGCGAATAACCAGTAGTCACGAAATGATCACGAAAAGGGGTACAAAGACACCACAAGAAATTTGAACCAAGAATTGTTTTTTCAACACTGGTTCCTGTTATTTTTTGGCCACGGTGGCATATTCTTTTAGTGGCTAATATTGAACTCAAATTGCGATCGATAGTAGACAGCAGTCACTTTCAGTATTGACCATTTTTTATGATCGATTTTAGACTCCGATCGGTCCATTCTGGTTCAGATGCTGGCTAATCCTTCAACTGCCGACCCGTCACACCCTGTCTTGGACTCTGGGGTCAGAGTTTGACCGGACGGGACGGCAGGGGTCATCGAAAGCCCGGGATTCGCATTTTCGCGATCATTCCAAACCCGAGAGCCTCGCTGCCGAGAGCCATTAATGATCGTCCCCCATCCCCCCCCCGTCCATTGGCGCCGTGGCGCAATCGCCTGAGCGGGTTTTCGCTACTTCTACGGCAACCTCGCGGGGCCTAATAACCCTCGGGGGCCGTTGGCGTCTTCCGGTTCAATAAACTTTTGCTGCCGAATGTGCGGTGGGCTCGTCGTGTGATTTGGGTGGTTCATTGGCAGTCGTCGCTGGTGTTTGTGTGCGTGGTGCTGGAGATTCGTTGCTTCGCGTTTAGACCATTAGATTCCCAGAGAGTGGCGGCGAGGTGCGAATCCGTGCGCAGGCTTCTTCTTGGACTTCTAGGTGGCAAAGAAGGTGCTGCTGCTTTGGGCTGAGGTTTTATGATTTCCATTTTTAAGCTGTCAAGTCACATATTGGGATCGTACTTTAGGAAACTGTTAATTGAATTGAACGTTGCCATTCCGAGCAGGTTATACTACAAACAGTAATGGATCTCCTTGCGTTGAAAATATGTACCTCATATCGTTGGCCAGTGCTGTTCGCGCAGGCGTGCGCTTATGTAAGCTGGTAGGATTATAAACTACAGCCTAGCAACGGATTTCGATCCTTGTTGTTTTTTCTGACCCCTTTCTTCGTTTCCAAAACAAAAAGGAAACACAATGGGAAGCCTCCTGAAAGAAAACAACACAATGGGAAGCCCCGATTGCCCGCTCTTGATTCACGTAAAGTGTCAAGCAGGAGTTGGTCAATTTCGGTGTTTTTCATCTCGATCGGGCTTTTATAAGATGAAAGCGAAAAGAATGTTCGGGCAGACAAAGGTTTTTTAACTTACCTACTTAACTTTAACTAATTGACTTTCTTTCAATTGTCGAATGTTTAAGCTTTGCCTCTTGGTTATTGATGTGGTTCTTCCTGGGTTCTCTTGTTGGTCTATTTTTGTTTGGTTCTGATTTTGATTGTTCAATAAATGTCATAGGTTGTTTTTTGGGTTAAAATGTAACTAGTTTTATAATCATCTAAAAATGTCGAGTTTTGTTCCTGATAAAGTGTTTTCGCAGGGAGTACTTTTTCCTTACATCAATATGAAGAAAACTGCTACCGAAGGTCATCGTATTGTAATGGAAGTTTATGGTGAACGTCTTCTTACTGGGAGAACGTGTCAGATGTTTGCGCGGTTTAAAATTGATGATTTTGGCTTGCAAGACCAAGAGCGACCTGAACAGTCACAAAAGGTTGATGATGAAGAATTGGCAGCATTGTTCGATCGGGATGCATGTCAGATGCAAAAAGAACTTGCAGAAATATTAGGAGTTGACACTTTTTTCCATCGCCTGAGTGCCGTGGGAATGAGCAGAAAAATGTCTTATGGGTTGAATTGGGGAAACAAGAATTGAAAGAAGAGACTGATCGCTGATAAAGATAAAAAGTTCTATCGACACGGAATCCAGGAATTACCTGAAAGATGGGAGAAAGTAGTAGCTATCGACGGACAATGCTTTCATTAAAGAAGAGTCATGATGTCCACACACTCAGGACCACAGGATCGGTGGTCCAAATCGTGTTTTCTAGAACTTTAGACGCATGCCTTTGAGCTGCGTCGCTTTAATATGACCAATCGAAAATCATCATCTAAAAGAAGACCGACTGATCGACCGATCTGCATCAAATTGAACCTCCGACATTGTAAAAATGTTCAAATCAATACAATCTCCATAGTGGCACTTTATCCGTGGGGTTACGCAAACAACAGCGTGTTGTTAACCAACAACAACCGATGGTGCACTCCAGTTCCTCCCGGGAGTCGATAATTCAAACTCAGGGATGAAAATTGATGTGAAAAACTCCATCGATTATGAAGAGGATCGGCCCCGAGCTTCTCTCGGGGTGTTCCTGTTGTGTTGTAAGGACGCACACATACATGCTCTTCCATCACCTGGAACCGGCGGTGGGTGGAACGACGACGGCGGCAATAGATAAAACGCGGTGGCAAACAGACACGGATGTCGCCAATGTCTCGTCCTTGCCCGGACTGGACGATGGCCAGCCCATGTTGCTCCTGGGCAGGGCAGTCCCCGTTTCTTACTTTACTCCTTTACCGTGTCCGTGTCCCTGGCGCTGGCTCTCTGTCTCTCTGTCTCTCTCTCTTTCGCCCGCGCTCTCTCGGGGGGTGTTTGCTGGCGATTTTTCCCGATTTTGCCCCCCAGATCTGGTGGGATGGCCGTGCCGTGTGTTTTTGTCACAAAACTGATCGCCACCGGATCGCCCCCGTCCGAGCGAGAGAGCGAGAGAGATGGTTGGCCCCGGAAAAAAGTGGGCACCCCAAGGAAGCACATAAACCTTTCTTATGTCGCACGGGCCGCCTTCGTCCCAACCTCGGTTGTGTGGTTCCTTCCGCACTCCGATCACGCCGGGTGTTTGTGATTAGCAGCAGCAGCAGCAGCAGCAGCACTTTTTCTCTCAGCCTCCTCTCGTGGGGCTGCCAGGACCCCCAGTGCCACGCTGCCGGTGGTCACACATTTCGCCATTTTTGCTGCTGCTTCGCGTTTGACTAATGATAAAAGGTGTGTTTATGTATTATTTCCCGGGCCGGGCGGATGGGCGGTCTGCAGAAGCAGAAGGACACCCTCAGGATCTCTCGAAGTAGTACCCGAAGAAGCGAGGCTCTGGGGCTCTATGCAAAGGAGCCGACGCTTCCGGATAATGAAGCGAAGACGGATGCGCACATCCAGCAGCATAATAGACCCAACGGGGGGGGAGGTGGTTGGGCGGGGGGACCGAGGACAGCAAGCGCTCCAAAGTCTTCTGCCACCCCGCTCGATGTCTCTCTGTGTGTGTGTGGTTGTGCGAACGCGCGCAAATCAAGAAAAAGGGCGTCATTGTATTGATTATTTATCTAAAATCCCACACTGAAGCCCCAGCATCGAGAGCGAGCGAGACGGAAGGACCCGCTCCTCCGGGACCCCCGGGGCCTCTCGGATCCCGAGGCCGGAGAAAAAAATGGTGCCAAAGGAGCAAACCGGACGCGCGTCGCCATTCGGGGGCCGGGATTTTTTTCCTCCTGTTCCTAAGAAAATAAAAATCTAATATCTCCTGAAGAGCGAGACAGACACAGAGAGTGGGAGAGAGAGAGCGAGACCGTGTGTCTGTATGTGTGTCCCGGGTTCGGAATGTTCCTTTGCTCTCTGTCGCGCGCACGTCCGCGTAGCCCCCGCGCAATCAGCAACCCCCGTGCCCGGTGGCCGGTGTCCTTCCGGGCGCGCCACTGTCTCCGCCTTTATCTTCTTCTTCACTCGCACACACTGTCTCTCCCTCCCTCCCACACATACACTCTGGCACATTCTTATTGCAAGTATTATTTCTTTTTTAATTCCCAACTTTTTTCTTCCGCTCTCTAAAACTTGGTTAGAGTTTCTTCGTCCTTCTCCCCGGGCCCAGGGCCGGGCCCGGACCCGGGTTCCCGGGCTCGCCTCTCGTTATTAAAAGACTCCACCACCCCCCCGGGGCGGGACACAACCGGCGAGGGTGAGGCGGGGGTTCGGATCTTCGAGGGTTTTTTTTTCGCTCGAGCCTTCGAGAGAGTGACCCTTTTGAAGCGTGTGGCCAAGGGGACGATGCCGCCGCCGAGTGGGGCGCGCGCAGGTTGGTGAAAATTTTTCCGACCCAACCCCGCACCGCGTCCCAGCACACCCGCAGCCGGCCATCCCGGCTTCCGGGGATCCGCTTCATTTCTTGGGACATTTTTCTCATTTCGAGCTCTCTTCTCCTGAACTGGACACTGGCTGACTGGCTGGCTGGCTGGCCGCTGCTGTGGATGCTGGGCTGTGTTATGTACGGCCACCACCCACCCACCACCGGGGGGCGGAGGAGGGTGTCGGTCGGCAGGGATGGCATGAAATATGTATACCATGCTGCCGCCGCCACTGCCACACAGCTCCTCGCTGCCTCGCGGGCTCGGCGGTCGGCCAATCGGCGAACGGAATGTCCCGTCGGGGGCAGTCGAGGTGCGGCGCGCAGGACCCGTCAGAAGCGGGTGGCGCGCGCGGGGTTAAAAAAAGTTTTCGGTTAAAATGTGGAACCGGGGAGGACCACACTATTTTTTGTATCCTATCCTTTCCTATAGTAATTAACATTTTTTCCAACCCATGTACCAGCCCGCGCGCGGGTCGGCTTCCCTCCGCTTTCTGCGTGTCGCGCCGTTTGGTGGAAGGATTTTTTGTTTTGCGCGCCACCCGATGGCCGCGGGAACCCCGGCGATGGGCGGGTGAGGCGGTGGCCCGGGACCAAGGATATAAAGTTGAAATTGAAGCCCTTTCTGTGCGCTGCCCGGGGCTCGGGTTGGATTGGGTGGGTTGGCCGCGCGCCGGGAAAAAAATCATCGATCGATGAAAAACTCTCCGCCAAACAAACGCCCCCTCTCTGGTGGCCGGGCCGGGCTGGACAGAAGTGGGCGGGAGAGGAGGCAGCGCGGGCAAATAAAATACTGGAAAAAGAAAGTAGAAAAAAATATATGCAAAAGCAAAAAATAAAGATAAAGAAATGAATGCGCCATTCTGCCGCCACCGCCCACTGCCGCTGCTGCTGGGGCCGGGCGTTTGGAAAATGGAAAATTTTTAATTTCCCTGGTCACCCCCTCGGGCACACGCCTCCCCGCCCCCCACAACCCCAAATGGCAAAGTTTCCGAACGCGCCAAAGGGCCCCGGGAGCGAAATGCAAAATGCGATGTTAATTGCATTTTTAGCAGCAAAAACCCATCAACACGCAAAAGAAGAAGAAGAAGAAAACGCGGTGTCCAGGGTTCGCAGCAAATCACTCCCATTCCGCAACGGGGAAAATGGATCATCGAGAATATCGAGTCTGAAAAGAAGTCTGAAAAGATGAGTCAAGTGCTCAAAGGGAAACGGAAGAATGCAAACAACAAAACAACACACAAAACAACAGCACTGAAAGCAGAAGGCAAAGGAAGATAAAATTATCATCGAAACAAACAGACGACAACAACAACAGAACAGCTGATGGGCGCCCCTTTGGGACACAGGCACAGAGTAGAGAACGGACAGATAAAAACAAAACTAGCAAACCAGTAAAACCCGGCTCGCGGGGACAGCACACAGCACCACCGGGCCCACGGTGAATGCGCGTCGTGAATGTTGCGTAAAGAGTGGATAAAAGTGAACACAAACACACTCACATACACGCGGCGGCGTGGCACTAGAGAGAGAGAGCCACGTCGAGTCGGAAATGTTACGAAACACATCACACAGAAGTGGACCGCTCCCGCTAGAAGAAAACCGTCGACGGTGGCGGCGGTATGTAAAAAGGGGGAAAAGTGAAGTGGCCGAGGAAAGGGGCGCAGCAGCGGGCGGCGGAAAAGTGGAAAGCGAAGCGGCAAAAATTGTGGCGACGACGAGTGCGTTTGTTACGAAAATGGATAAATGTAAACAAAACTGAAAACAAAATCATCGCCGACCGGCGGCCGGCCGCTCCGCTGTCCGTTGTGGTCCTTTTCGGTGGTGGCAAACGGGGCAAAGGATGGTGGATGGTTGGTTGGGTAAAAGGTAATCCAAGCAACATACGAATAAAAACCGAACGAAACATGAGTGCGCACTTCATTTTGGTTGTGGCCTGCTTCGATTACTTCGAATTCGATTTCGAACTGACAACCCGGCCCTGTCAGGGGACTAGAACACCAAGCGATCGTAGTGGCAGTGATGAGGAACCGAAACCGGAAGACAGATGAAGATAAAGGATGAAGGCGAAGTCGAAGTCGACGTTGCAGCAATTAATTGAGACCATTTGGCCAACGACCATCTTGGCTGCGAAAACCCAGCCACTCCGGAACACTTCACGACGCGATTGATTAGTGTTGATTGATAAGCGAAGAAGTGGCCGCGTTCCGTCGGACGGACGTTGACTTCGGGTCCACGTCTTGGGCTTGTTGGGCTCGATAAATGCCACCCTGTCGCGAGATTTCGCATTTCGGTGTGACTTCACCGTGCGTTCTGTGAGGCGAACCTCTCGCACGCGTAGCAATTTACTTCCACGGAACGTTCGAGAACCGTACAGACACAGGCACGCACGCGTAAAGGTGTGTGTTTGGTCCTCTTTCTTTTGTTCTTTTCGATTCCGGCTACATTCCGGGCTTTCAGACCGCCGAGGTTTGAGGCGACGCTCAAGTCCACAGCCTGCGGGCGCAATAACTCACCCGGCACGGGATTTCCTCTTTCAATCTCATTAGCGCGCGCCGTGCAGCTGTTGTGGCGACCCCCGGTCATCTCACGAGACCACCAGCTACAGGAACACAACGTTCAGTATAATTAAATAAATCAACTTTCCTCCAGAAAACTTAGTAGAAGGCTCGCTCTAAATTGTATAATTTTTTAAACAGCGCGAGTGTTCCTGGGCATTAGGCATCGCTCCGCCTGGTCTCATGATTAATCGAAGCCAATAGAAAAGGGGGGGAAAAAAACTGGCGTCAGGACAAAGAAAAGGCTTCAGAGAGAAACCCTTCGAGGACAGGGATTCAACGGCTGCGCTGCTGCTGTGTGTGTGGCCAGTTCGTTTGGCTGGGAATCGGTATTTAATCAATCATGCGACTCTCCGACTTCGACTCTGTCTCGCCGCCACCTCACCCGGTTGCTGCATCCGGCGACGGAGCGCAAACGCGCAAATGGCGGAAGCCTCCGGAACCGGTTCCTGGATTTCTTTTCGAAGTTTTCGGTTCCTTTTATTGTCCGTCATCCTGGGCAGCGAAGAAGCCCGAACAATGGTGGTGGTGGTGGTGGCAGAAGAGAAATCTTCTTGGGCTTCAGCAGCATCAGGCAGCAGCGTCATCATCGGTCGTTCTGGGTATTTGTGTGTTTTTTGAACGCATTTCTTACCCGCGGAAGATGAAGAAGTAGGTTGTGTGCCGCGCTGGCCTTCGCTTCCGGACCAAACCGAACCCAGCATATTGTTGTCCAGCTTCTTGGGTCAGATTTTCAGGTCCAGCAAAGCAAACCCTTGGCCTCCTCGCGAGCACACACCCGGGATGATTTGGTGTGTGTGGCCGAGGCCGAAACCCAACCAACACCGGCAAGACTCGTTAAAGACTCGGACACCGGCCGGGATGGGAACGGCAAACGAAGCGAGCGAAGATGAAGGTCCGCGTGTGTCTTGCGATCGAACCACACCGAATCGATGCGGTTTTCTTTTTCTCTTCTCCTTCTTATGGGCGGCCGATGGCCCGACATACTGTGCCCGTCCTTCACTAGCCTCCTGGATGCTGCTGGAAGGAAGGAAGAGTGTGGCCAACGCAACCCGATCCCAAAAATCAGATTAATCAAGGCACCAGTACACCAGCGGCCGGCCTTTTGGTGGAAGATCTGTCTTTCGTGCTTCATTACGCGCACCCATCTGAAGCCTCGGAACTTTCCATCCAATTCTTTTAAATGCGCTTGAAATAATCTTACGGGGTTCTACGATTTCTTCACATTTTTGAAGAATGCCCCTGCTTCGTCCTTTACTTTTACCTATAGCAGCTGCTTGAAGCCGACACGGATGAATCTCAGTAATAGAGGTGTCGCCAAGAATAAGTGACTCTTCGGAATGCCAGAGAACGCACTTGTCCTTAAGCACCCGTCAAGTGGCTAAGGCGCACGACTCTCCTATGGCATCGCCCATTAACGGATTTAGTGCAGCGTCAATGGATTCGTCACGTATAATTATTTTTGTTTATTAATTTCATAAATCGAAAGATTAGCAACTGACAGGTGTCACTTAGCACTGATATCTCAACTAATATTTGACGAGAGGGAAACACAGGCAGACCACACAGTATTGTCGTATTGTCATCCGCAGTACCTATCTGTTTAAGAAATGGGTCGATTTCATTCCGTTTGGCCAATACTTCACAGATGGACCTTCATTCCATCACTTATGCTGTGTTAATTTTTGACGCATTCAAACATCAAGCTTCTGTTTTGAATCAAGCTTTGCGCCAATGGCTTTAAGCTGTTCGATGATTGATTTTTAAGTCCTAGCCGATGCTCTGATTTCCAATATGCCGATCAACTTTGATTATTTCTGTGATTTTATCGACATTTTCGATGCGGTGTCTGCCTAGGCTTTAACATAAAAAGTAACTGAATCAACGAAACCAAAATTGCATATTACTTGCGGTTGGAGCACCCTAGCTAGAATTTTCACCTTTTTCGGACAAACAATGTAAAGTGTACCGAATTTTCTCTTCGTTGACCTCCACTGTTAACACCCTGTAACTCACAAACGAATGGAACTAACAAAAAACAGTGAAAGCATTTTTTGAACCTAAACTTGAAGCTGTACGATCGATACTTCACGAGATATCGATCACTAAAGCCATCTACCGAGAAAATAATGGATCTCATTTTAGCCAACCTAATATTAAAGTCCGGGTCACGCATCAATTCTGAGTTTCTCTTGAGTTTACCGAGCAGCCAGAAGTCACATGGGGTTAAACCAGCTTTTGTGGCGAACAGATCACGTAAATGTGATGCAAAACTCAAGAATTGACCCTTCATAAATCCGGCCTTTTCCGGACTCACAACATGATCATGACACCACCGAAGACAACTATTTCTCGTTTTTTCTGACAGTTTGGTCCTTTTCCTTCCAGAAGAATCCCGAAGCCCGAATGTTCTAAAAGAATTGTAGTTCTTTGTGTGCAATACGTAAAAAGATTGATTAAAATACTTGCATGACTATCCGGAAGGCGAATCTTTTGCTTCTCTCACTGTGGGGCTACATCAAGCGTAACGTAATGATTTTGACATTAACGATTAATGCCAAACTGCTGCGGCGCTGTCAAAACGTTTACGGCTCGCGCGAGGCGTAAACCCGAGCGTAATTATTTTTTTCATACGCTTTGCTTACAAACAGAGGATAATTTATGTTCTTATTTGCTGGTATAGCAACAATATCGGAAAAAACAGATAAAAAATTCAGAAATCAATTAATATCTCTTCTATTTCTATTTTCTTGGACCAAAAACACGAACGTAAACACGTTTCACGTTTCGTTTTTATATTTTTGCTGCCACACGAAGCGTAAACGTTTTGACATTACAAATTAATTTTACGCTAGTTTTCACGTTTCGTGTAGCCCCCTAGTCACAGTTTTAGTAACCAAATCTCTGGCGCCCCCATCGTATCATCATCATTTGCCGAAAAGGGAGCGAATCGTGTGTTCGTTCACATTCATATGCAGCATCAGTAACAGTAGCAAAAAAGGAGTAACCAAAACGACCAGCCAGCCGACCACACCGCGGTAAACTCTTCTCCGATTCACAATCCGCGCTGTGTTACGTCGTCGTCCGATTTTCGTCGAGTGTGTTGTTACGAACCGAGGAGGTAACGTAAGGAAAATGCGTGCGTTTTTATCTTATCAAAATACGCGAGCGCGCGTTCGCACACACACACGTGCACGTACGGCAAGGTCAACAGGGTGTGTGCCTGTGAGTGTGAGTGTTGTCACACGCCAAAGACGATCGCTAACGGCCGCCGCCGTGGCGCGCTTCTCGCGCAAAACACGTGACTCCACTACGCGCGCGAGATGGAGGCGCCTGGTGAGCTTCACGCAGCATGGGACGGGCGGGACTGTTGCGTACACGCACGTATGAGCCCCCCTCGCGATGTGTGCCGCTTTGGTGTGGTGGTGTGATACGGTCCTCTATCCTCCCCGCGGCGCTGGGTGTATGTGGCGGATGGAAATCACCACCGGCCCACATGTGTGGCGTTCTCTATGTATCGAGCGATATGTTTTCGCCACACTTTCTCCTTATGCTACGGAGACGGTGCTCTCCGAGCTGTTACTTGCCGCTCTCGGTGGCCGGCGCTCTCTAAAGCTGCCGGGTTCTCTGTTGACACTATCTAATATTTACGATTTAGACACACGCGGCGTTGCTACTACTCCGCGCGCGAGAGCGCTCCTGGTCTAAACTTTCGCCGGAACAGATGTTTGCCGGTGCAATTGCTATGGCTCTTGTTCAGTGTTCTACTCGCGGCCTCCATCGCATAACACTACGTTGCGATTTGTTGGACTTCACATTGGGCTCAGGTGTAGTGATGTGCCCAATAGATCGTGTTGTACTGTTGAACGTGCTGTTCAATAAGTTCGTATGGTCGATAAGAAAAACACATTTTTATGGTTTGAAATACACTTGAAATGGCCTTGCTGAGCATCAATGCACTTGTGGAAGGGTTTCAAAATACGCTTCCGCAGCTATTGCGACGTCATCATTTAGTAAACAACGCTTTTCAAGCATGATTTTTAAATCTGAAAACAGATGGAAGCCGCAAGAGGCCAAATCTGGTAAATACGGCGAATACTCCGACGATTCAAACTTTAATTAATGGATTTTTGCCATTTTCAAAACGCTCTTGTGACAGAGTTTATTGCCCTGATGAAAGAGGAAGTTTTTCTTCTTCAAACCGGGTCGTTTTTTATGAATTTTCACTTAAAGTTACAACAATAATAAAAATTTATTATTTTAGCAGTTTGCAAGTAATCCGCTAACAAAATTCCATTCGCATCTCGATGCTGATGCTAACTCCTTCTTAGCCGATTTCTGTACGCGAAATGGTCTTGGAGCCGAAGAACCTGGTTCACATCACTCCTTAGCCTTTTGTTTCGATGCAGGATCATGGTGATAGACCGAAGTCTCAGCCATAGTGTTGGCAAGAAATTTCGACTGCGTTTTTGTTCGTATCGAAGCACGACCACGTTTAAAATCCGAACCCCTCTGTTTTTCATGTTCTAATTGAAGGCGAAGAGTCCTTATACACTTTCAACATTCGTTCATAATTTTATTTTGCTTTTAAACCTTTCAAAAATAAAAATTTTATGCATTGTAAAAAATACTGGCTTGTAAAAAAATTAAGTGACTGAAATGAAATTTCACATACGTTCATATAAACAGTGTACCAATATAACCACAAAAATTATGCTACTAGCAGCGCCTGTTGTTGCCGACGATACGAACTTATTGAACACACTAGTAGAACGGTCCCGAACCCGTGTCCAATACTGTTCGGGGCGGGTTGCATCAAGAAGCCTAGAAATGACCTTCCAGTGGTCGGTTCTTGCTCTTCCATTTCACACTCTTTATCGAGGTCATGTTAGCGTGCTTATGCTGCCCACATACGGTCCCAATTCCCCGTAAAGTTATGTCGTAATTCCCTTATGGACAGCCCAACTCGTATATGCAAATTTGAAATCTTCCGAACGATCCAACAAAACAAAGAACTACAATTCAAACTCAGTTCCGAATGGTTTATTTAAAGAAAGGTTCACTTCAAGGTTGCTGCTATTTGTTTCGTCTCCGGTCCGCACTCTTCGCACCACCGGCAGCCTTATGATTCTGCGATCGGTTCAACATCTGGCGAAACGGTGCCACGGCATGCTCGTTGAACAGGGCCGTGGCGTGCACGGCCACGGTCCTGTACGGGTGGTGGCTTTCGATGTATGATGCAACCGAGTCCCACGCTCGTACCATATCCCGGACTGCACCGAGCGACTGTTGCATCGTTGCTTCTGCCGTGATTTCCCGTTTAACCGCCACGGTTCCTTCGCCGGCTTCCTGTGGATCCTGTGTTCCCTCCAGACTGCTGCAGCAACGGTGGAGGCAGTCCTCAGCCCCCGAACCGGCCGGCCGAAGGCTGTCCAGTCCGGCGATCCGGAGCTTCAGCCGCTCGAACCAACCGCGGCTCCCTTTGAATTGCCGTTCCGCCGACTCCACCGACCCACCGGGCATCGTTTTCACGACGTCGGCGAAAATCAGTCTGGCCCGCTCGCGCACCGTCTGCTCATCGCCGACCGGTTCGCCCCGCAACCGCTTCTCGTTGATCCACGCAAGCAACTGGCGTTCCACGCTGTCCAGCACCCGTATCCGTTGGGCCGAGATTCGCGTCAGCCCGCGCGACGCATCCACCTGCATGATCTTGTCCTTGTTCTTCAAAATGGTGCAAATCGTAGACGAGGTGCGCCCGAACTGGCGGGCGATGTTGGCCACGCTCATGCCACTGTCGCGCAGCTCTATGATATTGCGCTTCGCGCTGACCGTTACCTTCAGCCGTCGGAGGCTGCTACTGCTGCTGGTACGGCCTTCCCGTTTGGCCTTCTTGGCGGACATTCTCGCCGGTGTCTGGCCTTGCACTTTGCCAGGGCGTCACGCAAAACAACAATCCCGATCTTCGGCCCCGTAAGCCTGCTAGCGAAACGAGTTTCCGACACCGACTAACGTCCGTCCGGAACGGTCGGTCATTACACAGAAAACGTTACTCGTTTTACGAATCGCTCGTTCTCGACATGTGTTCGCAATACGAACCCACCCGTTATGTGCAAGCGCCAGAGAGAGAGAGAGAGAGAGACAGTGAGAGAAAGGGCAACACACAGCGAACGAGAATGAGAGAGGTTCATAGAGAGGGAGAGAAGCATGGCATCACAAACTCGCATAACGAGCATGATGTTGATGCGAAGGAGGCTGCGAACGAACAAGATGTAAAAAAGTTTGTCCCATTATGGCCGGGCCGTGGCCCATTGGGGCATGGCCGGGAAAAGTACGCAGCATAATGTTTTGCCATCGAAATGGGAAATTTGTTCCTTTGGAAGGCGCGAACGGAATTTTGACCTCGTCCAACGTTCAAAGCTGTTCAATCGCACCAAAAATGTTGACTAGACGCCATAGAAATGAAAACGTATTATTTATTAAATATGCTTGCATTTATTTACTTGTTATATTATTATCTTAATATAATTCTTGAGAACCATATCTTAAACCTTACCACCGGTACAAAAATAACCCATTCGCAACCATCAGTCACATGAACAGGAAGCGAATCATAGGTCGATATCCAACAATGAAAACGGATCTGGCACTGAGGGCTCTAGCAACGAGAGGGCTCAGAAGAAAGCAACGAGCTCTGCTGTCCAGGAGGGATATTTCGGGAGATTTCCAAGGAAGTCATCTGACGGCGACTCGCGACTCTGATAACAGGGTGACCGAACCACAGCCCAAAGCTTGCTAGTTTGCTGGATCACTGCTTCAGTGTGATCGTTACTAGGACTGAACTTGGAGTCAAGGCCTCGGGTCAAGGAACAAATAGTGTTGGCTCTGGTGTTCTCCATTGCGTAAAGGAAATTGCGGAACCCTTGACAAGATTCCAGGACCAAAACATTCGTCCCAAACCATCTACATAAAGTGGGATCTAACGTTGTTCTAGTTCTTGTTCTAAATTTGTTTAGCTCAAATAGTGATCCCCAAAAAATTCAGAAAAATTATTTATACGACCCAATCGATGTCTTTGGTATGATGCTAGACTGACTGCAATGAAGTCTGGGTCCTAGCTAGGCCCATGTGCAACGTCACAACGAATCGCACCTCTTCGCGATGCTCTTTAGCGCAATGGCGAAGACCTCTCCCAGTGAATGGCAATGGCGTTCATTCTGATTTTCCAATTTCCTTCGGCACTATCTTCGGTTCGCGACTGCAACCTCGAGCTCTGTTTTTTGTTGCACATTGCTTTGCCCTTCACGCGCCCATCATGTTCCACCCTCCACCCTGCCTGCCACCCACCACGCTGATCCGGCTCCGGTGGGGGGATTTCATTTTTACGACGATTTACGACCACTTCTCACCACCCATTCATATCCCGTTCACGAGGCTCGCGAAGGAAAGCGGAAAGCTAACAGAACCAAACAGGGAAGGGAAGAGAAACAAGCAGAAGCTCAAGTGTGTGCATCAATTCGGCGGTGGCCAGTGACGCCCGAGAGAGACAGAGAGAGAGCGAGGAATAAAAAGGTGTAAAACGAACGGAAAAACGGAAAAGGCTAAATAAAAACGATAACGGCGGCAGCGAAGCAAAGAGAGACAGAGAGAGGCAGAGAGAGAGGGGGAAGTGCAAAGGGACAAAATTATGTTAGAAACGGACGAGACGAGAAACGGCAGAGAGACGGGAGAGCGCCGCGCGCAAGAACAGCGTGTGGCGCCCGTCCCATCCCATCCCGGCCCGGCCCACCGCCCGTGTGTCGGAATGAGGGCAGAAGAAATGAAAATGTGAAATGGGGATTTTCCTTTCTTTCGGATTCACTTCCTTCACTTCCTTGACCTAGAGACTGACTTTTCACTTGGCCCGCCGCCGCGTGTACGTACGTCGTGTGCGCGCCCGGTTTTCTGTTACGTTTTGCGGGGTGCGGTGCGGTGTGTTATGTTATTATGTGTTATGTTTACGTTTTCTATCCTTCGTCTGGCCGTGTGTTTCCCTTTCTATTTGCGACGGGAGGGCGGGCGGGCCGGCGGGCGCGCGCACGCTCGTGCTCGCCTCGACGAGTCCCTTTTGACGCGCGCGAACCACGTGGCGGTCGCGTACGAAAGGAAATTCGTACACCGGGGCGCGTGTGGCGTACGCGTATATATTACCGTTTGCCCGCGTCGTCTGCCGTTTTATGCTCGTTTATGCTTTCCGTGCCCTTTCTCCCGTCGCACCGGTGACCTTCGGGGTAGCTTCATCGCCCGAGAACCTCCTCTTATGGCGCACAGCTGATCGGCGGTGGAAAATAGAATCCCGACCAACCGACCATTCACCTCGCTCCTGTGTGCCTTTTATGCTTCCCACCTTATGAGTCTCCGGGTCGGATTTTCCATTTTTCCCGTCGTGGAAAATACATTTCTCTGGGCGGCGGCGACTATGTGTGACGAAAACATCCTTTTCCAGACGGGGCGCGCGACGGTTGGGCAAATGTCAACAAAATAAAGCAACGATTTAGTTCGAGCCGGTGTCGTCCCGCCATTTTGTTCTGGGGGGGTGCTCTTTCCAGGTAGAGATCGATAATTGCCAGCGGCGACGCCACCAGGAGCAGCGCATAAAGTAGCATGTGTTTTTTTTGTTGTTTTATTCAAACGTATTTTTTTAACTGTTTGCTGGTCCGGTGTGCTACATAAAACATAAAGCGTACATAATGGCCCAACACGACGGCGGAGTGACGGGCTCACAATGGAGGAGCGCACCCCGTGAAGCATATTTTGATTGGTGATTTAAACATCTCGGAATGTAGTTTGAACTTTTATATTACGTCCATTTTTGTATTACGCAAAAGTGTGCTCTGGTCCCGGCCCGACGCTGGTTGACATATGGCCACATATTACGGTGCGAGAGTGGAAATCTGTGGAAAAACCACCGGCCTCTTTGGTGATGCTGGTCCAGCAGTGGTCGGTGGCCACTGTCGATGACATTTGCCGGGGCCGCAACCAAACAAACAAGGAATCAAAAAAAAAAAAAAAGGAAACAACACACGGCGATGGCTTATTAAATGTGTATGCTGTTTATATATAAATAAACAGCGGGGTGTGTGCGTCAGAGATGATGTGGCCATTTTTATTTCAGCTTCGCAGTTTTCCCAAAGCTGCCCTTTTTTCTGCCAGCGAGCGCGAGATGATTGTGCACCGTTCGGGGTTGGGTTGCAGTTTTTCTTTTCCATTTTCCCACCACTTTTCCCGGTCGTGTATGTGTGTTTGGGGGCGCACGAAACTGGGGAGAAAGCAGGAGTTTTCCGACTCTCCGCCGGGAGGTCGTTGAAGTCTCGGAATGTTTCGAGAGCTGCTGCGGGGTTCGGTGGTGGCGACGGAAAAAAGAGACTCAACCATGGCACCACCACCACCACCGGCACCGGCTCGGTGAGTCAGGGTCCGGTGGGTGGTGGAAAGCTGGAAAATACCACTCACCGGGGGGGGGTTGAGAAAAAAATCCGCCAGGGCGAGAGCGAGAGCGAGAGCGAAGGCCATTGCCAGTGATTTTTTCCTACCGTCGCCATCGCCCACCACCCACCACCCACCACCGTTCGTGTCTCTCGCTTTGACGAAGGGGAGAGACACCAATACAGTTGTGGGACGAAAAAATACATAATATATGCGACGGCGACGTTTGCCGGCGGCCGGCGGCGCACTTTTTTCCCAATATTTCCCGAGAAAAACTATGCGAAGAAATGGTGCGCTTTCGCTCACATTTTCTCGCTCCCTCGCCCACCGGAAACCACCACCGGAAGGTTATTGATTTGGCTCATCTCCTGCCACCACCATCTCCAGTGGAGTGGATGGACTTTTGCCGCGCGCATCTTGGGCTGCTTTCCTTCGTTCGCCGCAGTGCCATCTGCGCCCGTCACTCGCACACCACCAGCTACCACCGCCTCACACATGTTCCGAGACCGAAACCGACCTCAGGAAAGTGGCGAACAGAAGAAAAAAACGCGGCGCTGCAATCGCGTCTCTCTGACGTCCGACGATTTGCTGCTTATTTGTGCAGCGCCGGTGCCGGGAAAGCCGGGGTGCCAGAACGGGAAAGCGCCCAGAGCGGGTGAGCGAGTGGCCAGAGAAAGAAAGCCACCACCACCCGGCCCAGCAATGGAGAAAGCGCCCCGGAGAAGGCCAGAGAGAGAGCGAGAGCTACGAAGAAAAAAAGAACGTCGGGCCCCCCCGATATCGATTTATATACATAACTCACACGCGTAAAGAGGTTTTCCTTGCGCCGGCGGGCGGGTGGTGGCGCTAGAGGGGGAGGGAAAAAAACCACCGAAGGAAAAAGGAAAATGGTGAGAGCAAAGGAAAAAAATCGGCGACGGCGGCGGCGGCGGTGGTACATAAAAGCGCCGGTGCGAGCACCACCACCACCGATACCGCACTCTCTAAATTTAACTTCTTCTCCTTCGGGCGCGGCCAAGCGGCCAAGAAAACCGGTGGTCAGGGCCCCCCATGGCAGGCCATACCAATCGGTTTGGGGTGCGCAATAATACCACCTCTCGCGCTCTCCGTGCTCATTTATGTGTGTTTCTGTCACACAAGTCCGGCCGAAAGAAAAAAATGGACGTGCAAAAATACACACACTTCGGAAGCGTTCGTGAGTTCGGAATTGTCTCAACCGATCCGTGCCATGTCACGACCCGTCCCCCACCGAACCCAGGGCCCACTGTTTTGGGGCACAGACGGTGCGGCAATCACGGCCATGTCTTCAAATGTTTGTTTCAAATGCCGCGATATGGGCTGGTGTTGGTACTCGCCTCGCCAGGCTCCGGTAGGCTGGGCATGTCATGAGAATCAGGCGGATTGTCGCAGAATTGCAACTCGTCCCATATTATCTCAAGACCTCAAGACCAAGGATACCTGAGAGACCATCTCACGTGGTACTACTACTATGAAGTGGATTTTGAATTTTTATTTTTTATCTTCGGAAAGACGTTATCTTCTTTGGTTATAAAAAAACGGTTTAATATTTTTCGATGCTTGAAATTTTATTTGAAAGGTTCATTCATTCCATTTATGTGCAGGGTGTTCCATCACGATCCGATTATTTAAATGTTGAATAACTCCGTTATTTGTCAGTCGATTTTGACAAATAAAAAAACCATTGTTTAGAGTATAGAATGCCGTTCACTCAGAATACAGTATCGATCAAATGATCGCCTCCATTAGACACACAAAAAGCGGTCCTCTTTTGGGCATTTTTCACTGTATTTGAAAACATTTCGTGCATAATAGCAGCAGTTTCTGCTGTGATGTTAGATTTCAGTTCTTAAATGGTCCTCGGTTTTCTGGCATAAACCTTACTTTTTAAATATTCTCACAGAAAAGAGTCAGAAGAAATTTGGCATTACAGTTCGGTTTCACAGTTTTCACAATTGAACAATTATTTTCAATGTAGAGCCCTATAATTTCAGTCCGCTGTTTTACCGCAAATTGAACGGCATAGACTGAAATTTCAAAGTCTGGCTTATTTGTCAAAATCGACTGACAAATAGCGGAGTTATTCAACATTTAAATAGTTGGATCGTGATGGAACACCCTGTATGGAATACAACTTTGGTCAAATGCCCACGCTTAGCAGTAGCCCATTCGACCGACCCGATTGTCCTGTGGTCCTATCTCGGCAATGGCAATTTGAATTTCGGGTTTTGAGGCTGTCAATAGTTGCTGGTTTGTTCGCATATCATAAATATCGATTGTGGCTGTCGCTGTATGGCACGTAGTAAAGGCCTGTTGAAACCAAATGCCGTCCAAGTTATCAGCTTCAATTTCGCCGAAGAACCAATCTGCCAAAATCCGCACCAAACAGTCACTCGTTGTGGGTGCATTTACTTCTCTTGCACGAAGTGTGAGTTTTCTGAACCGCAAAAACAACAATTCTACCTATTAACATAGGCACCGAGGTGGAAATGAGCTTCAATGAAATGTGCTTTTGACGAATGAGTTAACGGACCTACCTCTTTGGGAATATTTTTTTCATATTTCCTTATTTTCCTTTTCTCCAACCTTTCAAATAAATGTTTAACCATCGAAACATATTCAGCCGTTTCTGTTTCTCTAACCAAATGAATAAAGGACGCTTGTTTCAACACTGTGTATTTATTCAAGAGACCGAGGATACCTCGGAGACCATCTCATATGGTGATTTGAAGCGGCTGAAGAATTGTTAAGCTATAATCAAACTTCCATTGGTCTTTGTCCATAGTAGTAAATACCTCATCTTCCTTGGTGTTCTACTGAACTTGATTGTAGCAGCAATTCAAGCCATACCTAAGTGGTTATCTTCAAACTGACGGTGACTGACTCCGATGGCGGATGGCACGCCGATCTCGCCACTTTCTTGCCGCACCGTGGTGTCGTGGCAAGCATGTTCTGTTGTGTTCCGCTAAAGTCCTTAATGTGCGAGAAGAGCAAACGAAAAAAAAAACAGGCGTACACCACTACAACTACAACCTCTTCAAACCCGAAGATGGATGGCACACCAACCGAGTGGTATTGGTTGCTGCTGCAGCTCGCAGACAACAAGAAAAGCAATTACTCCTTCAGAGCAAATTAGTAGACGCCAAAGCGGGGCAGCCAAAGGACCCGATTTTTTAGCCTCTAACGATCGATCTGTCCTGACACACAGCACCTAGGAGCTCTAGGGGGAAGATACGGAGCTGGCGGTCGGCGGAGTTGATGAGCGCGCGCGCGCGCCCCCGAGCGAAAGGGAGCACCGCTCAAAGGACTCTGTGGACTCCTTTCTGACGGGTGGGCCATCCGGGGGGAGGATGTCGTCCCTTTTTTTTGCGTTCCGCCCGCCCGTCATTAAAAGAAAAGTGTGGTCGAGGCGATCTGCTTTCATCTTCTTATCCTTTTTGGCGGAAACACTGGAACGCAGGATTCGAATCGCTGGTTCTCGAGAATCTTCGTAACTGTGTGTGTGTGGGTGTCCGTGCGCGAGTATATTATAATCGGCGGGAATCGGGGTTACGAAGTCGGTCGAAGTTGCTTAATTAAGGCACCGAGTATGAAAATATCCCAAAGCGCGCGCCCTAAGAAATGATAAGGAAAGGAATGGTACCAAATGGAATTTTTGATGGAAAGTTTCAGTTTCCGGGGTGGGTTTGGGTTGCCTTTTTAAGTTTTCGTTGTTTCCTTTTTTTCTCGCCAGCTTTTTTTGTGTCTATTATATACAGTTTCTCCGCGTGGACGAAGATGAATCGATAGCCCGTGAGCGTGTCTTCCTCTTCCGGGCACTTCCGTCGTTTGATAGATCACTGGCGGGATTATGTGACGCACTTGTAAAGGCGGAACCACACGGCTACGTGGGCGCAAAAAATCGATTCCTTGTGCGCGCAGGTATTGGCCAACGGAGAAAACCCCGCACCGGAAGCAAGCAAGATGATGGACTGTGAGAAAATGTGTGCCTCGAAAACAAGAAAAATTAGAAAAGGAAGAGGCATTGATCGAAGATGCGTATGCAAAAAGTGTTTACGTCATCGGGAAAATAATTTATAATGACAACCAACGGTGGGCGCAAAGAGGAAGCCGCATCCATCTCCATCTGGTGCCAGCCCACCTCACCGGCAGGGGGGGACTAGGAACTGAAAGCGATGAGGAAAAGCGCATGGAACCAGCATGTCACTCTCTCTCTCTGTCTGTCTCTCTGTCGGATGAAACTTTTCTTTCACTCCAGCCTCTATCTCTGCTTACTTTGCCGATCTCTTGATCTTGTTGGACCGGTGGGTGGATGGGTGGGTTCGGGGTCGGTTGCTGCAAACAGGAGCACTCGATTTTTTTTTTTTCCCATTTTCCCGTCATCAACGCATCATCAAACGCAAATGCACACAAAAGGCCGTGCTGCTGCTGATAAGGCGTTACGCCCTCACCGCCAAGGATGCCCCTCGATGGGGCCACCCAACAAAACACACATAGGCAACATAGGTGCTGTGGGGGAGTGAAAATAGTTGATGGAAAAGGAAAATGAAGCGCCCGCGTGGGGCACCACTGCAACTGCCTTTCACAGCGTCTACTGGGAAGCGGCCGTGCTGGCGAATGTCTGCTAATGTATATGTGTGTGTATGTGTGTGTGGGTGGCTGTGGTTGAGGACTGTTTTTGTTCGTCCATTCTTTCTCTCTTCCCGAAGAATGGCACTCTTGTTTCGCTTCGTCTCATCGTCTTCTGTGTGGCAGTCGTCAGTCTGCTCACAAGCGGAAGTGCTACTGTGTGCAACAATTACCGAGAAACCGGGGACGTTGGTCGTTCATTACGGGGTGTGATACCCGACGAATTCCTTCCAACCGACAAAACTGTCAACAAAGAACACTACTTGAGTGTTATGCGTCCGAATGCTGTCCGGCTTTCTGTAGAGACAAATCTTGGTTTTTGCATCACGTGCTTTTTGTGATTATTTTGCCATAAACACAAATTACTTGCCTTTTTTTTGGAATCATATTCCTTTGGTTGGTAGATGCCGCTCATTTCCGCTCATTTTTCGTCGAAAATGAAGACGGGAATTTCGTCGAAAATGAAGACCTCCGTTACCGTCGGTGGTGTACGCTTCCGAGAAATGTAGGCTGATTGGTTCTTGGGAATCCAAACACCAGTTGAACCACCACATATGTACATTCTGTCAAATAAGTACCGGGAATTTGTGATCTTATAGAAAATGCTTTATTCGATTTTCGATTATTTTGTGGCGTTAGATTGCTACACATGTCAGTGACTTATGGTGATCATTTTTAAGCTATTTTTAATTCTCAGTAAATTTTTTACAGCTGTTTTGCTTGAACGTGTTTTGTCTTATCGGCGATTTCTTTCTTCTCCTAAATTAATTGACCACAAAGCGCTAATTTGAGTTTTGGAAACAAGAAAAAGCCACAGGGGGGCAGATTTGGTCAATACGGTGGCGTTGGCATCTTTAGTTTGTAGTTTTTGGCCAAAAATTCGCACACAAGCAACGATCTTAAACTTCCTATGCACGTGGTCTGTTCAAAAAATTTCACGACTTTTGGGTTTCGTTTTTGCAGGAAACAGGATTTTGCAGGGTTTTTGCATAACTTGCAGGAAATATTCTTTCTTAACCGTTCTATCCTTTGGCAACAGCTCATGATGCACCACGACCCTACAATTGAACAAACCTTTAAGCAAAGCTGTTCCCAATAGCAATAGACCAAACTTGGTTTTTTGATGTTCACATCTTCTCGGTCATCTGAAAAAATTTTGAACCAACGATAAGCGCTGCTTTTGGTTTTAATAGCTTCATCATAAGCCATAGTCAACATTTCGATTGCATCCGAGCTCTTAATTTCGTTTTCTACACAAAATTTGATAAAGATTCCTTGCCATCCATTGTTTTGGAAGAGCAAAAAATCGCCGACGAAACCACCGAGAAAAATTACTTCTTTGGGATTACTTTATAGAGAACGATAATGAGTTAGAAGATTTTATGAGTTCTCTACAAATTCCCAATACTCTCTGCCCACAGTAGTAGACCTCTCTGCATTGAAGTGGTGGACTAATCTTAGCAGAGCAGTAGTTGTTAGTTATCCAACTTGTCTACGTTTCTTTGTGGGCGATTACTTACTGCCCAATCGATTGTGTTAGGCACCTACCATTCCGATGCTAATTGGCAATCGAATTTCGATACAGTAGGAATTATAAAACTTTTACACGCGCGTAATGTTTAATGCATACCGGCGAAGTGAGTTTTGGGGTTATGCTCTGAATTTTTCATACGTTCACTGTGTCGGGCCTCAGCATCGTAGCAAGCACTGCTCTCCGGGTTTGAACTCCCCGCAGACCAAAACGGGGAAGAAACGAGGATGAGTAAAGGGTGGTTCGGTTTTCCGGGAGGCGAAGAGTCTCTTAAGCGAACTTCTAGCCGCAGTTCCGCTTTGCTGTGTGTGAAGGCCAACCACCGAGAACGGGCGGCGGCCAACGGGGTTCTGCGGTTCCAGCGAAGGGGTGGAAAATCTTCACTGTCTGTGCCGTGCAAGTGTGTGTATGTGTGAGGCTCGGAATGCAGCATTAAGCCCGCGGTACCGGAACGGTGCCAACTAAAAAGTAAAACCGCATCTCAGATGCAGCCGACCCGAGAGAGGAAGGAAGGCAAAAAATCAACGACCATCAGGCGAACTTCCAAATCGGAACGGAAAATGTAAGAATCAGAAACATCAGGCAAAAAAATGAAACGATTTGCGTGTCCTTTATTTGTCGTTACTAGCCGCGTCTCTGGTTATAGAGGTTCCAAAATGTGTGATGTCAAGTGTCTAATCCATCAACCCAAAAAGGGGGACACCACGTGGAAGTACTTCACAAATCGGAACCTTTGCTTTGTCTAATCATTCTACTCACATACAGCCATTCTGGCCACATACAGAGTGTTGGCTAAATTGTGCAATTGAAATTCCTCCATTTCTCAGCCAGAATACCCGATGGTCGCCATGCGGTAATATGGTACTGCGGCTGAATTTTCCGGGGATTCGAGTGCGCGATGGTTGCGCACTTTTTGCTGCTGGTCATTAGAACCGAGAGCGAGTAAGGAAACTAGTCAGGGAGAAAGTTGCCAGTTGATCGCCCGAAAGTTTCTTCTTTTTTATTTCTTCGTCAAGCCCTACCCCTATCGCTGGGGCTCCGAAAAGGATTCATTGCCGCAGGCGGCCAACACTGGAATGGCGAAAATTATCATTTCTTTTTCGACGAGGCACCCACGGCACACGGCAGCAGCAGGATGGTCCGAAGTGAGGAGCGGTTAAAAATATTCCGGAAAATTCGGCAGCACTGCGTCGAGTGACTGTCCGAAAAAAAAAGAACACGGAAAGGAAAGAAACTCCCCGTCGGTCATTTTTCCACCCCTTTTTTCGGCTGCATCTCCTGACTCGGTTGGCTCGCGGCTTTTCTTTTTTTTTTTGTCCTGGTCCAGTGTGTTGCTCGCTTTTTCCGGGGTGGGCTAGGTAATTTTAAACTACATTTTTTGTGTGCCTCGGTGCCGGTGCCGTATATTTGCCGAGCGGGCGCGCGGGGTTCGGCTCTCTCGTTCGCTTTCGCAACCCATTGCCCGGGCTTTGTACCTTCTTTTTTTTGTGTGTGTTTCCGTGCCGTGCCGTTTTCCTTTTTATTTTGTCCAACTTTGGACATATATATTTTTTAAATTTGGTTTTTCTTTTGCTACCCCGCACGCGCTGTGTGCAGCCTCCCCGTTTTTCCTTTTAAGTTGCTCTCAAATTTTCTACAAGCAGCCAGAAACAAAAAATAGTAATGTGCACATAATGTACGAAACGAGTGCGCGCCCGCCGCTATTATATGTCGCAGTGGCGCGAGGGCATTAAGCGAATCGACGACCAATTTTTTCGGGCTTTGGTTTTTCTGTGCTGCGCAAGAAAAAGGATATTAATTTTTGTGTTATTCCTTTTTACAAATTAATATGTTTTAAACAAACGAAAAAAAAACAACAACATTTGAGCCGTTGCGCGTTTTTTGTTAGCCGCGTTGCTGGTGGCGCCGCACAGAGGCGCCAAAGAAAAAATATAAATCAATATCTGTATAATTGAATTAAGTTAGTGTTATTTCGCCAAAGCATTCAGTCATTGTTCGGGGAGGGCACAGCCACGTGTATATGTGTGGTGTGTTCCGTTGACCATCATCGCTGCCCGGCGGCCACACGGCCGGGCGCGTTACAGGCGCAACTCCAGGCGGAAGTGCCAGGATGTGGCGCGTGGTGTGTTACGTTAAATGTACGTAATGGATTTCTGTGTCCCTGTTTTTTTTTGTTCCACCCATTTTTTGCTCCTGCGTCGGGGAGCCTCTTTTCCATTATTTATTCTATCCCATCGATTCGGGGTCCCAATGTGAAAATGTGAGGATGAATAATCGATAAGCACAAATTGTGCAAATAGAGCAATATAAAGTTAGTGCAGAGAGGCCACTGACAGACACCATCCCCAGCGGTGGTGGAATGCAGGCCGACCAAACAAAGGAGTAGTAATTTTTGTCCATTGTTCTATGCGATGTCGCGCGCACTGAATGCGAAAAAATCCGCTCCGCGGCTGGTGTTTCCATCCGTCGTATGGGAAAATTCCAATTATGCTGTGTGTCTGTATTGTGATGTTGACCTTAACGACATCAAAACAATTAAAAAAACACACACATAAAAACAGAACAGAACTGACTGTAAAACTCTTATGTTTAGTGTTTTAAAAAGAGGCTACTTTGTACAGATGGGGTGACCGAACACAGATGGGAAACGCTTCAAAAATAATTCATGGAATTTTGCAAAAACATAGACAAACATAATGCGATGAAAATTAAAGTTTGCCTTCCCGATTAAAGAGGTCTCTCACGGAGGACCTCGTTCCTCAACATTAGTTTGTACACCTTAGATTTTCTATGCGCCTTCGTGCCCGTCGTTGGAATTATACATTTTTTACAATCCATGCGCAATACCTTACTAAACAATCATTTGCTGGAGAAAGGTGGTTCACCCGGTTCAGTGGGGAACTGTAATATGTGTTGCCCTCAAGTTCTCGTTGTGGAAGAGCTATAAATGTAGTCATACTCCGGCTCTAGCATACTCCGGCTTTACCCGTTACCCCGTTCTGGAACCTGCTCTCCTAATGACGGGGTGTAAACTTTTGGAAAGACTCGTACCCGCGTGCCCGTGTGGTGCCTGGGCCTCGCTGCGTTAAACGATTGGACCCGCGGACGCATTAACATTTTCGGCTGCCGTCAATATCGGGGTCCGGTTTTGAAAGAGTTGTTTCGAATCCTGTGCCCCTTCATTAGGCCCGAAAAGTGGGTGTTTCTTTTCAACAAATAGAGCCACACTAGATATGGATAATGTGCGCGAAAACCCGGAAACAGCGTGCTTCTCGGGGCGAGTGTGTCAAGTTCATGTAACCGTCGCTAGTTGCATGTTTTACATGGACTCTCTGTCAATGAACTAACCAATAGTAGCTCTTAAGGTTCTAGCTCCTGACTCAGTGCACGATGGCCCATCAACGCCCTGTCTGTCGAACGCTGAACCGTGCGTGCCTCTGAGTGTGTGCGTGGTATGCTCTGCGGGAGTTTTGAGCCGGGAGTATCATTAACCTCACCAAGGTTAACGATTACAATTCACAACACTGTGCGGGCTGCTGGCTGTTACTAATTTTAATTCGCACGATTCGCTGCGAGGGCTACGGTTTGGTTGCGCCTTACCGGCATATTCCGGTAGTAACACATCGTTCAATAAGCCCCGGGACTAACTATGAAAACAACATTTTATCGGCAAGCTTCTTTATTATTCTTCAACATAATTTACTTCAGGTGTAATTTCAGCATTCTCTAACTTTTCAATGCCATGTTTGTAGAACGATTAGTTTTTTGACTCAAAATGAGCCTCAGTAGCAGCGATCAGCTCCTCCTTCGAGCCAAAGCTTTTTCCCTGGAGCATCTTTTTGAGATCCGCAAAGAGCCAGTAGTCGCTGGGGGCCAAATCCGGTGCGAGTACGGAGGATAAGAAGGCAGTTGGAAGGCTAATTCATTGAATTTGGTCATCGTTTTGATTTGTGATCATTTGTTCCTCGACCTTTTTTCAAGTCTGCATACCACCGACAAATGGTTGTTTTCGACGGAGTAGAGTCAGGATATCGTTTTTCAGTGTTTTTTCCCATTAGAAAACAATGTTTTATCAACACACGAAACTCGTTTTGGTCCATTATTTTCACGATTGCAAAAGTAGCGCCACTTTAACCACTGCAGCTTCCTTGCTTATGTTTCACATTAGGTCAAATTTTGACACATCTTATCTGAAGGTTGGTACTTCTGAACCTTGGTATATAAATGGCACTATTAACGCCATCTACGCTAGTCCCGGCACTTATTGAACGATGTGTTAGTGCCTCCAATTCACAACGTGGACCCGGAAAACACCGTTGGTGGAAAGTGAGTGAAACTATGGTTCCCAGAACTCTTTAGTCTCCAAACTCTTGCGTTAGATCTCGACAAGTTCTCGATCGCGATCCCAGTCGCGATTGACGCGGCGATCTCCCAAAGCCAATTTACCAAGCGGGGGGAGGCGAGGCAGGGGGCAGGTAGGCGAGTGGCGCCACCGCTCACTCGTCGCGCGTCACCCTCGAAAAAGGAACATTCTAATTTTCGAAGGTGAATGTCCACATATGCAAATAATTAAACTCGTTTGCGCGTTCCCCGATGCCGGTCGGCCCGGTGCGTGTGTCAGTGTGCGTGAATTTTTACGATGTCGACGACGCCACAACACACTCCCAAGAAGCGCGCCCGTCAAAGTCAAGAACAGCGATTTCGCGATGCCTCCTGCGGCGGCGGCGGCGGCCCCTTTTATTGGTCGCGACTCGCGCTCTCTCTAACTTTCCACCGTCGGCGCCGCCGGGTGAAGGATGTGAAAACACTGGCGAAAAATAGGGAAGCCCAAAATCAAGGTCATCCTCGTCACATGTGTGTTTTCACGGTTCGCTTTCAAGCCCCGCCAGCACGCGCTCTCTCTCTCTCTCTCCTCTAGGGCGTGCGTCACGGAGAGAAAGTGTCCGTGCGTCGTCCGGCCAAGCGGGAAAGCCGGCCGGAAAGTCGGGTCTCTGGGTGCCGTAAAATTTCGTGGAAATTTTGACATGCTTTGTTTTCCTTTTCCACCCGCTCTCTCTCTCGTGCTGTCTCTCTTGCTCTCTCTAATCAGGCTCGTCATCTAATGCAACCATCAGTAATCAAAAGGTGAACGCAGCATGCGGTGACCGGGTGTGACACCGAGAGCTTGAAGTATTTCGCTCGACGATCATCAGCCAACGATCCTTGGCTTTGATTTCGCTACGGCATCATCTAGGAAAGGATTTCAACTTCCGATCCCGATGGCCGTTTGAGGCATCCTTTTTGGCTGTCTACCCGATTTTGACAGGCAGCAAGCAGCAGCCACAAAACCGGCAACCGCGAACCTCGCAATGCATGTGTGCGTGCGTGTCACACTCGACGACGTCATATGTTGGAGATTCGAGTGCGCCGTTGTGTTTGTGCGCGCGATTTTTATGTTGCGAATACCGTCACACACTCGACCCGATCCGGCGTTTCCTGCCGACTTGGCGTGCTCTCGTGTCTGTGTGGGATGCTCTGCGCTGGAACATCATCAAAGTGTCTCCTATAATGATGGATCGGGGTTCACACACGGCGGCGCGCACGGCACACGGCGCATAGCGCGCGCCGGAGTGAGAGCGATAAAATAAAAATGTGGAAATGGCCGGAAAAATGGACAGAGAAAGAAAAATGGATGGAAAACGGGAAAATAAAAACCCCAGAGCGCTCCCAGAGGGAGTGCGCGAGAAAGGGATGTGTGATGGATTGCGGTGGTGGCGTAGACGGAGTAGGAAGCGGCAGGAGCAGCCGTGCCTGCCGCCGTGTGGTACCTGCGCCCCGTCACACACATCGATCGTCGTGCCGGGAGCTGGGTGCGACGGGGAGCGGGGCCAGGTTGGGCAGGGCTCTGCGGCAAGTGTATACACTGGTGTGGATGTGTAAGTTACATTTTTAACTTGCGTCGTGCCATCCTTTGCTGGCTCGTGCATTCGCTCTCTCTCTCTCTCTCGCTGTCAGTTTTGTTGTTTTTTTCGGTTCGCTCGTTGAACTTTTTCTTCAACGGCTTCAACGAGTGACGCGCGAAAGAGATGGGCTGCACCTGCGATGAGTGCTACCAAACAAAAAAAAAACCCAACGCCTCTCGGGCTGTGCCCGCGAGTGAGTGTGTGTGCGTGTTTATATGGCAAATTTTTTCCGGATTTTTTCTCTCAAGATTTTTTTCTCCCCTCTCTCGCCCGGCGGCGACGGCGGTGTGGATGTGTGCGCTGCCTGCTGTCTGTCAAGATGGCCAGCTCTGATGCGGCCGGTGCGGTGGTGGTGGAGCAGAGAGAAGCGACGCTCGGGCCCCGAGCCCCGGGTACGGTGGTGTGCGAGCAGTTGGTGCGCCTGTGTATGTGCGCGGCAGGCAGAGATAGATCAAGCGGAATGGTGGATTTTTTTCGGGGCTTCAGTTTCGTTTTTCGGCTGCGCCACTTCGGATCGGAGCGCGAGTGTTCCGTGTCGAGTTCCGTGGGCTAGTAGCGGACAGAGCAGCAGCGGCAGGACGGTCGGTCACACGGTGGTCCGCGCGTGCGGTCAGAGAGAGAGAGAGAGAAGGGGTCTGTGTCCATCACAGGGTGTTCCGTCGCCAAAATTCGAGTGGATCAGCGGGCGAGAACGGATCAAGTTGAAGGCATCTTTTCGCGGTATAAAAGGTACGAGCCCATCTTCCCACCCAGGGGCGGCTAATCCTGCGCTCCCCATAGGGGTGTGTAGGTCCACAGTGGAAAGGAGTTGATAACACGACCGAGCTGGGGCCGTTCTTTGGAATAGTGCTTTACGCATGTGAAACTCGCCGGTTAAGGCCGTAACGCCGGTGTCCAGTGGCGGGTGCGGGTGTTTGTGTGCTTGGCCAATCGGATGTTAGTAGTGTGAGGTGTGTTCGATCGTGCGCCGCGATGGAGACTCTCGTTCGGCTTAGGCGCCGGCCAAGAGCTTCATCGAAGCTCTGACGGAAGCGATAAAGGATTACGAAGCGAAGCGAAGCAAATGGGTGATGGTCCCAGCAAAGGACGAGTGCAATTCGTGACGTACCCGTGCCTTGACTGCCTTGTGGAGTCTTCAGTGATCTCTCGGGTGTACCCGGTTCAGAATGTCTCGCCATCGATAGTAAAGTGAACAACAACATCTTTGCAAAATGATGCCCTGTTGGTCCTCTGTATTTTCGGTTTGGTCTGGGAGCTATCCAAGTTGACATTATGTTGACATTTGAAATCGGTGACATTCGGTGACAGCAAATCGGGTGGAACTTCTCCGAGTATTTCTGTGAAAAAACAAGGAAGATCTCTGATCGCGCTTCGTTCAGCGTGTGGTGACTCCGAAGTGAAGCATTTGTTATGAATATTCTACGAAATATAGCACAAAACTGAACGGGAGTGGAGCGAAGATTTTACTGTACAAAATGGCAATTTCTTAAAAAAAAAGGACAGCACACAGCCTTGAAGAGCGCTGGTGGTTGCCGAGTGTTTTAGACAGGACCAGAGAAAAGGAAAGGACGATTGCGCATCGTTCTATGAGGAACCAACAAATATCGACTGAGGATAGCGCCGTATGTGCCGGGCTGATTGAGTTATATTTGTCTTTGATCCTTGAACCAACCCCCGAGAACAACACCGTTTGTGTGGTCTTTTAAGATCCCGGTGGCATCCGGAACGCCGGAAGAAAACGGACCCACTTGAAGCAGTAGGTGACACAGTGGAAAAAAACGTATCCTGAACCGGTCAAAAGTGGCGAGCGAGAGTTTGTTAAGTGATCGTTAGAACAAAAAATACAGAAGCCGCACACAGTTACACTGGCATGGCCGTGAGAATGACCACCCAGGGGGATGCTTAGGCCAAAAGGAGGGTTTTGGGCGGTGCGAAATGATATTTGTAGGACGTGCGTCGTGATTCCTTGGCTGGGCTGAGCTGTTAGGTTTGGCTTTTGCGATCTCCAGCGATGCGTGTATGGGTGTGGGACGGTTCCGAGAATCTGGGTAGCAGCCGCGATGCGCCTGCCACATGCCACGCAGACGGTGCGAGGCGAGGCGCAGCGCAAGGCTCTTCAAATACACACGATCAATAGTCAGTTTTTATGACTGACTACGGAAGCGAAGACAAGAAAACAAATGCTTTTTTCTTCCAAGAATTCTGCTTGCTTTTTATTGTCTGCTTTCGTAAAATTTTGCGTCCTTTGTTCCAAAAGCTCACTTTTCAATGCATTCAATTAAAAAAGCGTGTGCTATTCCTCATCGATCGATCGTACGATTGGATCCCCACGTTTGGAACCTTCGAAGTCGATCGTTCGACGTCGCTTTGTGCCCCACGCGGACACAGGACATTTCTTGAACGGTCGATTGATGAGATTCGTACACGACACGAATCGGAATGCTTACCATGGGCCGGTTTATAGCCCCCGGAGTGGTTCGAAATCATAGTCTGCCGATTACAAGAATTTCTCACGAATTCCGTTCTGGCATTCTCACAAACAACACGTCTCGTGACCGTTTTTTTTTTCGGTGTGTTTGGTAAAGAAAGCTTTTCGTCTCTCTCGTTTCCCCGTCATTGTCCGGCGAGTCCTCTCGTGTCTTCCGAGATTGTTGTGGGGGGGGGAGCCACACGTTTAGAGACGAATTAAAAAACCTTCTTCATGAAGGAGCCCCGAAAAAACAGGTTTATAATTCGTTTTTTTTTTGGTTAATGGTTACACCTTCTCCTTCTGGCGCAAGCTGCCTGTGTCCGGTATATGATGTATACATATATATGTATATACATAGACGTGTGTATGTGTGTGTGTGCAGCACACACTTGCACGTAGAGGGACGTTTTCGAGAGCCAGAGCTCCCGTGGGACGACGGATGCGTCAGAGCCTTCAATTAAATACGAGAGAGAGAGAGAGAGAGAGAGAGAAAGAGCGAGGGAGAGTGTTCTGCGCTCCTCGGAGGTTTTTTTTTCGACGATCGCGCGACGATGACAAGCCTTTGGAGATAATCGGCCTGACTCCTATCCCGTACCTCCTTCCTCCTGCCCTGTCCACTGCTGCAACGCGCACGGTCCCGCGCTTCCGATGGGATTCCGATGGGCGTTTATTTCTACTCCGGGGGGTTCGCAGATATGATTAGCTCGTTCTTTTTTCCAGAACGTGCAGTAAATAGACGATTGCTTTATGTCTATTTAAACAGCCATATAATGTATACATGCTAAAATGCTCTCTCTCTGCGTTGCTGCTGCTGCTGCACCTTCTAACGATTTTAATTCTCGTCCACTAGAGTAGAGGGATCATTCCTTTCTGGATTGAAAAATGTATGTCAAAACTAAAGGATTTGCAGTTCCTACTACCTGTAAACGGATTGAGGGAAAAACCAAATGCCTCCAACAGCATATTAAGTGCATAACTCGAAACAACAGTTCCCAACCATCAAAGGCCACCTCACACGGGGATGCATCATTTACGCGCTATGTCCTTCCAAACTCGCCCCAGGTACTTTTCACCGGCTGGTGCGGTGCAACGAGTTTGTCACCTATATTTCCAAGATCGAGCTCCGCGTGAGAAAGTGAAGAATTGTTGGACTCTCTAGCAGCAGCAGCAGCAGCGCTGCCCAACGGCACGCAGAAGAAAACCGGCCTTTCAGACGCGAACGCAGAGGGTTTTCTTCCTTTCGCCGTTGTTGTTGGCTGCTGCTGCCCGCTGCTTGTATGCTGCAATTCCTGCAGAACGCGGCCACACGGCAGCCAGCAGCTGCAACAACAGCGCATATTCGCAGGACGGTGCTCCTCCGTATGTTCCCGTTACGCGGTGGGGGGCCGGCTCGCGTTGTCGTCGCCAGATCACGCGATGCGGGTGCTGCTGCGCCGTCTTTCGAAGGGTATCCTTTTTTGTGTGTGACACTATCCTGTGACGCCGACGTAGCAAGAGGAGCAGCGATGGCCCCGCTCTCTGTGGGGGACTCTTTGAATTGTTTTTCTTACACTTACTTTCTGGAGCAAGTTTACTTTTGCTGGTTTTCGAATGGGGTTCAGGGGGACCTGAAATCGGTGCGCCGTGGCCCCGTATATACAACAAGCAACTGCGAGCGGCGGCGGCGGCCGGAGGGTTATGTAAAAAGTTGAAATAAAAATTAGGGGGTGGCACTAATCAATACACAGCGAACGAACGAGAACACAACCTGATATCTGATGGGGGGCCCGCTCCGGGCGGCGGGCGGGCTGTGGTGGAGTGGTTGTTGTGGTTGCGCCGCGTTGGACGTGAGTTTTTTTTCTTCCTTCCCTTAAAGGCGGTCACAGGAAAAAAAAACAATCTGAAGCTGTGTGTGGAGTATTGAGCTCTCTCAAAAGGGGTTGATAGTAAAAAGGATACAGAGTAGTGTGGCAAGGAATGGGAGGCGGTCGCTTGCAGAGCAGGTAGTGGCTCTAGTACCGCAGGAGCAAGCCAAAAAAAAACATGCACTCCTCCGGGGGCCTATAAAACCAGCGGAAAACGGGTCGAGAGAGGGGCTCACGACACGAACACGGTCCCGAAAGGCTGTCTCGCTCTCGCTGCCGCCTGGAAGAGAGAGTCCTGTGTTCCTTGCGATCTGGCTGGCGAAGAAAAAATCACATCGCGCAGAGTGCACCCCCGGAGGGGGGAAAGAGAGCCAAGATGGTGGGAATAAGACAACGGATCGTGCGAACGCGACGCTGAGAGAAAGCGAGAGAGCGAGCGAGCGAGAGAAGGAGAAAGAGAAAGTGGATGGATGCATAAGGACGCGCGCGTTGTCGTCGCTTGCTACGTCGCCGCTCCCGCTGCCGTTGCTGGTGTATTGTATAAACGTGATCATGTGGTGGTAATATGCTCGGGGTGAAAAAATTGTACAGTTTTTAGTCGCTTTTTTTGTTGTAGGTAGTTCCTTATGACAGCAGAGCTCCTGTATGCTGGAGGAACCGCCATCACTACTGAAGCTGCTCCAGAAGGGAGCATCGGCGGCGCGGTGGTGGCCAGCCAGCCATCACATACCGAGGCACAAGTTGTGTCGCCTTCGTCAGAAAAAGATATTCCAAGAAACGACATCGTTGGCGGGTGACACTGCGCTCTGTCGGCCCCCTTCCCCACCCGCTTCTGTCTTCCGGTCGTGGAGCGTGCAGAAATGAGACCGGGAGCGGTGGTGGTGGGACTCTCGAAAGCGCAAAAAAGAAGAAAAGAACCAAACCAAAAAAAAAATCGAAGGCAGCAGGCGCCCGATGCGGACTCGCCGCCGCACACACAGGCGCACATTTTTTCCTTCGTCGTCGTCGCGTCGTTAGCGGTTCTTGGATTTTTTCCTTCTTGCGTGTGACTGTGTGTGCGCGCATTTTTTTTTTCGCAACACACAATCCTGTCCTTTCATTGCATACCCGGGGCCGTCCGCACCACTACTACTGCGGGCGAGTCGGCGCTTACGGCGGCGGGATCCTACCCCACACCCCCTTGCCCGCGAAGGAATCGCAAGGGGCGCGCAGCAGGCCGCCAAGGCTGATGTGTATCGCTCGGACGCTCCGGCTCCGGGAGCATCGGAATCGGCATCATCCAGCCCACGGGGTGCGGGTGCGGCTTCGCAGGAGCGAGAGGGGAAGAAAAAATTGTGCTGGACACTGACACGCACACACGCGGGTGCGAGCTCGCTCTCATCCACACAGAACGCTAGATTACGTTGGGTTTTTTTTTCTTCCTTTCTCTCGTTCGCGCTTTCTTATCGTTTTCTTCTTATCCTTGTTGCTGGCGCAGACGGTCGTCGTGGACGCTTCCTGAACCGCGGGCGCGGTTCTGTTCGTATGGGTTCCTTGGGTTTCTTTGGCTTCTTTCCCTTGAATATGTGGGACGGACGAAGTAGGCGGTGGTGGCGGCGACGGAATGCCCGACGTAACCGTGCGTCCCCGTTCCTTGGGCTGTTCCTTTCAGTCGCGCCGTTTCAGTGGCCATTCGTTTGCTGTGCGAGCCCACTCTGGAGGTTCAGTTTTTCTTTTTATTTTTGCTGCTTTGCAAGATGGTCGCAGTCCCGAGTCCGAGTCGGGCGCACATTGGAATCCCTTCGAGAGGTTGGTCCCGTTTTTTTTTTGCTGCTTTCGTTAATACCTAGTGCCCTCGGTCGATTGGAGATTGTGTGTGTTTGTGCGGGAATTCAAATTGATTATCCTAGTTTGTCCCGCGGGGAGTTTGAGCGAGCGAGCGAGCGAGCGAGCGAGGGAGCGAGTGTGGTCCTTCGGGGGGCCTTTTCGAATCCATCGTTATCGATCATGGTCCGCGGTTTGTGTGTGCGCGTGTTCTTTAGGAGAAGGTTTCGAGCCATTGTCGTGTTGTAATTAAGTTGAAAGTATCGTGGCTGTGGTGGAATAAAAAAAAAGGCTTCTATAATACTTTTGGGGCCCACTTTTCTAGGAGACATCCTACGAATAATTAGATGGGATGTTATCCTTTATAGAATTTGACCATCAAAACTGATCCGTGCCAGCGAATGATGGACGCGCACTAACTTGCGGTTATTTGCCTCGATCGAGTGCGCGCGCCCTATCTGGTCCATATTGGTACAGGGGATATTTTTGTGAATTTTTAATCTCATTAATTCTCGTCAAACATCCATCACGACGTCCGCGTGTCGACAACGCGTGACGACGCACGACCACTGCTTGCGATTATCATCCGTTGCCCAGGGCGTCGGCTGTTGCTGTTGTTTGGGTGTTGTGTTTGGTCCTCTTTTTTTTTTATTTTCTTCTGAGCGATAATGTGCTATTATTGTTTTAAAACGACAAAGAAAAGTTCGCTTATCTGGGGCTTCTGAGGGACCACTCGATCGTGAGTATGAGGTGTTGTTGATCATGATCACACCACTACTACGCAATGGATTGCACATTTTTGGGCGACCCACTGTTTTCGTTCAATGTTTCCGCACGCTAATCTGTTGACTGAAATCGACGATCGGATTAAACAACGGTTCACATTAACCTGTTTCGATGGTGTATGTGGTTGGCCCCATTAAAGACGCCAAATGTCGAATGGTCGAAAATCTTGTTTTAATAACGCAGAGTTTCCAGAATAAGAGGCGATAAAATAGACCCAATTCTTCTTAGTACCTTACAGTGAGCTTATTACGTTCAGAGCAGATACACGATAGCGTCCATTCTAAAATTAGGATGTGGTGATGTCCGGCATCCGGGCCCACGTGAAACGTATAGACGTCTGGTGGCCGCACTGGGCAGCATTTATGGTTAACTTGTTCGGGCTGGTGCTCCTATTTTTATGTCACCTAATTGGAAGACGTCACCTGTCTACTCTGATCGTGTTTATATCCGTCAATCGGCGGCTTGCCCAGAACATATGATCGAGCATCCTCAGAAGCTCTTGACTTTTGACGCACAATCTTGGGTAAATGGATCGTCTTGCTCTGCCGTTAGTTTTAGACACTTTAGCTGCGATCCGTTCGAAACGATGAATTAAATGAAGCAAAATGCTCCAACAACCAAAAAGAGCAACGTAATGTATAAATACATAAATTGTTTTCATTGCATCTGCCCTCAGCCTACAGGTTTCGTTTATCGACTGTGTGTCCTGCGATAAAATTGCGCACAAACGTCGTTCGTTTGAACAGTAAAGAACAAGCCGCGCTAAACAACCGGCACCACCGCCGCCGGATGATGGCGAGGAATCAAAACAAAAATAAGCAATAAACACGCACACATCGACGTTACATAAAATAAAATAAAGGAAAGGAAAAGGGAAAGCGAAGGAGGAGGAGGGCGGTAGCATTGTGTAGGGGGTGAAAGGTGGAGGACGATAATGTGTGTGTGTGGTGGGGGGAGAGGGTGGCAAAGCGAATGTGTCGCTGTTTAGAAAGAGAAATGGGAAAGATTGCGATGATGATGCGGAGGAGGACACAACGCGGCGATGATGCGCGCAGCAGTGGTGAAGATGAAATTGTGAATAGCGTAAAAATATGGGGCATAAATATCAACAGAGTGTGAGAGAGAGCGAGAGAGAGAGGAGCGAAGGAGAAGCAACAGAACGAGAATGTAAAGCACGTGGAATATGTTTTCGTTTTGTGTGCGCCGCGGCCACATTGTGAGGGCTTTCCTTTTTTATTGGTTTCCATCCAGATTTTTTTTTGTTCCCTCCTCTACATATATTTGACTCATCTTACGTCTTTTTGCCCCTTCGCTTCCTCCTGTGCGTCGTTATTATTATTTTTTTTTATTATCTTCCCCTATGTCCGCCCGTCGTTGTTGGATAGGCAAACGGGGGGCGAGAGAGAAACGAATGTGTAAATATTGAGTATCAGGTTAACGGCTGTCAAGGTCGCGGTGCTGCCGCCGTGCACTTTTCGCTGTCTGCCAGTGCGTGTCTGCGGCAAGGCAAGGAAGCAGCAATAAGAGCAGCGGAACACAAACGGGGACCACCAGCTTGTTTCGTTACCCTGTGCAACACTTCCTTTAGCGGATTTTCCTGTGCCTTTCTCCACGCCACCAGGTCCTATGATTGGCACAGGGGGGAAATTTTTAAATTGAATTAGAAGCCACACTCTCGGTTCTTAGAACGGTTTCCATTCTCTAGCCAAGCTCATCACAGCAACCATTGTACTTTGCAGGCAATTATTTGACAGTTAGTGTGATGTCAGCATTATAAGGAGTAAAACCTTAGACTGGAAAAAAACACTATTGATTAGAAATAAATTGGTTCAAGTAATTGCAATGTTGATTTCAATCTTTCTCTCCACAGAGCCTACTACGGACTGCAGAACAATTAAAAATCAAGGGCCTATGTGAGGTAGGCGAACCACAGTACGAGCAGGACTACTCGCCCGCGGTCAAGCGCTACAAACCGTATCGATCGCGTTCGCCCCCGGATAACCGGAACCATCACCACCAGCAACCTCCTCCTCCACCTCCACCGCCCGGATCGGGATCGTACGGTGGCGGCGGCAGCAGCAACAGCGGTGGTGGAGCATCTGCCGCTGGTGGTCGATCGGGCGGAGGATCGCACGGTAACGGTAGCCACAGTTCCACGTCGTCTTCGCAGGCGTCCTCCGGGTACAGTGAAAACGGCAAAAGTTGTGGCAGCAAGGGACGAAGCTATCTCCACCATCACCTCCACCCGCCCCATCTGCATTCACACCTGCTGCAGCAGCACGGTGGTGAAGCGGGTGGATCAACGCCTTCCCCGTCCGCGGCCGGAGCATCGAGTACTACCAGCAGTAGCCGCCTAAGGGAGGACGATGGATCGCCGTCCGCTGTAGTAGTGGTAGAATCGCACGACCTCACCACCACCAGCAGCAACACGCGGAGTTCTGCTGCCAAGAATAAACACTACCTTCCTCACCTGCATCATCATCATCATCACCTGCCGCAGCATCATCATCATTCACAGCACCAGCACTCGATTGCCAGCAAAATGGCCAGTCTAGGCATGGGCGTTGGAATAGTGAGTAAAATATCGCAAAACTCGTGCCTTGCTACGTGCTGGTTCCTCTTGTTGTGACAATCGAAGAGGGACGGCTCACAGGAATCAGTTTGCCCTTCACGAACGGGGCCGCTGTTGAGTGGTCTAACATGTGCGTTTTCTTCTTCCACCCCGAACAGAATGGTTCCGTTATGGGCGTACCGATGGGTTACTTGGATTTTGCACCGGAACCACCAGCACCCACGGCGACACCGGTGACAGAACATGTGGACATTAATTGTGCGCCTAGCCACGATACCCGTGATCTGTCCAGTAAGTGTTAGTAATCTTTTTTTATTTATCTATTTTTTGTATTATTTGGCATAGTTTTTGTGTACTTTTTGCGTACGGTTTCATTGCCACCGACGGGCGGGTCTCTTATTGGGTGACTTCGAAAGCTGCTCATAGTTTGTTTAGTTTTTCGTTCTTTCATCAATCGTTAAGAGTTCCCTTCTTTTGTTTGATGGTCATCGTGACCCATAAGAGCTCGCCGTCAGTTATGTCTTGTAGAACTGTAGAGAGTGATGTTGCACGGGTCGTAGAAAGATAAACAAATAGACTCGGTAGCAGATAGTGGTTCTGACCAACAATTGGTTTTCCTTGCGTCCCCCCCTCAGATTCTGTGCCAAACGATGGTGATTTACGAGTGAAATTCGAAACGTTACGTTCACTAGATCATCCCCCGAACGCAGTTCAACTGGACAATCAGGTCGTCAGCCATCAGCAGCTGCACCACCAGCAGCAGCAGGTGCAACAGCAACAGCAATTGTTGCACCAACAGCATTTACTGCAGCAGCAGCAGCAACAACAACAAGCGGCGGCAGTGGCAGCGGCGGCCGCAGCAGCGGCGCATCGGCAAACGCCGCAGCCTCCGGCGCAGCAGCCACAGAATGACCACCGGCATTCGCCACCACACATGCAGCAACAACAACAGCAGCAGCACGTAATGTTGATGGATCCCCAGCAACAGCAGCACCATCCGACCACTCACAGCCCTGCATCGAGTGTATCGTCCTCATCTTCCAGTCAGCATCCTGAGAACTTGGTAACAGGCGGTGGTGGCGGAGGGGCAGCTGTAGGGGCGACGAGCGTCGCACAGAGCGCCGCCGCCAGTAGCAATGGTAGCAATGGAGGCGAGGAGCTGCTGAAACCGAGACTGAACTTAAAACAGGAAATCATAAACGATGCCGAGCAGCAGCAACAGACGATGGAGGTCGAGCAGGATCAGTCATCGATGCACGGCAGCAGTGGCATGGTGGTGACACCGGAAATCTCCGGCATTATGAACCAAAGCCAGATGAGCGGTACGTCGTGATATGAGCCCTTTTTGTTTGATTGTGAACTACCTACCTAACGTGTCTCACATCTTTTGCCAGATATGTATCAATCGGATGCCAGCGAGGATTCCAAGGCGGGCATTTTGGACGGGTCCTCGATCCAGTACACCAATCTCACCAGTCCGAACGAGGCGAAAACTCCTACCGGACCCAAGACGTGGACCGCCGAGGATATGGAGTCGGCGCTGGAAGCGTTGCGCACTCACAACATGAGCTTGACCAAGGTAGTAAGGACACGGTGGTGGCTAATATGTGTAAAATGCGGTTATTGGGAACGCACTTGCCTTTTCACAGGCTTCCGCAACGTACGGCATTCCATCGACTACACTCTGGCAGCGTGCCCATCGACTCGGTATCGATACGCCCAAGAAGGAGGGTCCGTCGAAGACGTGGAACGAAGATTCTCTTAACAATGCCCTGGAAGCACTGCGCACGGGGACGATCTCGGCCAACAAGGCCTCGAAAGCGTTCGGCATTCCGTCGTCCACACTCTACAAGATTGCGCGCCGCGAAGGCATACGGCTGGCGGCACCGTTCAACGCGGCGCCCACCACCTGGTCCGCGGAGGATCTAGACCGTGCCTTGGAAGCGATTCGCGCCGGACAGACGTCGGTGCAGAAGGCGAGTACCGAGTTTGGCATTCCGACCGGCACACTGTACGGGCGGTGCAAGCGCGAAGGGATCGAGCTTTCGCGCTCCAACCCCACGCCCTGGTCGGAGGACGCGATGATGGAAGCCTTAGAATCAGTCAAGTAAGTCCGTCGTTGGTATGCAATGTTTAACAGCGTAATATTCTAACACACCGTGTCCGTCACACGCTCCTCCTCCACAGACAGGGACACATGTCGATCAATCAAGCCGCCATCCACTATAACCTGCCGTACAGCTCGCTGTACGGTCGATTCAAGCGTGGCAAGTACGATACGCCGAGCTCGGGTGGTGGTGGCAGTGGCGGTGGCGGCGGTGGTGGCAGTTCGTCAAACGCTGCTGCTGCTGCTGCTGCTACCGGTGCCGGTGCCGGTGCCGGAGGAAACAGCAACGTCGGTGGTAGTCCCCAGATGGAGTTTAAAATAGAACCACAGCATAATGATCATAGTCCAGAGAATACGGTAAATTACAGCTATTATTAAAATCAAAAACCCAAAACCCTACTTCGAATGCCTCGCCCCCGGGGAGTTGTAGTGACGTAGACACCATTTTACACCCAGAGGCCACAGGGAGATGTTTGACCGACGAGTAGAGAATGTAGGGCGTAGGACGCAGAACGAAAGAGAAGAATCGATGAGGGTTAAGATGTAGATACTAAAGTCCATGAGCCAGTATAGCAGCATGCCGGCAGCGTAGATGAACACAGTTCTTGACCGTGAATAAGTAAATCTATCTGAAATCCCATTCACTATTACAATCAGACTGCTACCATCCCACACTAATCAGCCCTTCGAAAGATGCGACGCATTTGGTGAACCTTTTGAGAAGAAGGAAATAGTAAATTATACCATGAACGTAATAGTAAAACCAACATGTGAAGGACGTTAGGTACTACAAAGAGTACTTCCGGGAGAGTGCAGGACCACATTTTTCGTTGATCCTTTCTCTGCTCCTTGTGTCATTGGTTGAACCACCTTTTGCCAGCTGCTGTTGGTGATGGTCTTCACTTCACTGTTTGGGATTCATTTGTTCTTTTGTATTCCTTTGTTGTAGAAGTAGTTCGATTGTTTTAGTATTTAAGTTTAAAGTATTTTTGTTAGATTTGTGTAAATTGGTGAAGGGGTATAGATTATTTGTGTACATGAGTTCTCAGTACTTCGTATAGCCATCAATCATCGTAACAGAGCATTTTAAGTGAACCCTTTTTTTGTAATGCTGTTCCCATCGGGCACACCGGCCAATCATCCCACTTTGGTTGCCGACAATTTTATAAATCAAATCGCTGCCAATTATTACCTCGTTTCTATTACGAGCGCATTAGTCGTAGGCCAAATTACTATTTAGCTCTTGCACTAAACACTAAACATACAAAGTGATGTAAGTCAAGAGTGTGCAGTGGACTTATTTGAGGCACCTATAAAGGGTCTCTTTCTTTAGTTCGGAGCATTTGGCTGGGGAGTAAAGAGAACAATTCTGTGTTTAGGCCGTTGTCATAATATGATACGTGCCATGGTTTCGGTTGGACTGTGTTGCATTTCTTTCATATTAGGTGGTATGAAGTGCACAAATGCCGCTTTGAATTTAGAATGGTTGAGTTCAGATAGTGGTAGATGTTTTCATCATAACGCTGCTGCATCGGAAATGTGTATACACTCTAGACCTTGCACATACGTACCCGTTAGTAATGTCCATCGTTGAACATTGTGTCTTGTTAGCCGTTATATACTCATACCTGCTAGTTAGCATTAGTGTAAAATAGATCCAAACTGATAAGAAAGTGAATGATGAAACATCAATCCCATAAACCCCACCCGAATATTCCAGCAACATTACAATCCTGCACTGTCGGCATCATCGACGCCAACGAGCAATGCTCCAACGCAACAGCAGCAGCAGCAGCAGCAGCAGCAGCAGCAACAACAACAACAGCAGCAGCAGCAACAGCAGCAACAGCAACAGCAGCAACAGCAGCAGCAACAACAGCAGCAACTCTCCCACCATTTAGTCCAATCGGCGCCAACACCTGTCCCGATCATTATCGATCCCGCACATCACCATATTCCGCATCCACATCAGCAGATCCACCAACAGCAGCAGCAGCAGGTGGTCGCTCAGCATCAGCAGCAGCACCACCACTTGCATCATCAGCCACAGCTGATTCAGCATCACATCATTCCGCAGCAGCATCACATAATCTACCAACAACCGCTGCAACCGATTCAACAGCAGCCCCAGTACCACCCGATGTACCACATAATCAAGCAGGAGAACGACAGAAGTTGAAAGCACCGGCGTCCGCGTCATCGCTACAGCCAACACCACGATCACTATCATCAGCAGCAGCAGCAACAGCATCACTACGATGACGGCACGATTGACGCAAGGACTGATCAATAGTCAATCCACAATCATTAACACAGAAAAGTACGGAGAGGATTCACAAGTACAGTACGGATTACATTGGTTCCCGGTGCTTCCGATAGCTCGATTATTCTGCTGATCCCATTCGACGTTCGACGTTCGACGTTCTGTTTTCGTGATAGTTGGTACAGCCACCTTCATACGTATCTTCCAGACCTGATAAGTTTTGGCGTGAGCTCCGGTGCCCTGGTCCGAGCACTACATAAACCACAGAACAAATGCAGACGGGAAATTTTTTCGCAAAGTACGTCACGTCACGAACGTTCTGTTACTGTCCTCATCACAGCGCTAACTAAACCTGTCCGAGGGCAGTGTTCGATCAAAAATGTGTAAAGAAAACGCGGCTAATTTAAAGGTCTCTCTATCTCTAGCGTGAGTTACAAACCCCACACAAAGTGTTCGGATCGGACAAAAACTAACGTGTGTGTTGGCTTGAAGTTTAGTTATTTTTAGTAAACCGTGCAACTTACTAAACATCTTCTCTCCGTTCATGGATGTGGATAAACGAAAGGTGTGTGATGCGTAGTCGAAACGGATTGATAGAAGCGTTGGAAAAGAGGGGGGCTCTAGGAGTAATACTGATACAGGACAGGACACACGGCTGGCTAACACATGAGTTGAACACTAGTAAAATAAAGCCCCCCCAAACCCGATGTGTGGCAGCGCGCCGCGTTCAGTAATAAAATCGAAACTGTGCGGCAGATTGTTGACCAAACTGTTGGCGGCCAACAGACAAAAGTACTGTACAGTAAAGTTGAAAAATTGCTTCCTCTCCCGTGGCGTCGTCGCTAGCGTAACACTGGGTTTAGATTTCTGGCCGATTCGTACTACGAACGTCGTTGCAGTTGCCAAACCATGAACCACCCCCGCGGTGGTACTACACAAATGCGTCTGGTTGTTGTGAAGTCTGGAGCGAGATAAACAATGCAGGAGAGATGCGTAAAATGGAGGTCCGCCTAAAGACATTGAAATGTGACTTATCGTTTGCAGATAGAGAGAAAGCATTTACCTTCCGTATTATAGGCTACAAATGGTTTATTTTTCATTTTCTTCGGATGCTCGTTTGTTGTTAAAAGTCTGAAGCGACCGTTTTTAGACGCCCGCGCGCCAATTTAGTTGTGTGTTGTCAACAGCTCTCAACAGCGACACATACACTTCATCCGAAGCTTGTGGTAACACGCTACAGTGACTATCCAAATATAATAAAAATGACTGAACCATTGACATGATTACTTTTACACCTATTAGTTATGTTAAAAACATGTCAAAGATTAATCTCAACAGAGGTGTATGTCAGCCGTTGTTGCAGACAGTCCAACGCGTTGATTCTAGCGCGCATTGCCCGTGACTCTTTCACTTAGTGTGTGCGTCCGTAACGGTTGACGCAGGGTTTTTGGTAAGACGCGTAATCGCAGTCTTTGAAAGAATTAATAATAGTTTTTTCTGTAGAATATTTCAGAGCATAAGAAGCTCTATGCGTTAAAAGCTGGACGCAGAATTTATACAAAACTTATGTTCCCGATAGAAGTGATTATCGATTGACCACATCTTGTTGGTGTTATCTTATTTCTGTTTGCGCTACACAACACGTTGACCGGGCACGCCTAATAACAACCCCCGAGATGATGCTAACGGAAGCAAACCTCAACAAAATGTGACAAAAACAACATTATTATCTCAGTAGTTATATTAAATTTGCTCTTACGGTTAAATTTATCTTTACAAATATGTATTGAGTTATTATTAATCCTTCTCTTTTCATAGTTATTATTACTATTATTATCATTGCAATTATTGCTACAATTATCTTCCATCAAAAAAGCGAAAGCGAATCGAAATGCGCTTGCGGAGGAGAGAAAGAGGATTCATTGAGATTAGGATGTGGACGACGGGGGTGGGCGTTCAAAACGTTGCCACATCAATACTTCCGAATTGAAGCATAAACAAATGCGCGCGTGCCACGGGTGCGGCATTACATCTAACATGTATACAAGAATGAGTTATGGTGATATGAATTTTAGTAGTCGGATGAGTCGTGAATGAATAAGATTTCAGAATGGCAAAACCACCCTCCATTGATTGATTGTGTAGTGCAAGGTACTCCCTGCAGATCGAAGTACGATTTAGAAACATCACACAAAAAAGTATTAAGAATCACGATTAGTGGGCGCAGAAAGCGCGATCTGAGTGCGATCTGGTTTAGTGGAACCTCTCTTTTCGTTGTGAACAGTTCCTCTTTGAGAAACAATGCGAATAGCGGTGGGCAACTCACGAAGAATAACAGCCAATACGTAGATATTCAGGTACTCTACGGTGGACACACGTAATCAGGCCCGAAAGCAGCAAATAATAATTTTTAATATATTTTTTAAAATTATGTGTGTTTCTTTTTTGTTATCTCGTTCGAGTATCACGAATTCAAATATGTGTTAGTTTCTTCGCCTGATGGGTTCACTTGTTGTGTTGACTAGTTCTGTAATGCGCTACATCGAATTCCATTTTTGGCGTTTCTTATTCTTTTATTGTTGCAGTCAATTTTATTACTGCTCACGTTTCGCTGGGTGTTTTTCTTGGGTTTCTATTCAATAGCTCAGTTCGATGTGGCTACGAGGGAGACCTATAAACGATGATCAGCAGCAGCCGTCTCGCTTTCAGCATTTTATGTTTCGCACATAATTTCTGCTCTTTGCTGGCGTAGTGAGGAGCTATCGAGAGAAAGAAACTAGCTGCATTTAATCGAGCTGATTGGGTTTCGATAGCGGTACGGTTGAATCTAGGCCTGTGGGGGAACTAAGAAAAAGATTGAACGAGCATCGTGAGAAAAACCATACAGGGAAATTGGAATGTTTAATGGGAAACTTATGGTTTTGCTGCTGACACACAACGATACACTTGAAGATGTCGACAGCAACTCCAAGTCGATCTGACGACGGGCACGGCCTAGTTACGCCGGAGATGCGGCGGGCGGTTTGTGGATACGAGATGAGTTGCCCATTGATTGGGTTGCGTCGAAACGACACGGTGTAAATGGAAGAAAAATTCGTCCTCTAGGAAAAACAAAACCAGATTCGATACTCTTGTGGCCGTAGGTAAAAGCGTAGCATATGAGTGCATTGTATTATATGTAGCTTAAAATTAAAACTGACTATAAAGAATCGATAACGATGATTGGAAAAGGTAGACAGACCGTTAAACGAAGAAATACGGCGACAGCGCAGACAGCAAACAGAAACATAATAGAGATTGTCCATAGTGTACGATGCCCACGCAAACAGTTCAGTTTTCTCGACGAAGAGAACGCAAAACACACCCTACACCGTACATATTTTCTTACACACACAAACACATTTGTTATGGTTTATTGTTCTGTTGTCATATTGTTCATTGTCATATAAACGGGTTATGTTTTATCTCTAGCATGTGGCAGTAGCATTGTAGAAAATAATCCACATTAAGAGATGCAATGCTTAGGGCTCCTTGCGCACCATCCTTCTCGCAAACGGGGGAAAGCAAAGGCGGACGATGATAAAGTGTTAAAACAAAATAATAAAATAGAGACTACCCTCCAGAAACAATAAAACGATAGAAAGTGACAAACACGCGTAAGCTTTTTTTAAAGCAAAGATGTGCTGTGTAGACCCAACAGACACAGCGGAGCAATTTCCGTTTGTTATTCATACCGTTAGTAAGCATCGTAACTCGACTAGAGCAGAAGCAGAATAAGGGATTAGCAGTAGCAAAGAATGAAACGATATATGGTGTCAATAGTGTTCTTCCTCTGAACGGAGCGTTCCGTTAGGTTGGCTAACCAAATTATGGTTACAGTTAAGTTCCTGTTTTGTGAATTCTGTCTTCGTCCTGGGTTATTCTTCTCTCCGTGTGAAACTCTCCAAGCATAATACTTTCACACCCGTATGCGGAGCACCGGAATCCAGCAGTGACAATATTTGCTTTTGTTATACTTGCAGTTTTCCTTGTGTTTCAGAATTCCCTTCGCTTTATTGTACTGTTTACGTAATAGATTTATACTGATTATAAACGTAATTCTTCCAGCTGTCTCCCCTTTGAATTGAATCTGTTGAGGGATAGTAAGGCCGAATAGTTGAAGTAATATGCGTCACCCCTGTGGGAGAAAAGCTGCTCCAGTACAGTGCAAAACAGAATAAAGTAAATCATAACACAAGTCCTAAAAGAACATTATGGCATACAACCAACTATTGTGCGTATGCCGTGCAGGGGAGTTCCAATCAACAATACCTATTATCAAAATACATATAGCGACTAATTGTGTAATACCGGCAATAATGGTAAACTCGTTGATGCGTTGTGTAGTGGACTTGGTTGCTGCACTAGCTGAAAACAATACAGGTGTGTCGAAGGCGTTAGGCAAAAAACGAACCGAACGAAGCGAAACAAATCAAAGGATACATACATCCTAACACATACCTGGTCATGTGTGAGCGTGTGTGTTTGTCACAAATCAACAGGTGACATTGTCAGTGCAAATGTGGGCGAATGCCGCGGCAGTATTTAGAGCCTCCATCATGTTCCACACACGTGTGCTAGAGAACAGAGTAGCGCCTCGGTGCGAAAATAATCAAATTAGACACAGATCAAAAGGAGAACCGTGCTTGTGCGAACGACGAAGGCACCCGACATTGCACTATTACGTAGATCCCAAACAAAAGGCATCTTTATCCATCCCTCCCCGGACAGATTGCATTAGCGCCGCGCACCCACGTGAACCGAAGAAATAATGGCAGAAAAAATACAACTGATATGTGTACAAACTGTAAAACAAGATTTAAAAAAGGAATATATACATGCAAAACCACTATATTATATATACAAGCATATATAATGGTATATATGTGGCGATAAAAACAGAAACAGCATAAAAACGACGGATATTTTAAATGAAACGTGTTTGCGTTTTGATTTGTGTTACTCGCGTACGCAAGTATCCGAAACGGTTGAACATTTCCTTATTCATAATGATATTTCCGAGTCACTGAAAAAGGCATCCAATATTAGCCGGGCAGCAGCATAATTTTAGGTGGGATAAGTATTGCACTAATTAAGTAGTCTTCTCTCTACGTCTCTACGCCACGAGCGTAATTAGAGGCAGTGGAAGGAAAGAGACAGACGAAAATAAAGAGAAACAGACTGATATCGTGCGTGATGGGAGAGCCAACAGCGAGCTCTCTCGCCAATCGCTCTCAATTGCAGCAGCGCTAGAAGCATTCGATGTTTTTTCGATGTTTTTCTCCCTACGGCGAGGAAGCCAACGATGGAACATCGAATGTTTCTTGTGCAAGTCCTATTTCGACGACAATAATCCAACTTCAAGAGATTTTGCGTGAAATGAACAACGAGGAGAAGGTGTTTAGTTTATAATTCCAAAGTCATATGATCAGAAATATGAGTTTTATGGGTGACAAGGTTAACAACGACAGGGCAGCAATCTGGCCTTGTTTTCCATAAGTTTCTGAACGTACGTAAGCGAATTTGAACCATAGAATGCTATTTTACCCTTGGCATGCTGTGAACCTGTTGGATTGTTGATAAAATTCAACTACAGTTATGAGAAGAACAGAATTCATCAAGTTAATCGTATTGTTCTGACCTAATCGATCTGGATTTTGATCCTATAGAAACGTTACACAAAATTCGTGTTGTTTTCGAACAAATTGATCCTATTGCTGCATGTGCGAGTTTTAAGAAAGGGGAAATGTGCTGGGGATTTTCGTCCTCACTTTACAAAGGGGTTGCCATACAATATCTGGGTAAATCTCAGCAAAATTCGGATAGCTTTTAAGCAAGGTTCAAGTTTTCAAGGAAGCGAGAAGGAAGCTGATCGAATACGCCCTCGGGACGCCCGATCGTCTGAAACCGAGAAGGAAAAAAGCCGATTAAGGAATCGTCCAAACACTAGATTTGTTTTTGGTTTGGCTTATCCATGACGAAAGAAATTGGCTTATCCATAACCGTTCTCAAGAGTTAGTTCTTCTCAGTTTAAGGCAATACGGGATGATTGGGTACCCCAGCGGAACTGCAAAATTAACCCCAACTGTGAAGTTTAAGCTACCAATTTTGAGTAGCGTACACTCATTAGACAGTAAACATCGGGTGCAATTCACTAATTTCGTGTCGCTCTTTCCATTTATTGCCCCGCTTGAGACATCTTTCAGCTGAAACTTAAAACTTTAGCATCTTTGGTCGGATTCCTTGGCTGAGAAGGAAGGGCGAAGAACACATCCATCAGTTCGTTGAACCGATTGTCTAAATTTAGCCAATGTCCCAAAAGCGAATGGAACGGAATGCGTGTTTTGCATCAGTGTCAGACCGTAAACTGCACCCCAAACCTGGCCGAATGGGAAGAGCGCTAAAATATGGCCATGTTTGTTTGCGATTCCCGCGATCCTAAACATGTGTCGTTTGCTGGTGCGCAGAGAGAGAGCGTTGTAGAGAAAAGGGCGCAATTCGTTCGCCGGTACTAAGACACGAATTGATGTGTCGTGAAATTTTTGCTACCCGATGTAACGAGGCGCGCGATCAGCAGCGAAATTTATTTATTTTCTACGGGGGCTTGTTCGAAAACGGTGCCTGCCACGCCATCTGGTGTTCGTTGCCCAGAACCAGAACGCGCAATGGAGGCGCCTGGTTCCTCCTCTCGCAAAGGGCAAATATTCAACCCAACCGGCCAGACCGCTCGGCTGCTCGGTGTTTACGCCGCGGGTGGTGCACACATCACCGGGCACCGTTTCCCGGCGTTTCGAAAGTGCCAGAAATCCGATGCTGCAGTTTTTGATGCCCGACAAACGGGGTGCGCGCCGTGCTGCAATTAACAGAGAAGCGATAAAGTTTTCGGACAGCGCGGCGCACGGACCCGTGAAGTGCGACCATCTTGAAGCCATCATTTTCCAACTGAAATTATCTCAAGCGAGCGCGTAATATGAGAACGGAAACCGCTCAACAATGGGGACCGCGCACCGCGGGCGAGAGCGCCGCCATTTCACACCCAATTGCGCCGACCGGGGGAGGACGTAAAAACGCGCTTCCGTTCCGCAGGTTGATTATCGGGTTGCGGCTATAGGTCCCGAAACCGCCGATGGGAAGATGGAAATCTTCGCTCCTCGTGACCTCGCCGTGGTCGGCGGCACCCTGGAAGGAAGGTTGGACGGATTTAGAACCCGCGTTCGCAGCGTATTGTTTACGCCGTCTCCGGCCGGCCGGTCGGCTACCGAAATGGCCGAACGGTTCCGTACTTTATGGAAACCAGCTTTGGCGCGTAATTTGATCGTCGAATCTACTTTAATTGAAGAGCGGGCGTGAAGTAATCCATTTGCCCGCTGCACGGGCTGCACGGGCTGCACGGTTTTAACACGGAATTTGTTTAGATTAGCATGCCCGTCCCCGGGGCGGTGGGCAATGGATGTCGTTAGAAACAACGGACTTTCCGGGCCCGGGGCCGGCCGACGGGTCGGCGGGTGCGCGGATAATTAAACGGCGCTGTCGTTCCAGGGGACGGGAACATGACCACGGTCTAACCCTGAAGGGAGAAACGGTGTGAAGGTAACTGCGATTTCTGCCGCAATAATTCAACTCCGTCTGTCGCAGTGTGGCAAGGATGGTGGCCATCCGGGCGGAAGAGTGGCGAAAAACGGAGAGCAACATTTCACACGGCGACCGGATGCCTTCCTTGACCTAGTCTGTGGGGCGGCAGTGAAAACAACGCGACCGCAGGTTCCGCAATCTGTTTTGAACCGCAGGAGTTTCTAGCCCAGAAGGTTCAGCGCTTGGCGCTTATCTGGTCAATGCCGATCCCGGCCGGCCGCCCGAGATTATTCGATTATTTACACAAAGTGTTTACCTTGTGCGTTCAGCTTGGCAGCTTGGTGTGCCCGAAATAAATTTCACCACAACCGGCAACGGCCGTCCGTGAGTGATGTCATCGTGCGCCGGAACCCCGGAACCAGGAAAACATTCCGATTCGTAATATTAAAAATGAAACACACACGTTACATTCCGAGCGTCAGCGCCGCGGTACGAGTTTGTTTTACGCACCGTGGCATCGGGCCCATAATCGGGCCCATATTTCAGGGAGCCGGGCCCGAAGTGCGCCAACTCGAGCGCGCTAAAAACTGCTCCACATTTCGTCCATTAATCCGGCAGGTGGTTCACGTCCGACTTCCCCCACCCCCGGGGGGCGTTCGGTGTTTGGACTTTGGAAATCAGAAATGGTGGAAAACGTGAAGGCACGTGCGATGGAGCCACGGGAACGAACTCGGGGAGTGCAAAATGGCTTCCAATGCCCGTGCGGAAACCCCGTTTCTTTCGCACGGGGAATAAAGCGAAACTCCCACCACAATTTAAAGTTATAATAAAAAAAAAAGGAAAACAAAAACACAACACTCTCTGGTGGCCGCTCCAGTTCAGTGAGGCGGCGGTGCGATGTTTGGGGAGCATCATCGAGATGGCCTACTTTTTGTGTCTCTCGATGTGGAAAGGGTGGTCTCCTTCACCTTTAGCTCTCAGTTTGCTCCGTCTCCTTCTAACACCCGGTCTCTCTCCCAGAGAGAGAGAGAGTGTTTTCCATCTTCTTTCTCAGGAGCACATCTCAGTAGACAGCACTTCAGCCGAAGCACTCACCGCGTTGGCTTTAGCCCGCCATTTTTCGTCTGTGTTTTACTCCGTTTTTCCCGATTTCAAACGCACCGCACGCACATTTTGTGACCGCCGACGTTCCAAGAACGGCCGTCCGCCGGGAAAGCCGGTTGGGAAATTTTTCTCCGAACTATTCGACTTACCGAACTAACCGAGCCGGGTGTCTAGGTAAGTGTTCTTTCTCTCCCTCTCTCACACTATTGGTACCTTCTTTGTCTCGTATCACTCGCAGTAACAGGAATCGAAAAAAAAGATGCACGAAATGCATTTACATCAGGAGCGCGGGTGCACTCACGCGTGCTGCGAGTGACCCGTGACGTCATACCTTGAATCGGGCATTATCACTTTTGTGCGAGTTGTTAAGGACGCTCTTGACGAGCCTCCGTAGACGCACACAAACGAGAACACAAACTATAGGCTAATCCTGCGGGAGAGCAACCGGCGACTCATGCAGCTGATGCACCTGACGGTTGGCCCGAGAGCTTCCTGCAGTCCTTTTTGCACCGAGTGGCCACCAAGGAGCTGCTCGAATGTGGCAACCCTTTCGACACCTTTTCGGTTCTTTGTCCGAGGTGTTTTGTTTGTTTTTTTTCCTTCTCCTTTTGGCTTTTCTGTTGGCTACTCTGGGGGGGCCGATTACCGACCCTCGGGAGGGGGGTGCCGCTTACACACTCGGGTACTGCTCTCTCTCTCTCTCTCTTCCGTGGCCATCGGGCTCCCTCTCTGTCTCTCTCTCGTGTGCTCTCTCTCGGATTCTCGCGAGTCCTCGGCTCACTCATCGGTGGCGCTTCTGCTGCCGAACGCGGTACTCGAGGCCCCGTCGTCGTTAGTGAAGCACGCGCGCGCTACTAGACCGGTTGTAGTACACTAGGATCCGGATCCAGAGGACTTGTAGTCGTCCCGCGAGAGAGAGGGGGGCGAACTAACGACTTCTGAGGTCCTTCTGGGGACCGAAAGTGACCGAGAACCGCACACAAACACAAGAAAGAGGTAAGAGGACCCGGCGCGAGGACACTACCGAGACGCACACACTCACGTTTGTGACCGTTCCCGGCATCGACACGGTGATAGTTTCGTTCCGCTGACCAAAGTTTTGCGGTCAGCAGTGTGTGTCGGCAAGCGTTTCATCGGGAGGATGGGGTTTTCCACGTTGTGAACGAGTGAAGCGGTTTGGTGATCGTTGAATGTTCGCCGGTTTTCGCAGGGAGGACGCGAAACCGGAGACACACATTATCCTAGCGTGCTGGCCACCGGAAACGATCCCTCTAACGGCCACAAAAAAAAACGGGGCACCGGAAGTGAGAGAAAAGCCACGGAAAATTAACATAAACTGCACAGGCCGCTGCCGTCGCCACCGCCGTGTGTGGCAAAAGGATACGCCACGGATGAACGATCAAAAGGACGCGACTGTGAGAGAGAGAGCGAGCGAGAGCCATGGGGGATCGAAAGGAATCGGGCGGCAGCGAACGGGAAATCAATGGACACAGGAGACCGGAGACCGATCCGACGAACGAACCCGGTGGGTCCTCGTCGTCGTCGTCGCGGTGGGTTTCGGGCGCAGGCGAAGAAAAGCGTGTGGACGAAAATATCTCCGGCATTGGCTAAAAATATCCGACTTTTTCTCAGTTCAACTCACGGAGGGTTTTTCGCTGCCTCGCGCCGCACTGCCGTCGTCACTGCTGTTTTCGGATGATGGCGGGGGGGCCACGACGATGATGATGATGATCGAGCGACCGAGAAAACGGCCGTGTGTGTGTGTGCGATATAGGTGAAAAGTGAAAATCCTAACGACAATCGTAATGGACCGTGTGGACCGCCGGCTCTCGGCCTCGGCCCATCCGTCAAAGAACACTTTTCATCACGTCGAAAGCGAAGTGCTGTTTTCCCACAAACTTGTATGGGCACTAACGAGCCGAACAATACCGAGATGGGGTTGGCCTTCAAGCAGGACAAGAATCGGTGCTGTGTGCCGGGCTTTTCCGGATATCGCAACAACTGTGTCCTTTCGTTGGGGAGGAAAATGAGTCAAAAACATATGGGCGGGTGAAAGTCTGCTTTCGATTACTGATAATTGATAAGCGCCCCGTCGCAATATAGAGGGCGACCCGCTATCAGCTGTGTGCCATAAATGCGCCAGAAGGTACGCCACACAGGGGGACCAACTTTTCCTGGCTTCCACCAGGTTGGCTCCGGCGCATCTCCGGTTCCATCCGCGTGGAGGAAGTGGAATTCGATATTAGCCGGATACGGATATGATTGAATTTATTCGCATTATTGGCTTTTGAGGGGTGCAGATTAGATTTGGGGCATCCTTTTGCCTTTTGCCATCCATGATACGGTGATGCCGACGACGCAGGTGGCCCAATTTGATTGTTGGCCCCTGGCCGGCTGGCGGTGCTTCCTTCGTTCTATCACGTTTCCCTGGGGGGGAAACCCTCTGCTTTCGTTCTGTTTCGTAGCAAACTTTTCCACGAGTAATGAAGATGCCGCTTGAGTCTCTGTTCAAATCCGCAGCAGCCACGACAAGTGTGTGAAGAGTTTGAGGTGGTAGTGTGAAGGTTGGAACGTGTTAACTCCGGTGGCTGTGACTAGTAGTGAGTGATCGTGATCGTGAAACGGCGGTGAAACTCCTGCACCCGCTTGGCGTTACCGGCCAGCAACTGCAACTGGGGAACTGGATTGACAATAAATGAAACAATAAACCGGCTGACTCTCTGTAGCGAGCGAGGTAAGTTGTGGAAGTTGCGTGTTGTTTGCCACCGGCAGTTACTGGCGACAAATGCACTGGTTATGGTGGCCCAGGACGACTCCCGGCGCCCGATGAGCGCACGAGCTCACGGGTGTGAAACTCATTAAAATATAAATTGGCGGAGAAAGTTAAATTGAGTGGTGTTTGTACAGACCCGAACCATTACATGGCTTTGACAGTTTGATTGGCACGAAGGAAAGCCGGCGGTTGCAATCCTCGCCGGCAGTACTTCCGCTGAATCGTATTTCGATTTTTGGGAAAAGCAATAGAAAAAAAATCGAGTGAACGGAGCACGCGCTTTCGGGAAGCGTTTTCGTCATATCTTATCACCGTTAGGGGCGAATGTTTGCCGAATGATAATGTGCAGTCGAGCAGTGTCTGAGGCAGTGGCCCTGTCAACGAAACCGGCAATTTACGGCTATTCCTTGGGTGAGACCCAAGAAAGAAATGCACTTAAGCGCAAGCTGGGCGCATAAATTATTGTCCACTTTCCCCCTGGCAGCACGTCAGCAGCCAAGCAGAGCAGAAGAGTGAAAACGGCACCCGCAGATTAACAAACAAATCCAGGATCCAAGCGGTACGAAGACTCGTGGCTTTTTGCTCTTTTGTTGCGCTGGTCGTGAAGCCCAAATGAACCCAATTAATGTGAAACTCCGCCATCATCCGTGGATGATTATTTGTCCCACGTGACCAGGGTATTAGAGGAGCTAGAGTTGAGCTTCCCGGAAAGGGGATAATAGGGGGATAATAATTATGTGGGGGATAAGGCGAAACACGATGTAATCCGTTTGTGGAACGATTAAATCGATGGGTTCAAGTGGATTACGAAGTGGAGTCCGAAACAGCGGCCTGTGCCTCCGCAGTCAAGATGGTCACACCAGGCAGCCGGCCCCGAAAAGGATAATGCTTTGCGTGTGGACGATGTTTTATGTTTTTTCTTCGGTTCCTTGCGTGTTGTCTTGTGCAGGGTTTTCGAAACGAAGGTCTGCTCGAGGCACCATTCCCCCGGAATTAATTGCCGTTTTTTTTCGAGTATTAAACACACGAATGCAAAAATGAATATAGGCACGACCGAATTATCTCATCCATAGCACTCACAAACTCCGCGGCTGTAATAAGCTCCGCCATATGGATGTACATTTTCCGGCTGTCGAGGAAATGTTTCCATTTGTAAGTGAAACGGGCAAATGTTTTCGTTCGGTGCTCGCGAAACACTCGCGAACGGGTTAAGGCACGGCGGGCGAAGATTTGATGGGCAGAACAAATATTTATCTGTCCGTGTCCGTGTTTGCCACAATCGGTTTGGCCGCTTGCCATCCATGGACACCGGCCACGTCCGGTACAAATGGGCAATAAAAATGCTCCACGTTCTGCTCCATATTGCACGAGCAATTAAAGACAACTCATTTAAATGGCACTCGGAGGGCCAAAACACACCAACTCCCCAATTGGCGTATCATGCTGTTCGAAACTAAGGGTGGCCCTTTCGGTGGCCCCGAAACTTCTTCTTTTGCACATCTGTGTGCTTCATATTCCTATATTAAGATTATCGGCCGCGTACGGCCGCGTGTTAATGAGAGTGTTGTTTTCTCGTTTGCGCTGCGCTACGACACCTCGACTGACGACGACGACGATCACGAGCCTCTCTGGTGGTGCGGGACTCGATAAAAAATCATTTCGTCGCCGACGTCGCCGTGGCCGTGTCACGGGTTGAATCGGTTCTACTACGTCTTCTCACGCCGCGTGGAACAGAGAGTGAAACATAAATAAAACACCAGCCAAAAAGTCTGAACGAGGAGCGCCGAGTGCGGATATTTTGAGACGCGTACGCGCGTAGTTCACTGTGCCGGTGCCGTGCTGTAAGGAATTTCCCAACCGACGCCGTTGGCCCCCGCTTCTTTTGCAGGATATTTTGCTTTCCGAGGGACGCCAGACCCCCCGCGGGGGGGAGGATATAGAAACCGGCGGGCATCGCATTAGAGTTTGCAGTCGATTGTAAAACGTAAATAAAAACCACCGACAGTGTCGTACGTACGCGTAGTACGTGATAACGACCACAGCCAGGAACAGCGCGCCTGTTTCCGGCGCTGGAGAGAGAGAGCGAGAGAAGCGCAGTGGATGGAGTCCATCAACATGCGCATCACTTTAAGGTAATCGGGTAGACTCTGCGGTTAATGGCTGTGGGAGAGATAGAAAATGCCATCTTATGTTTTTTTGCGCTCCCCGATTTTATTGTGGAGCATAGAAGAAGCACATGGCGAACGGTATAACTGGAGCGTAACTCTTAAAGTACTTGTTTCATTTTCCACGATGGAAATCCGAATTTTCCACACCAGTAACAACCAGTAACTCGATGGAGAACATTTCAATGAATTTATATTGCCCATTGCCGACAGGTTTTCCAATCATTTTTATGTTGGGCTTTACGAATAACTTTCAGATCTATTGAACCCATTCAGGAGAACTTCCCATCGTTTTTACCGATCCACTCAGAAATCCTTTTTTCAATACGGTCGTAATAAGTTAACTCCTGTGCTGCCCCACTGTTACTCATGTAACGGAACAAATACTAGTCCGAAAGAGCGACGTCTGGAGAATACAGCCAAGGGGTTCACGGTCCCGTTCCGACATTTGCGAGATATGTAATAACTGGGTTTTGCGATGTGGGGTCGAGCGTTGTCATTTTGAAAAATCAGCTTATCATGTCTTTTATCCAATTCTTCTCATTTTATGGCCAAAGCTTTGCTTCACATGCATTGATTGTTGTCGATGGGATTGTCCGTGAATAATTTCATTAGGTTTTAAAAGCTTAAAGTGCACCACACCTTTCATAACCCACCATATGCACAGCACAACCGTTGCGCAATAAATATTTCGCTTTGGTTGCGATGGACATGCTTCACCAGGCTAGGACTTTTTGGGTTTAGAATTCTTATAATAACTCCCCTTTTAATCACCAGTGACGATTCGGTACAAGAATCCCTTTCTTTTCGGCCACGCAAGCAGAAATTCGCAAATGGTTTTCCATCTTTCAATGTATCTTTCTTTCAATTCATGAGGAATCGAATAAGACATTTTTCTAATAATTCCCACGGCACTCAGGCGATGGGAAACTGTCGTGTGGTTAACTCCTAACATTTCTGCAAGTTTTTTTTTGCATCTGACATGTATTCCGATCGAGCTTAAGATTAAGACGTAAGACTTAAGACTTAAGATGTTGCTCATAAGATGAATAAAAGGCATTCATTCACATTCACCAACCTTCCACGAGTCCAGACGTTTATTCACACTGTGGTTCCTGCTTCTCCAAACTGGTGACCCCGACGTGATTAATTCTTTATCATCAACCTTTTTATTACTGTTAACCTGTCGCTCTTGATCTTGCAAGACAAAATCATCACTTTTTAACCGTGGAAACCACAATTGCCACGTTATGATGACTTTATTTATGACAATTATGACTTTAAAGTATGATGACTTTCGGTAACACTTTTCATCATATTAAAGTAATCAGCAATTTAAAGTAAACTCATACCAGGCTTATGATTTTATGTTACTTTTATGTTTTATGTTATTTTTTGTTTGAATCCCTCGGGGGAACCACCTCAACAGGAAACTCACAAGAAATGAATTGGCGCACAGCGGGACAACCTTACATTTTAAAGCCGATTAGTGATAAGTAGGCTCGAGGCGAAAGAAGCTCCACTGGTGGGGCACGTTCCCTACGGGCTGTGTCTGGGTTCCGTGGGTTCCGGCGCAAGAAGCGTTGCCGGCTGCTACCGTCCCTGCAATCTGTTGCGGCACGCGCGGGCGCGGATTGCGGCAACCGGCGAGCACGTGCTGGGCATCGCAAAACGGCCCGCGCCCGCGTCCCGTGAACCGTTCGTCAGTGAACCGAGAACCGAGCGCCAGTTTGCCACAAAAGTGGCCAGCCAGCCGTGGCTGGGTCCGGTCTATTTCGGGAGCCGTTTCATCCCCGGTTCAGGCAGCGCCAGTAGTAGTCTTGTGGCATGTTGTGTGCGCTGGTCGTCCCGTGCCAGGCCTCTGCACCACGCCACGCCTTTCCGTCACCACACACATTATTGAGCCCGTAAGGCGAGGCGAAGCCTGCCGGATCGATCAGCCGGTCCACATCCGGTTCGGTCACCGGCCGAGGGGGGGCCTCCGGTTTTCGAGCCCGCAGAAACCGGAAACATAAGGAAACCGGACCGGAACCCAGCGGGCACCGTGACCGGAATGTTTCGATGCGAAAAACGGTGCCCAGGACACGTTCTGGACGTCGCCGCTTATCTTCGTGCCCCGGCTGTCGGTCCGGACCGGAACTCTTTTAGTGCTTATAGTGCCGGGCAGACGGGGTCCCACCGGAAGATGGATGCACCGAGCGCACACCGGCTGCAATGTAATTTACTGCACGGTAATAATATTCTCACCTTGTCGTCGTCGTCGTCGTCGTCGGCCGATTCCGGGAACAAACGAAGGAAATTAGACATTAACGCTCAGCTCGCGTCAGGCCATTTATGATTACACTTGTCTCGTTGGCATCCCCAACTGTAACGGTCGTCGCGTGGCGAACGGTCCTTGTTGTTGGCACGGTAATCGGGTTAAAACTTCGGGGCAGCACTGGCACTGAAAGAAACGCTCTTCACAGGGAAGGAACCAAGCACTGTGTGTGATACGATGAGCGAAACAATGGTTCCCAGGGGTTCTCCATCAATCCGTCCGCTGCATGGGAAAGCATTGAAAAGGGAAAACTGGGGTGTGTATGTGTCTGATTGAAAGCCGGTCTGCCTGCACCGGTTCGTGGCGCTGGCGATAATAATTCGCTGTCCGGACAAGTATAAAATTTGCTCCAGCGTGCGTCACACTTGTCGAAGCATATGGTGTGTCCCTGTGTCCACGAGGAGCAGAGTATTCAATTATGTTGCAGCGGCTCCGGCTGCAGCTCATCCTGCAGTTGGGTGGAAAATTATGTTCGGTTTAAATTGATTAAACAGCAGTGCCGATAGACGCGGCATGGCCTGTGGTTGGCCACCTAGGTATGGCACTAGGCACTCTGCTGGCTGCTCTGCTTTGACCTGCTGGCAATTATTGTGCTGTGGTTTGTGCTGTGCGGAACGCGCTCCAATCTTTCAAGCGTGCGGTCGGAGCCACCAAATT